>NC_090377.1:79068280-79383697 GCF_036365525.1 Heterodontus francisci
TTCATTTCATTTACTTTCCCTACAGCCAAAATGAATCAAATTGCAGCCAGCAGGCAGCGTTCTGCCCCACCTTTCAGTGATGCCACCTTGCAGATTCTCCCCCAGGCCGTCTGGGAAAGGCAGGAGGTCCTCTTCCCTGCAGATGGAGTCAGAAGACCCTCCCGCCTCACCAAGGCAGCCTGGATAGCAGTAGCGGAGGAGGTCTCGAACCATGGGGTAACTCTTAGAACATGGGTACAGTGCCGCAAATGCATCAATGACCTGCTCAGATCAGCAAGGGTAAGTGGTCCTGGCAAGGCTGCTCCATTGATTTCTTCCATGGCTCTGTGTCTTTACGGCAGAGGGTATGCAAGGAATGCAGTTGAATGCATGAGCAACCTTGGTGCCATCTACTAAATGATGAAGATTGGCCTTATTTATGTAATTGGATGTGTTGTGTGAAATCCAGTGCTGAATGAGTGATGTTGATGCATGTATGCAATGGTTTAGATTAGATTAGATTAGATTAGAGATACAGCACTGAAACAGGCCCTTCGGCCCACCGAGTCTGTGCCGAACATCAACCACCCATTTATTCTAATCCTACACTAATCCCATATTCTTAACAAACATCCCCACCTGTCCCTATATTTCCCTACCACCTACCTATACTAGTGACAATTTATAATGGCCAATTTACCTATCAACCTGCAAGTCTTTTGGCTTGTGGGAGGAAACCGGAGCACCCGGAGAAAACCCACGCAGACACAGGGAGAACTTGCAAACTCCACACAGGCCGTACCCGGAATCGAACCCGGGTCCCTGGAGCTGTGAGGCTGCGGTGCTAACCACTGCGCCACTGTGCCGCCCTTGTGTTGCATCATTTGCCATGTCATTAAATCTGCACTATCTGCTGCAGAAGAAATGAAGCCACAACCAGCGCAAGCATGCTAAGATGGGAGGAGGGGTCCCTGACATTAGGCTGCTGACCATGGCTGAGGAGGAGGTTGCAGATATTGTGAGAAAGGAGGTAGCAGGGCGAGCAGAGATGGTGAGGCAGGAACCACAAGGCGTTAGGATGAAGTGTCATCTCTGCTGTTGCATCCACATGTGGAAACTGAAGGAAATTGCATGAACTCATGTGAAGCACATGCTTCAAGTGCCTCTGTTTGCGTCTCCACTGCAGGTGCCCGCACTCGAGTCGCAGAATGCTGCATCACCCAAGAATCCTCCTCTGGGAGGAAGAAGAGGCCAATGCCCCAGGGGGTGCACCATTACCTGCCTCTTCTTCCACCTCTGCCAGTGCAGATACATCCACACCTTCCACGGGGGGTTTAACATTAGAATCTAGGCCACAAGCTGGTGTGCATGACACATACACGTCCCAGCAGCTGAAGGGGCAGGTGCCAGCCAGGTCCCCTGACAATTGGAGAACTGCTGGGGACCAGGCTGCTGCTCAGTTCCACGCTCATGATGATCCTCTGTTTGTTACTATGAGAAGTCTGCTGGATGTGCAGCAAAGCCATGTGGAAAATATGTCAGAGATGTTGAGGTCATACATAGCTTTGCGTGGCTATGCCATGGAGGAGTCCATGCAAGTCATGACGTCTGGCATTTGAGCATATGGCTTCCTCGGTCGAGAGTCTAGCAAGCTCTGTGGTGAACCTGTTGACCACTCGAGCCATATGTAATCTGACCTGCACTCCATCATTGTTGCCATGGTCTCCATGCAGCAGAGTCTAAGTTAGAGGGGGACGAGGAACCTGGAACTCCCTCCAGGTGCTCCTTCCCCTCAGGGAGACAGGCAGGTGCCATCGTGCACACAGATGGAGGAAGAGCGTGTGTTAGCTGCCCCAGGGCCTTCCTCTCTGGACATCCCTAGGGTAAGCGGCATCTCGTCCTCACCCCTGATATTGGCGACCTTACCTCCAGCAGGTGAGCACACTGGGGATACTCGAGCACTATTGCTGCAAACCCCCCATAGGATGGAGCCATCAAGGTCCTGTTCCTCCAGAGGATGCCAGCCATGGTCATCCACAGACCATCTTCGATTAAAGCCTTTCCTGGATGTTATCATTAGGAGCATCCGCACCTTCCTGTCCTGCCTGTTGCTGGTGCTCAGGCATCATGAGTTGAGGGAAAAGAGCCCTCTTTAGTCTCTCCCTTTGTTCTTCTTACTGTACCAGACAAATTGGGTCTATGAAACCCATGTTGCTGCGTCTTTTCTGAACAATAAATAAGGAGAATCTGGCGATTCAGTCCTCTGTTGCTAGTGAGCTGAAAAATTGAGGCAATGAACAGCACCCTAATTTCTGCCTTCAAATTGCAGCCAGGTAGAAGACACACCCACTGTCGTTTGCCTCCTCCCACTCACCTTGCAATCCTTGAGAGTCTACATGGTTCCCATTATCGTTGGAGAAAATGGTGCATGTGGAATTCAGGGCAAGTCTCCCCACCTTCCAACCTCCTCCTGCAACCTTCCAGCTTGAACCCATCACCCTTGACCCACCCAATGTTACCGTTACCCTTCCCTCCGTTACCATTGAGCCTCCCCCCATTACCGTGCACAGTGCAATCATCAATGTATTTTTGCCATCCCTCTCCTTGTTCCTACTCCCGTTACTATCGACATGCCAACTCTTACCCTTGAAGCTCCTCACATCAAACTGACCGTTGTTGCTGAGTCCCATTTCCCTCTATATGAAGTTGTCGAATATCCACCCATTAGTCTTAACTTCCCCCCCCTACAGAATTCATTTGCCCCCATTGGCTGTTAGCCAGTACCCTCAATTTGCCTCACAGCTCCCCAAAGTTAACAGCACTCATCCCTCTCTTAAGGCCCTTGCCAAATATCTTCACACAGTACTGACCTAATCCATCCACCGCCCCCACGGCCAACAACATGGAGCTTCACCATCAACAGCAACCATTCAACAACCTGGAAGCTCCACTCCACCCTCCCGTGCTCCTCCAAACACCCGATCAACCCTACCCTTCCCACCCCGACTATCCTCCCCTGCTCCTCCATGTTGTCCCCACCCATGCCATCGCTGCCGTTCTCTGAGATGATTCACCCTTGCTGGTGCCAGGCCTGGAGGCCAACATCCATTCCAATGGTGATGTTAGTTTAGCGTCTGAGTTATACAGAGAAGAGCACAGTGCTGAGACTCAACTGCACAAATCGGATTGTTGCACGCCATATTGAAACATTCGTGAACTGTGTGACACAGGAATATTGCTCGCCATTCACTTAATCTAGCAGGTAGGACTAAATCCTAACTCTGCGAAGGGTAATGAGTATTCATGGCAGGTAAATGAATGCAAAGCTGCAATCCACCACCACGCTGGGGGAGCTCCGGAATGCCACAAACCTGCCGATGACTTCATTCCTCTAAAATATCCCATCGTCAGGAAACCGGGTAAACCCTCCCGTCTAAGTATATCACCTCACATGCCATCAAATTCACCATGGCAGACTTCATAAAATTCCCCTCCAAGTCTCTGGCCTAATTGGGAAGATGGCACACACTTGGCATCTCCTACTGCTTCACAGCAAATTCAACACAAAGCGACAGATTTATAACTAAATATCTATACACCAAATCAGTTGGTCACAATCCTGCAGATAGGAAAACAAACTTAGTCACAACACTCAGACAGAGGCATTGAAATCTCTCTCGACTGCAGGAAAGAAATTCCAGGAAACCAAAATGTTTTAATTATGAAATGTATCAGAAATCAAGTGGGTAAGGTAATCACAGTCCACCAAAGTTTTAAAATAGACACCACCTCTCCCAATCTTTCTATCATTTGTGATTTCAGAGATCTGTCTCCTATCTATCCTTTAGTGTACATTTTGTCACCTTAACTGCTTCCTTTTAGTGGAGCTTTTTGAACTATCACTATCGCCTACCATCAAACTTTTACTCGATCCTGTAACGTATGTTGCTTTGCACTTTTTTCAGGTCTGCATTACACCACTAGCTTCAACTCAGTTTATTTGTACTCTTCCAATCTTTATTTCATTAGCAAGTCACAGCACAATTAGTTGCTTCTTCATCTTAATGAGCTGGTAAAATCCTGTGGAGTATTTATTGAGGGACTGGATCTAATTCAATGTTAATGTTGTTTAAAATTCTATTCTATAAATCAATGAGGTCTAAGCACAAAAACAGCAAGCAAACAATATCTGCCAGTGCTCCCTAACTCATCAACATCGTGCTTCATTCTTTAAAAAAATTTACATTCTCAATTCTGCAGAAGATTTTCTGCCTGAAGATAGTGCAAGTATTCCCTCTTGACTTATGTGGAAGAACATTTACAACATCAGAATTTTATATATTCATTCTTTCATGCGATGTGTGCATCACTGGCTAGGCCAGCCTTTATTGCCCATCCCTAATTGCCTTCGAGAAGATGGTGGTGAGCTGCCTTCTTGAACCGCTGCAATCCATGTGAGGTTGGTACACCCACAGTGCTGTTAGAAAGGGAGTTCCAGGATTTTGACCCAGTTACATGGGAACAGGATTTTGACCCAGTTACATGGGAACTGGCCATTTTAAATGTGTGCCCTCTTTCAATGGTTAAAATTCCCCTTTGGATGTCTAAAATGGAAAGATTTTCATCCCCCCTACTATTTTTTATAAATTAATAGATTAATGGAATGCAATCCCTAAATCTCAAAATTTCATGTCATGAAAACATAATTTGCTTGGAGGAGAAAATATCTAGTCATACCTTTACTCATTCCCATCTTTGAACTGTTGTAATAACACTTGTGTCTTTTCAGTTAGACTATTTCAAGTTTTTGTGCTAACTGATGTACCACATGACTGAAAGTTCACTGTTGAAGACTTCTTTTTCATTGGAGATCAAAGAACCAATTAACGTAACAAAAGAGAAAAATTGGTATGAACACATCTAATCCATAGGAATATAGGAACAGGAGTAGGCCCTTGAGCCTTGTCTGCCATTCAATGAAATCATGGCTGATCTGTATTCTAACTCCATCTACCCCCTTGGCTCCATATCCCTTAATGCCCTTGGTTCCATATCCGTTAATATCCTTGGCTAGCAAAAGTCTATTGATATCAGATTTAAAATTATTAATTCAGCTAGCATCTACTGCTCTTTGTGAGAGTGAGTTCCACACTTCAAACACCCTTTGCATGAAGAAGTGTTTCCTAATTTCTCTCCTCAATGACCTGGAACTGATTCTAAGGTTATGTCCCCTAGTCCTGAACTCACCCACCAGCAGAAATTTTCGCTCTGTCTACCCTATCAATTCCTTTCAAAATCCTAAAAACCTCAAATTGCCCCTTAGCCTTCTATATTCCAGAGAATACAGGCATAGTTGATATAATTTCTCCACATAATTTAACTCTTGGAGCCCTAGTGACATTCTGGTGAATCTGCACTGCACTCTTTCTAATGCCAATATATCTTTTCTATGCTGTGGTGCCAAGAACTGTACACAGTACTCTAGATGCAGCCTAACCAGGGCTGTGTTTAGCGACATATCATATATACTATCTTCAAGTGAAAAATGTTTGAAAGTTGAACTGCTCCCTTTTGCCATTGTGTAGAGTCATTCTTATGACTTTATCATGGACCAGCTTGGACCCAAGTTGAGATTTTCACAAACGGATACCCAGTTTAGCAAGCCATTTATGTCAATTCCTGCTGAATCTTGAGACCTGGTTAGAACCTGTGTTATGGCTAGGTGAGGAGGGGTCTCAGGTTCCCCTCTTGCCTTTTCTCTTATTTGACCACAACATGGTTTATTCCTTTTTAAACAGTGGTTCTGCTTACCACCTCCAAAAGTGTTTTAGCTTTTACCTTTACTGTGATTGCGAAAGAACTAATCATACAGGTTTTCTTGAGTTTAAACAAGAGGTAAGTTTATTATACCTAACACTCTAACCATATTTAAAAGTACTAAAAATACGCCACACTTTCACGCACATATTCACATGAGAATCAGACACACACAAATAGATTACAGGAGAGAAAATAGATTTGGTGGTTGGATTAAAGTCCAGAAAAAAATGGAATTTAAATACAGTCTGTAATGTGGGTGATCCAGTAGTCCTCAGTTGAAGCTGTATTCTTGAAGTTCTTGGTTGGTCAAAGTGTATTTTGGCTGGCTTGCTTTGCTCAGAGTTTTCCTGAAGGCAGAATCTGTAGTTGGCTCTCTTCCCCTGGTTGCTGGATGTAGTGGTCTGTAGGTTTGGAGGATCCCCCAGTCACAGATGATGTTTTCTGGGGGGAGAGAGAGAGAGAGAAAGGGAGGCATGCAGCTTTTTACTGCAGCACACAAAGTTACCGCTTGCCTTCTGTCTGTGTAACAAAACTTCTAATTTCTTCAGAGATGAACTGGCGGTCACATGGTTCTGTCAATCCCCTTTGTTTCTAATGAGGTTTTTCTGGAATCTTCTAATGAAATTCAAGGTTCCACATCCCCTGGATGCCCATTCACACTTGGAGGGGATTGGTTCTTTAAAAGTCAATGTGTGAGGATGGCCTTGACTGTCATGCTAATGAAGCCATTTTAGGTAATTCAATCACTTAAAGCAAGCCATTGTCCTGGCTAGGCTTCTTGTTAGACTTTTTGTCTCCAGTTCAACCTCCTGGTATTTCAGATGTAAATGGCAGTGGCCATCTTGGCTGCTAGTTTTTTAAGAGTTAGTGTAGGATTTTTTCCCATTAAAAGCCTAATGTAAGTTTCCAAGTTTCCACTGAGGCACAGTGTGGCTTTCGTGCAGAGAGATCAACCATTGACATGCTGTTCTCCCTTCATCAGATACAGGAGAAATGCCGTGAACAACAGATGCCCCTCTACATTGCTTTCATTGATCTCACCAAAGCCTTTGACCTCGTCAGCAGACGTGGTCTCTTCAGACTACTAGAAAAGATCGGATGTCCACCAAAGCTACTAAGTATCATCACCTCATTCCATGACAATATGAAAGGCACAATTCAACATGGTGGCTCCTCATCAGAGCCCTTTCCTATCCTGAGTGGTGTGAAACAGGGCTGTGTTCTCGCACCCACACTTTTTGGGATTTTCTTCTCCCTGCTGCTTTCACATGCGTTCAAATCCTCTGAAGAAGGAATTTTCCTCCACACAAGATCAGGGGGCAGGTTGTTCAACCTTGCCCGTCTAAGAGCGAAGTCCAAAGTACGGAAAGTCCTCATCAGGGAACTCCTCTTTGCTGACGATGCTGCTTTAACATCTCACACTGAAGAGTGCTTGCAGAGTCTCTCATCGACAGGTTTGCGTCTGCCTGCAATGAATTTGGCCTAACCATCAGCCTCAAGAAAATGAACATCATGGGGCAGGATATCAGAAATGCTCCATCCATCAATATTGGCGACCACGCTCTGGAAGTGGTTCAAGAGTTCACCTACCTAGGCTCAACTATCACCAGTAACCTGTCTCTAGATGCAGAAATCAACAAGCGCATGGGTAAGGCTTCCACTGCTATGTCCAGACTGGCCAAGAGAGTGTGGGAAAATGGCGCACTGACACGGAACACAAAAGTCCGAGTGTATCAGGCCTGTGTCCTCAGTACCTTGCTCAACGGCAGCGAGGCCTGGACAACGTATGCCAGCCAAGAGCGACGTCTCAATTCATTCCATCTTCACTGCCTTCGGAGAATACTTGGCATCAGGTGGCAGGACTATATCTCCAACACAGAAGTCCTTGAAGCGGCCAACACCCCCAGCATATACACACTACTGAGTCAGCGGCGCTTGAGATGGCTTGGCCATGTGAGCCGCATGGAAGATGGCAGGATCCCCAAAGACACATTGTACAGCGAGCTCGCCACTGGTATCAGACCCACCGGCCGTCCATGTCTCCGCTATAAAGACGTCTGCAAACGCGACATGAAATCGTGTGACATTGATCACAAGTCGTGGGAGTCAGTTGCCAGCATTCGCCAGAGCTGGCTGGCAGCCATAAAGACAGGGCTAAATTGTGGCGAGTCGAAGAGACTTAGTAGTTGGCAGGAAAAAAGACAGAGGCGCAAGGGGAGAGCCAACTGGGCAACAGCCCCGACAAACAAATTTCTCTGCAGCACCTGTGGAAGAGCCTGTCACTCCAGAATTGGCCTTTATAGCCACTCCAGGTGCTGCTTCACAAACCACTGACCACCTCCAGGCGCGTATCCATTGTCTCTCGAGATAAGGAGGCCCAAAAGAAGTTTCCAACCAATTAAATTAATACTTCCCATTTTGCATATCGGGTTTTCTTGACACCTGTTATAAGTTGGCATTCTAGCACAGCAAACTTCTTGGTTTAGTGGCATCAGTCATTTCTATAAGCAAATCCCATGCTTCTTCCATTCCAAAAATAACTCTCACTACCCAATATCTACTTATTTGATAGTGTAACCTAGAGAATTTATAATGCATCCCCCTTGACAATGAGATTAGATATTGTGTGTTCACACATGCTTTCTTCAACCTTAAAGCTGAACCAAGAAAACACTTGGTAAAAATAGGTCAATACAAATCATTGAGCTTCTTTAGTTCACAGCAATTGAGCATAGAGAGTGGCATTTATATAATGTCTCACTTAATTCAATCAGTACAACTTGTGTTTGAAAATAATATGAAAATAATAAACAGAATGTGCATTCCACTTTAGTAGGCCGCCTTGTTTGACTTGAACAAAATAACTCTTAACTATCTTCCTGCATTCTCCTGTATATGGATAAAGCATGTCCTTACAGCTTCTGTTTAAAAATCAATTTCCTGTCTCCAGTTTTACCACCCTGTATGCATAGCCAATTACCAAGTCTGGCTAAGAAATTACTGGTCACTTACAATCTCTCGGAAAGTAACACTAAAGCTTTACCTATTAGGATTTTTAACAATCTCTTGCCTCTTCATTTAAAAAAAAATTTCAGGAGTAAATTTTGCTTAAAAGACCTAACATATCTTGTTCCAAATGCTTTGTGTGGAATAATAGAAAAATCTGCAACATGTAATGCCCCCTCAGAGAATCTTCACCGCAACACTATCACGCATTCTACACATTTCCACATATTAAACAGAAAAATTCCACACCTGAGTTGCACCGCTTTTACACCAATGGAAAACTAATTGTTTGTCCTGCAGGTCCGAAGAGGTGTTTAGACCAAAATGTCATGGGTCAACTCATTTGCATATCTGTTAGAGTAATGATTGGTGTAAAACAGGAGTAATGTACTGGAGTGCATGGACGTTAGAGCACAAGCCTTAAAAAGACAATTCTGGCTGAAGATTGCAGCAGAAGTCTGGGAGTGCAGCAGATAAGTAAGAAACAATTCATTGAATTATCAATTCACTTGAGCTGAGGTCTCATGACTGTTTGTTTTTATGCCACTTTACAAGAATGTCTAACACAAGAAGGAAACAGACTCCTCTTTATCTGAGCCGCATAAACAGGTTAAATGAAATAGAACAGAGGAGCTACAGAGTGCTTGGTGCCCAAGGCAAGAAACCAGCCAAAAAGGTTACTGATCTCATGTGAAGAGAAATACCAACTGTTTCATTCCCACCACCACACCCCCCAGTACCCCCACCCCACCCCCACCGCCCCCAGAGTGCAGACCATTACCTGAAAATGCTTAATGACCTAATGAGGGCAGACAAGGTAATACATTGGCCACTCTCCCTTTTATTCCTTCTGCACCTGCACTTTTCACCTGCTAAAGGTAATCGTGATAGTACACTTACAGTATGACAGATATTGAGTATTATAATTAACTCGCACAAAAATATGGCACTCAGACTGCTAAGGGAGTATCTGGAGGATATTTACAGCCGGCATGAATTTGCAACATTTGTCAACTATTGGACAATCAGCCTAAAATCAGTGGTGGATAAACTTCTGGAGAATACAGCATGAGATAAAATTAATTCTCACTTAAAAACATGTGCATTCATTAAGAAAACATAAATTTATTACTTATTCATTCCACTGATGTGGGTTTCACTGGCAAGGCTGGCACTTATTCCTCATACCTAATTGCCCTGAGAAGGTGCTGATTGGGCTACCTACTTGAACTGCTGCACTCCATGTTGTAAAGAAACCCCCACAATGCTGTTAGGTACAGTTGTTCAGGATTTTGATCCAATGACAATGAAGGAACAGTTCTATGCCTAAGTCAGGATGGTGCGTGACATACACCTATTGCCCTTGTCATTCTAGGTGGCAGATGTCAAGGTTTTTGGAGGTACTGCCAAAGAACGCTTAGCGAGTGCACCCTGTAGATAGTGCACATTCCAGTTACTGTATGCCAATGATGGAGGAGTTGGAAGCTTAGGTTACGAGATGAGGTGATGATCAAGCGTACTGCTTTGTCCTAGATGGCATCAAACTTCTTGAGTCTTGTTGTAACTGCACTCATTCAAACAAGTGGAGAGTATTCCATCACACTCCTGACTTGTGCCTTGTAGATGGTGAATAAGCTTTGGAGTGGTGATATTGGAGGACACTAGTTAGCCAAATATCGATTGGGATAATGTTACAGTAATGGCTAAGAGGGGGAGGAATTTCTGAAATATGTTCAGGAGAACATCCTTGACCAGTATGTTCTTGGTCCAACTAGAAAGGAGGCATTGCAGGATCTGGTCTTGGGGAAGGAGGTGGATCAAGTGTATGTGGGGCAACACTTGGTAAGAGTGATCATTGTATCATAAGGTTTAGATTAGCAATGAAGAAGGTCAAGGAACAATGTAAAGCATAACTTCTAAATAGGAAGAGGGCTAACTTCAATGGGATGAAAGGTGATCTAGCCAGGGTAAAAATAGAACCAAAGATTGACAGGAAAAATGGTAATGGGAAAATGGTTGCTCTTTAAAGAGGAAATATTTCAGATACAGGCCAGGTTCATTCCAACAAGGGTGAAAGGTAAGGGAGACAAATCCAGGGCTCCTTGGAAGGCGAGGGAGTTAAAGAATATGATGAAATTAAAAAGAGGGTGTATGATACAGGCCAAATGAATTCTTCAAGCAAAAACCAGGCCAAATACAATAAATTGCGAGGGTAAGTGAAGAGGAAAATAAGACTGGCAAAGAGAGAATATGAGAATTGAATGGTAGTTAACATAAAAAGGAGCCCCAAAATCCTCTATAGGCATGTAAAATAATAAACGGGCAGTAAGAGGCGGAGTGGGGCCCATTAAGGCCAAACAAAGTGATATATGCTTAAAGGCACAGGACAAGGCTAGAATACTTAATGAGTACTTTGTATCGATGTTTACTTAGGAAGGGGATGCTGATCAGTAGAAGCAGAGATGGTAGAGGTAATGGATGGGGTGAAAATTGATATGAAGGATGCACTGAAAAGGCTGGATATGCTTAGAATGGATAAGTCACCTGGTCTGGATGGTTTGTATCCCAGGATACTAAAGGAACACAGAATAGAGATAGCAGAAGGGCTTACCATAATCTTCCAATCCTCCCTAGATCGGGGGAGGTGCCAGAGGTTTGGAGAGTGGCAAATGTGACATCCTTATTCAAAAGTGTAAGGACAGTCCTAGCAACTACAGGCTGGTCAGTTTAACATCAATGGCAGGTAAGGTTTCAGAAACAGTGGGCTGGATTTTAGAGGGTCTCTGATAGCAGGAACAGTGGCGGGGTGAGGGTGGGGCATGAAGATTACTACGGATGAGGCCCGCCACCAACCCCGATGCCGGCCTGGCCCAGCCCAATCTCAACGGAGGCGGAGAGGCCTCGTGGTGCCACCCACTCCCTCGCCCCCTGCCATTCGCAACAGGACCACGATTTCCATATGTAAATAAATTAACCTACCTGAATTAATGAAGATCCCGTCACCTCCTTATTTGCCACACCAATCATCATTCTGGCTGCCAGCAATGCCACGCCTTCAAATCCCCGTCAGGAGAAATGAGGCGCCACTCTTGTGGGGAGCTGGGGGGAGGTACTTTTCTCAGTGCGGGAGGTGGGGAGCGGGGTCAAACTCTTCGGATTCATTGAGGGGTGATGGGAAGGGGTAAAGGACAAACATTCTGAACTTTGTGGGGGTGGGGTGGGGGGGAAGGTCATATATTCATGGTAAGTATTCTGGTGGGGGAAAGAGCAGGAATGATGTGTAATGCCATTAGGGGAGTGGGAGAGGACATGGAAAGATTTTTCATTCATTTTTATTACCTTTACATTGACTGTATCTTTAAAAATTTGAATCGTCATTTAGGGCTGTAAGCACTTTACAAATGGCACCAGTGCCTGCGAATTGGCGCCAGATGCCATTGCCAGGGATGGCTCACCACGTCTACTGGGATGGGGTGCGGCTGTCCTGGCCATGCTAATGAGCCGCTGCATTTAGAATCGTGGCAGCTCAGCGACGTGCGCCCCGTGTGTGCGGGCTGCCATGTTTTTCACCCACCGCCTATTTCGGCAGCAGCTTTCAAAATGCAGCCCAATAATCAGGGAAAATGTCAACAAGCATTTGGAGAAGTTTGAGTTAATTACGGATAGGCAGCAATGATTTGTAAAGGCAGATTGTGCTTGACTAATTGAATTTTTTCATGAAGTAATTGAGAAGGTTGATGAAGGGAATGCAATGGATGTTGTCTATATGGATTTTAAGGAAGAATTTGACAAAGTACTACCTAAAAGGCTGATTAACAAAATTGAAGCTCATGAAATAGGAGGGTCAGTGCCAGCTTGCATTAAAATATTAGCTTTAGGACAGAGAACAGTGAGTCATGGTAAATGGTTGTTTTTCAGACTGGAGGATGGTAGACAGTGATGTTCCCCAAGGTTCAGTGCTAGGACAACTTCTTTTTTGATATAATAAATGACTTGGATATTGGAATACAGAGTAAAATTTCAAAATTTGCCGATAATACCAAACTTGCAGTGTGGCAGACAGTGAGGATGGTAACAATCAACTGCAACAGGACATAGATAGGCTAGCAGAATGGCAGACAAGTGACACATGGAATTTAACACAAAAAAATATTAGGTAATGCATTTTGGCAGAAGGAATAGGGAGAGACAATATAGACGAAATAGCACAGTTCTAAAGAGTCTACAGGGACAAAGGGACCTGGAGATTCATGTGCATAGATTTTTGTAGGTGGCAGAACATATTGAGAGAATAGTTAGCAAACCACATGAGATCTTGGGCTTAATAATTAGAGGTATAGGGTACGAAAGCAGGGAAGTTATGTTGAACTTTTATAAAGCTCTGTTTAGGCCACAAGTCGAGTTATGCGCCCAGTTCTGGTCACCACACTTTAGGAAGGATGTGAATGTCCTTGAGAGAGTGCAGAGGAGATTTACCAAAATGGTTCTAGGGATGAGGGATTTTAGCTACAAGTTTAGGTTGGAGAAGCTGGGATTGTTCTTCTTGGAGCAAAGGAGATAGAGGGGAGATATGATAAGGTGTACAAGATTATAACAGGTTTAGGTAAGGTAGACAATGAAAAGCTGTTCCCATTAGCTGATGTTTCAAGAACTAGGGGACATAGATTTAAGGTTTTGGGCAAGAGATGCAGGGGGGATGTGAGGAAGAACTTTTATACACAGAGAGTGGTAATGACATAGAACTCGCTGCCTGCAAGGGTGATGAAAGCAGAGACAATGAATGATTTCAATAGGAAATTGGATGGGAACTTAGAGAAATAAACTTGTAGTGCAGCATTGATCCCTGTGGCACATTACTCATTACATCTTGCCAACTGGAAAATGACTCATTTATGCCACCTTTCTGTTTCCTTTGAGCTCGCCAATCTTCTATCATGCCAATATGTTACCCCCTACACCATGAGCTTTTATTTTCCACAATAACCTTTGATGTGGCACCTTATCAAATGCCTTCTGAAAGTACAGTACATCCGCTGGTTCCCCTTTATCCACAGCACTTTACTTCTTCAAAAAACTCCAATTAATTGATTAAACATGATTTCCCTTTCACAAAACCATATTGACTCTGCCTGATTACCTTGAATTTTTCTAAGTGCCCTGCTATAACCAAACCCGGCAAAACAGATTCTGAGCTCACTAAGGACAAAGTGCAGGAGGAGAACTCAGATGCCTCACACGGGCTAAAAATAAATTACCCACTATCACCCCAGAGATAAGAATTATCAATGTGCCAGAAGCTGAACTACTAAACCCATGTGTTTGGACACAGCAGTTAAGGGGATAAAGCCTGTACAAGCAGGAGACTTTGAAAACAGCCAAGAGCAATGCAGTATTGGAAATTTGCATATTGCAAGCTTTGGAACAAAAAAAGTGGGAAATGGATTTTAAAAAAACACCAAATTTTCTAAGCAGAAGCTTTCCTGGGGCAAAACTTCAATACCAAAAAAGGAAGTTCAATTATACTTGTGCCTCGTCCAAAGAAAGGATGATGTAAAACTCAAACAATGCCAGCTCTAGCAGTTGTGAGATTAAGGTGTAGATGTCGTGTGTGCAGTGGTGTGAACCCTATACATTCCAACTTTCTTCCTTTCTAAGCCAAAAGCTAAACAGCATAAAAATGAAATCCAAGGAATTTAATTTTTTTCCTTTTGGGTGCAGTGATTGAAAATACAAGAACCCAAACTGAAGAGTTATAAAAATCAATTTTTCCTTTTAAAAGTAGACAGTGTGCTGGGAAAAATGGCTGCCGAAGCTCAAAAGATCTGGCCCTGTATATTCAAACCATCTTACTCTCTGGTAAGAACAAAAGGATACATTCTAAGCTAAGAGGTGAGATAACAGCTGCCAAGGTTGAAGGAAAAGCACACATCCTGAACCCATCAAGAGACATTTTAGAATTGAATGAGTTCTTCTGAAACATAGAAGGTGTGAAGTAGCCACATCCTAGGACATAATGTATTGCCACAGTAAGGGAGATCTACATCTCCCAACAGATGCATGCCGTAAGACCATTTTGATCTTAAAAGTTGCTCTCTGGAGAAAGAGAAAGGGACCCAGGCCAAACATCACAAAAGCCTGTCCAGCTTTTCTTTCTTTTGGGCCTCCTTATCTCGAGAGACAATGGATACGCGCCTGGAGGTGGTCAGTGGTTTGTGAAGCAGCGCCTGGAGTGGCTATAAAGGCCAATTCTGGAGTGACAGGCTCTTCCACAGGTGCTGCAGAGAAATTTGTTTGTTGGGGCTGTTGCACAGTTGGCTCTCCCCTTGCGCCTCTGTCTTTTTTCCTGCCAACTACTAAGTCTCTTCGACTCGCCACAATTTAGCCCTGTCTTTATGGCTGCCCGCCAGCTCTGGCGAATGCTGGCAACTGACTCCCACGACTTGTGATCAATGTCACACGATTTCATGTCGCGTTTGCAGACGTCTTTATAACGGAGACATGGACGGCCGGTGGGTCTGATACCAGTGGCGAGCTCGCTGTACAATGTGTCTTTGGGGATCCTGCCATCTTCCATGCGGCTCACATGGCCAAGCCATCTCAAGCGCCGCTGACTCAGTAGTGTGTATAAGCTGGGGGTGTTGGCCGCTTCAAGGACTTCTGTGTTGGAGATATAGTCCTGCCACCTGATGCCAAGTATTCTCCGAAGGCAGCGAAGATGGAATGAATTGAGACGTCGCTCTTGGCTGGCATACGTTGTCCAGGCCTCGCTGCCGTAGAGCAAGGTACTGAGGACACAGGCCTGATACACTCGGACTTTTGTGTTCCGTGTCAGTGCGCCATTTTCCCACACTCTCTTGGCCAGTCTGGACATAGCAGTGGAAACCTTACCCATGCGCTTGTTGATTTCTGCATCTAGAGACAGGTTACTGGTGATAGTTGAGCCTAGGTAGGTGAACACTTGAACCACTTCCAGAGCGTGGTCGCCAATATTGATGGATGGAGCATTTCTGACATCCTGCCCCATGATGTTCGTTTTCTTGAGGCTGATGGTTAGGCCAAATTCATTGCAGGCAGACGCAAACCTGTCGATGAGACTCTGCAGGCATTCTTCAGTGTGAGATGTTAAAGCAGCATCGTCAGCAAAGAGGAGTTCTCTGATGAGGACTTTCCGTACTTTGGACTTCGCTCTTAGACGGGCAAGGTTGAACAACCTGCCCCCTGATCTTGTGTGGAGGAAAATTCCTTCTTCAGAGGATTTGAACGCATGTGAAAGCAGCAGGGAGAAGAAAATCCCAAAAAGTGTGGGTGCGAGAACACAGCCCTGTTTCACACCACTCAGGATAGGAAAGGGCTCTGATGAGGAGCCACCATGTTGAATTGTGCCTTTCATATTGTCATAGAATGAGGTGATGATACTTAGTAGCTTTGGTGGACATCCGATCTTTTCTAGTAGTCTGAAGAGACCACGTCTGCTGACGAGGTCAAAGGCTTTGGTGAGATCAATGAAAGCAATGTAGAGGGGCATCTGTTGTTCACGGCATTTCTCCTGTATCTGACGAAGGGAGAACAGCATGTCAATAGTCGATCTCTCTGCACGAAAGCCACACTGTGCCTCAGGGTAGACGCGCTCGGCCAGCTTCTGGAGCCTGTTCAGAGCGACTCGAGCAAAGACTTTCCCCACTATGCTGAGCAGGGAGATTCCACGGTAGTTGTTGCAGTCACCGCGGTCACCTTTGTTTTTATAGAGGGTGATGATGTTGGCATCGCGCATGTCGCTGGGAGAATTACAGCGAAAGCAAAAGAAGATGTCCTGTTGTGAGTTCTACACTTCAACCTGTGCAGCAGAGAACTGAAATTGATCTCTAGATTGAAGACTCAGCTACCTGAGAAATCTGCAAAACCCAGGCCTGCAATTTTAAAGGAGAAATGGACCGTAACAATATTGTGTATGTATATCTTCCAAAGAACTGGATGTTATTTGAACAGGTGACAATCATTTGCCATTCATGAAATACCACTTTCATAGACTAGAAATTACAATATTCAGTGAGTAATGTTAGTCTATTCAAGCAATCCTATAAATCATACAGAAAATTTGTTGGCTTATAACACTCCTTTCATTCTGAATTATAATATTCAGAATTACAAATGCAAACAAAGTATTTACCAGTTCTTATATCTTATATGATGGTAAATATACATATTTTGAAATCTACAAACAATTTGACATTGAGAATTTAATGTTGAGATCTTACATTTTTGTTATTAAAAGGCAGAGGCAAATACAATTGCTTCTTTGCTAGGATTAGTGTGATTTATATTAATGTCTGCAATTAAATTTTGATGTCAGTTATTTCCCTCCTTTTTAACTGAAGCTGCAGAATTCATTAGAAGGGAGCCGGTTACAGATATGAAATTCTGACACTTAATAGCAGTGGTGTTGTTTTATACCCACAGTTTCCAGCTTTCTTCTGTGAACATTGGGAAGGAACCTCATGATTATGAAACACTGGCTTTTCATTAATTCTAACAGATGTTACTTTGAATCTTTCTTTTGCCTGCTATGGGTCAGAAAACCCAGCAGTTAATTAACTATTTAAAAAAAAATTCAACAAATGGAGCCTGAAAGATTTTTAAAGGATACATAAATAACAAATTTTTCAATTGGTAAACAGAGGAAGAAAGGAAGGAAATAACATTTGACTGAAGTGAATTCTTTGGAGGAAAGACCCCATGCAAACCTTGTTGTGCTTTGGTGTCTGCTCCATAGAAGCACAGCAGTTTGTCTTGTTGACTGGGTGTCAGAGTAAAGCTGACATGTTACACCTCGCACTGCAGGCTGCTTCACTAATAGCTTGTCACTGCACAGTATTCAGAGACTCCTTTTCACAGCCACTGGCAGATTTCTCCATAATTAACAGTCAGCCATGGAGGCCAATTACTTTAATTGCTAAACAAAATCATGGACACAGTCAGGAGCTCAAGAGACATTGCTACGGATAAAACAAATCATTTTAGTCCTACACCAAATGACCCTTTCTGTTGAAGATTAACTATTAAACTATTGTATTCACCACATAATTTAATGCCATTTAAAAACTTTGAACTATCTGAATAGTATGATTTTTCTTGTTCTAATGTATGTGTTTAAATATAAATTTTATGATAGTGCAGCAATTATGATACTGGACCAGTAATCCAGGGATCATTAGTTCAAACCATGGCAGTTTGAGAATTTGAATACAGTTTTACACAATATCGGAAAATAAAAAACTGGCATCAGTAAAAGTGACAATGAAGCTGTTGGATTGTCGTAAAAGCCCAACTGATTCAATGATGTCCTTTAGGGAAGGAAACCTGCTGTCCTTACTATATCTAGCCTACATGTCACTCCAGTCCCACTCCAATGTGATTGATTCTTAACTGCCCTCTGAGGTGGCCTAGCAAGCCATTCAGTTCTATCAAACCAATACAAAGGATTACATGATTGTGGAAGCCACGTCGTTACATGGATTGCAATGGTACAAGGTGGTCCAATGCTGTCTTCTCAGGACAACAAGGGATGGGCAATAAATCCCAGCCTTCCCACCGATGCCCACATCCCAAGAATGAATATGTATAAAAAGGTTTTCAAGAAATGGACCGTAACAATATTGTGTATATATATCTTTCAAAGAACTGGATGTTATTTGCACACATGACAATCATTTGGCATTCATGAAATACCACTTCCATAGACTAGAAATTACAATGTTTTTAATATGTCAATAATTTACAAGCATTCTGTTATTTATTTTATATAGTATAACCATCATGTCTGCCGTTCATTATAGGTATATACTAGCAAGACAAAATCACAAATGCGGCAGTCCTCTCAAAGGCAGAGCTCCCATGTGTGTTGGCATTAATCAAATAGAGATGGCTTTGGTGGATCGGACATGTCCACAGGATGGAAGACGGTCGCATACCCAAGGACCTTCTGTATGGTGAGGTAGCCGGGGCCAGTCAACCAGTGGGGTGCCCAAAGCTTCTCTTCAAGGATGATTGCAAGCGTGACATGAAGGCCCTAAATGTCGACTATCACAGCTGGGAGTCACAAGCTGGTGAAAGAGGGAAATGGCGACACATCCTGTGGACTGATGTGCACTACCATGACGACCAGTTGCGACAGCAGCTTGGCAACAGGCACCAATGTCAAAAACAACAACTCACAGTGCCACTTGGCAGTTTCACGTACAGCGCTTGTGGCAGAACCTGCCTCTCTAGGATTGGCCTTCACAGCCATCAGCCAAGAGAAGACACCCCACCTAAATGGACTGTTTGCTGCGTGTCCATCATCTTTTGTCGATGGAAGGATGTCAATCATAGCCACCAATGTAACACTGTAAATTGTTTTAATATCTATGAAGAATACACAAGTGTAATTGAGCTTGTCAGATCAGTGTTATTATTGCTCTACTTTATTTGACAAGCAAAATACTATATAATAACTGACAAATAATGAATATGTAGCAGGGAGAAGTATTTCCATGTTGGATTAATTACTGTATAATTCTTTGGTGACGGACCAATGCCTATAGTAGTATTTAGAAAATGCTCAATACAATATGAGTTCTCTGCAGCTTGAGACCTTTACAAGTTCAAAGCAAGTGAGTGAATTAGTAAAATCTGGTCTTCATTTCTAACCTGATGCTTGCTTTATAAATAAGTTGATAGCTTTTGCAACAATTACTGAATGACATCAGTTGCTCATAGAAAGTGAGTTTGGAGGTAATAAGTTGGAACTTTATTTAACATGGCCTGTCTCTTTAAGGCTGCTTCTGATGCGGCTATAGGACTATTTGGAGGACTAACAGAGATAAAGACATTGGTCAGGAATTTTGTTGGATCACCTCCTGCTCCGCTGCTGTTACTTTGTCGGAAGTGTGGTGGAAACCCTATTTATGTATATTCAAGGAAATTCCTAACCAAAATTAACAGGGGAAGAGAGATAGTTTGTTGTGAGTGGCAACATTATTTCATAGCGAGTCTAGGGTTTGGGAACACCTAGATCTGTGGGGGGGGGGGGGGGGGGGTGGTCTTAGAGTACCAGACAGGGGGAGACTTTGGAAAATGCATGCCACCTTACTGTTCAATAATTCTCTGAGCTTCTGCCATCTGTCTTTGTGCCTGGCACTTGCAGTTAATCCTTATACCCACCCCAATGCCCAGCAGCAGCAGGATCATGATGGAAAGTTTCTTTTCCCCAAGATCCCTGTCCCTTGCCCTGCACCTTATGATTTTAGCTGCATTTCACTTTTGAACTGCCAGGCTATGCCTCTGACTCTTGCTGCATAATCTCTGAAAACCTGTAAAGACCAGTGGGTAAGAGTGTGAAGCCTCGGTTCAGCCTTTCAGAAGGAATCTGTGGCTGAAGCCAGTTGAGATTAAGCAATACTGGACTAGTAACCAGAGGCCCAGGCTAATCCTCTGGGGACATGGGTTCAAATCCCTTCATGGCAGATGGTGAAATCTGAATTCAATTAATAAAATCTGGAATTAAAAGCTAGTCTAATGATGACCATGAAACCATTGTCGATTGTTGTAAAAACACATCTGGTTCACTAATGTCCTTTAGGGGAGGAATTCTGCCATCCTCACCTTTTCTGGCCTACATGTGACTCCAGACCCACAGCAATGTTGTTGACTCTGAAATGCCCTTTGAAATGGCCACTCAGTTCAAGGGCAATGAGGGATGGACAATAAATGTTGGCCTAGCCAGTGACACCCACATCCCATCAATGAATAAAAAAATGAGAGCTGAATGGAGAGGGAACAAGCAGCTGGCAGTGGGTTTGACACAGGGAGTAGGTTGGGAATCCATGGGCAGGAAGGCTCAGAAGCAGCTTCTGTCCTCTTATCTGTAAAAATTGCAAATCAGTGACTTTGACTAATGTTGTGGATTCTTTAGTTATGTACTTAGTTTTTGTCTCTTTTTTAAAGCCCAGAGTACAGAGTCAGGTAGTAGGCAAATGTACCAGATGTTTGCTTGCCTTCTAAGTATTGTAATTCTGCTACAATTTCCACAGTGCTGCATGCATTTGTGTGCATTTAACACAGCTTTTCAAATTACATTAGCTTAGGTAAATTCAGCAAAATATTTGACTCCGTTGTTAACCATTGAAATACTGAAAAATATAAGTACTAAATGAAAAATGATTGAACAAAAGTGGTAAAATCACTTCATTCTAAATCATGGTATATTGAGAAATAGTCTGTAAAGGTTATCTGACAGCTGAATGAGTAAGTTCTCTATCTGTTGTAATACTGTCTCATAGAGCCCAGGAATTTCTGACCTTTGACTTTGGCCTGATGGACAATGGTGGGGCATTAGAATTGCAGTGATCACCTAGTCTTATCTACTGAAAGAACTGTAAATCTGTTAATGTACTAAGTTGCAGAAAATTGAACAGCGTCATAGCACTTGTAGTTAGATAGCAATCATGAATATTTTAGACTGCCAAATTACTTGTTTTGGTAACATTGATGCTTTTCTTTACAATGGCACAATGGAACTCTGTTTTTGTTTTGAAATCCTAACGATAAATATATTAGTCAGAAGACATGGCTCACACTGTTATTCTTCCCTTGTAATTAAAATACCCTGTGTAGAGCTTCACAAATATATTTTAAAAATGTAATAGATATCTACTAAAAGCTATATATTCTTCTTTCTTTTCTTTTGGGCCTCCTTATCTCGAGAGACAATGGATACGCGCCTGGAGGTGGTCAGTATATATAATGAGAGATTAATTTTGCATTACAACCCTTTCATCCTCCCTCCAGATGGCTTAGTGCAGGGGTCAGCAGCCTACTGCTCCAGAACGTCATGCCACACTTTAACATCTTATTTGCGGCTCCCAACCTTTTCCAGTTGGATTGCATTATCATGGAAAAAGCCAAAAAAACTAAGTCAAGAACGTGACAAATCAACAAACTAGATAGCAACACAATTTTCCTTATTGAGTTAATCATTTGCTTAATCAAAAATTTGGGCTAGGATTTTGTGTGGCCCTTGGGGATGGGAACAGAGGCTATGGGGTGGGGGTGGGTATGAAATCGGGGTGGGAGACCTCGGACGTGAAGTTTGACGTCATGACGTCCCATCCTAATTTTATCGATGGTGACAGACATCGGACATCGGTGCAGCGAGCAGGTAATTAAGGTACTTAAGAGGTCTATTGACAGCAATTTTATCCGTGGCTTTAAATTTTATTAACAGTGCACGAGATTGACGGGGCTTCAGAGCCTCACCTAGTTGGAGGAGGTGACATGGAGGTGGGACCTTATTGCTGATGCAAAGGGAGGTCATTGGGAGAGGCAGCATCAACTGCCAGGCAGGGTGGAGAACGGAGGGTATCGAGCATCATCTGAGGAGTGGGGGCAAAGGTCGCAGAACTAGAACAGTGCCATTCCAGGGGGGGCAACGGGCAAGTGCCACCTTGTCAGAGGTGACAAGTGGGGGAAAGAGGGGTCTGCTGGCAGTGAAGGCCTTGTAGTTAGGGAGAGGTCACCTATCATGGGCCTCATTCATCCAGGCTTCGGGGACCCATTGAAGAGGAGATACAGCAGAGCGGGAGGGAAGTCCAGGCACCTGCAGGAGCACCGCAACGAGCTGTGAGGACACAGGAGGGTCACCAGCAACCTTCAGACGGAAAGGGTGCAGAGGGGAAAGACGGCTGGCTCCCCCATGCAGAAGGTGGTGCCCTCCAGAGAGGGTCTCCAGTCGAGGCTACACTACCTGCAGATGTTAGAAAGGCAGTGTTAACAAAGACCCTGCCTCTCCTGGGAGGCCGTCACCTATCTCTGTACTATGACGCAGGACGAGCTGTGCCCCAGGGGTCGGTGGCAATCCAATGCCAGTGGCACTGAAGGTTGCCATGTCGCTGAGCTCCTACACCCCGGATCATTCCAGGGATCCACTGGGGACATGTTTGGGATCTCACTGCTGTGCACTGTACAACCTGGCCCCACACAGGAGGGAAGCAGTGAACAATGAGGTGTGATGTCTCTTTAGACAATGAGAATGTGCAGGAGGAAGCTGACCAAGCATTGCCAGATGAAGGACCCCAGGGACAACAGGAGGGACGCCATGAGATATGTGCAAGGGAGGCGCTCGATGCCCTTATACATTCTCATTTCCTTTGATCCTTACTGCCAGTTGTACCTTGACCAATAAAGACTTACCTTTATGCAGCCCTGTTGTCACCTTCTTTCCTTCAGGGAACAAATGCTCATTGATCAGTTGCACAGTGCTGAGCTGGCAAGGCTCCAGAGGATCCCTTGTCTCGAGCCTCTTCACAGAGGCTGGGTTGAAAATAAGCACCAAAGGCCTTATGGAATAGGAAGGAGATCTTGTTTGTTGGAAAAAAAATATTTATGACCGTGTCAGCAAATGACACCCTTTCCATCTACAATACACATTCACCCGTGAACATCCCATGCTTCTAGGTGCTCTACTTCATTCTTTTGCATGCACTCCTATGAGGTGCTCCCCCTGTGCTGTCAGCTGAAGTGAAGGCAGGCTGCTGACCTTGCTGTCCCTTGCTAGGGATGACGGTGGTCATCCTCTGGATGTATGTGGCCTGGAGGCCCCAGCATGTTGGGTGTCCTCCTGCATAGAAGCAGTAGCACCCTCTGTTGTCAGGGATGATGGAGGCCCTGGTATCATTGGTAGAGAGCAGAGGAACTGCTGGCTGCACCAGGAGCACCCTGAGAGGAACCCCCAGCAGTTGTGAACAGTTGCTCCTCCTCCCTTACAAGGCAAACCTGTGCCTCCCTGCTGACCTGAGAGGGTAGAGGACCTGCTGGTGACTCCAGGTCCCCTGTCCCTCTCTCGCCTCACCACTGTTACCTTGAGTGGATGGTCGAGGATATGCAGATCTGCATGCATGTCCGGCAGACACTGAGTCCTCTGCTGGATTTGACTTTCCAAGAGCGCCACAAATCTCTCAATGGAGAATGCCACTTGTACACCAGTCAGAGACAATGCAGATGTTGTCTGACCTCTCACTGCAGCTGCAGCATTTCCTGTGAAGCGGGCAACACCAGAGACATGTCATGAGCCTGGGACTCAGCTTAGGCCTGGCCTCCCACAGTCCACCGACTGTCAGAGACCCGGGATGTCACAGCCTCCGTCAGCTGCTCGGGCACGTGTATGCTGTGCTCACCAGGTTGTGTGCTCGAATCTAACCACGAGCGCATACCCACCGACGTGAGAGTATATGCGGTGCTTGAGGGTGCAGGGGTGTGAGGTGATGATGCACCCTCCAAGGCACTTCCCTCCACCTCAGAGGTGGCCGGATGGGGGCACACAGATACCTCCTGCATCCGGCCCCTTCCCAGGTACCTTGAGGGTCTGCAACAACAAACGGCCTCCTTTCAGGGCCATTTCGTCATGCCTCAGGCAACTTATCTGTATCCTCTGACCCTTTGCCCATGTCTGGCGAGATACCCCTCTCCACCCAATGCTCCCTCCTCCTCTGACAGATGCAATGCCCAAGAGTTGAAGGTACTCACTTTTGCGGCCCAGATGAGATCATTGAGCCACTTGCGGCACTGAATCCAGGTCCTTGATGTGACCCCACAGCCGCTGACCTCCTCTGCAATCTGTAGCCAGGCTTGCTTGGTCAGGTTCCCATCCCCTCCTCCCATCCCTAGGAAAGAGAATCTCTGCCTTCCCTAGCAGCTTGTAAGAGCACCTGGGGCCTGGAGCCACCTGGGTCTACTTTCCACCATTATGCTGCAGCCATTCAGCACTCTGCAAATCCTCTCAGTGTACACGACAAGATTGAATGCAGGGCTGACAGCCCTTTAAAAATGGTGCCAGCACCTGCCGTGGCGTCAGCTGAATCCAGCGCCTCCGCCTCGGCCCCCGCCATCACTACCAACCAGATAATTGGTCGGTCCCCTGCACCTCATTGCCCTTAATTGTCCGATCACCACTGGATCACGTGCGGACAGCCTCTCCTGGCACAATGTAAGACACACATGCTCTGTCCCAACAGCGGGACAGGCGTCTTCAAAACAAAATCTGGCCCTGAGTTTCTTCTCTGTTGAGCTTCAAAATAGGATTTTAGGGATTATTTTGGAAAATATATAGTAATTGTGGTTTTGAAAAGATAAATTAAAAGTTCAAACCTCCCTTAACAGAGCAAACTGCTAGTTGTTGATAGTTTATCTCATGATTCAATTCAAAGATGTTAAAAGAAATTAGCATTCACAATAATTGATGCTAGAATTTACTAAATTATTTAAATGATATTAGGAGAAATATCACACAGGGGATTCGTCTTATTTGCTGAGATGACTAGCTACCAAGCCAATCAAGACTCGAGTATGTCTGATATGGGATGAAATGTTTCATGTTAACAAAAAAATCGAAAATCGATTTCTGCTCAGCAATTTTTAGCAAAACTCAAAACCTTTGCTGAAAGGTATCCATCTAGAAATGAAATTATGATTGTCCAGGAAAAGGTTGATAAAGCCGAAGGCAAATTTAAGATTGGGTGGCACCAATATTTAACTTGGAAAACAAAAATAACAGTTTTCACCTATTCCTACATAGAAACTGGATTTTTGCCCAACCTATATACAAGATTGAAATTATATGAAATTCAGTAGTAACTGGTCATTCTTATAAACGTCAGAGAGCAGATTAAGTAAATGACTTTTTACAGCATCAAATAAGTGCATAATGTTCATTAGATTCACGATAAACAATTTTTTCCTCTTAAGGTATGCTTATGCCTTTACTCCATTCTCTCAATTCTTTACTTTTGTTTTGTCTTGTGTTCCCAGTAGTTTATATTTTAGGCAATTTGTTAAAAATGGCTCTTCAGGTAAAAAAAAGGTTGCCGACCCCTAACTTAGCAGATAAATATATTATCTAATGTGGAACTCAGCAATAAAAACCAGGAAGGTCGTACAGTTAATCCCTGTTTTATGGTGAGTTCGCCAATCTCAATGGTAGCAGAGGCACATGATTGACCTGTGTTCCCTAGTTGGGAGTTGGGTGTTGTGGGAGAGTAATAAATAAAACTTAAACAATTTGAATTACATTCATTTAAATGTGAAAACAACTACAAAACAAATTTTGCTGGAGGTTTCTTCCCCATCCCCCCACCTGAAGTTTCCTGTCTTTTCTTTCCTCTATTAATTCAGCCAAATGGGATGACTTTCTTTTAAAAATTTCATTATAACACTAACCCACTGATGCTACCTTTAAAATGTGCAAGTTAATATGAATTGAATATGGGCTACCTTTAGTAACAGACACGATTTCTATGTTATAATGAAACAGAGATATAGGTTAAGAAAATATTTATTGAGAAAAAAGTACCTGTGACTGCCTAATGTCTCCAAAACTCCGCTGTTCTGTTAGTGTCAGGAAAAACCCTATATGCCAAATGAGAAACATTTAATATCATCGGATGGAAACTTACATTAAACTTTTAATGGGAAAAAATCCCTACAGTAACTTTTAAAAAACTAGCAGCCAAGATGACCACTGCAATTTACATTTGAAATACCAGTAGATTGAACTGGAGACAAGAAGTCTAACAAGAGGCCCATCCAGAACAATGCTGTGGCTAACTGAGTAAATTAGCCAGATCACCCTCGTTAGCGAGACATTCCAAACCATCTTGAGGCATTCATAAATGGAGATGTCCCTTCAGGGGATAAACATTGCCAACCCCACCTAAGAGAAGTTTTGGGCTTTAAACTTTGGGCCTCATTAAAAACAAAGGGGACTGAGAGAACCATGTGACCGTGAAGAAACTGGAAAGTTTTGTTACACAGACAAGGAGACAGGCAGTAACTGAGTGTACAGCAGCACAGAAGGCTGCTCCTCCCCATCTCTCTCTCTCTCTCTCTCTCCAGAAAACATCAAGTGAAAACTATCTGCAACCGGGGGATCCTCCAAGCCTATAGACCGCTACAGCCAGTGACCAGGGGAAGAGAGCCAACTATGGATTCTGCCTTCAGGAAAACTCTGAGTAAAGCAAGCCAGCCAAAATACATTTTGACCATCCAAGAACTTCAAGAATACAGCTTCAGCCAAGGACTACTGGATCACCCACTTTACAGACTGCATTTAAATTGCATTTATTCTGGACTTTAATCCAACCACTAAATCTATTTTCCCTCCTGTAATCTACATGTCTGTATGTGTGATTCTCATGTGAATGTGTAGCGTATTTTTTAATCGGGTTAGAGTGTTAATTATAACGAACTTACCTCTTTCTTGTTTAAACTCAAGAAAACCTGTCTGATTGGTTCTTTCACAATCACAAGTATAGGAAAAAGGTAAAACACTCATGGAGGTGGTAAGCACAACCACTGTTTTAAAAGGAATAAATCCTGTTACGGTCAAATAAGAGGAAGGGGTAAGAGGGGAGCCTGAGACCCCCTCCTCACCTGGCCGTAACATTAGTTTAACCCTGCATATGCCCTGTCCCATTGGCAGGACAGATCCACCAGAGATGGTGGCACAGTGATATCCAGTGGAGAGGGAATGGCCCTGTGAGTCTCCACATTGACTCCAGATCCATGAAATCTCATGGCATCAGTCAAACATGGGCAAGGAAATCTCCTGCTGATTGCCATCTAAAGCCCTCCCTCAGCTGATCTGTACTCCTCCACATTGAACACTTGGAAGAGGCACTGAGGGTAGCAAGGGCATGGAATGTACTCTGGGTGAGGGACTTCAATATCCATCATGAAGTGTGGCTCACTAGCACCACTACTGACTATGCTAGCTGAATCCTGAAGGACATTCTGCCAGACTGTGCCTGCGCAGGTGGTGAGAGAACCAACATGAGGGAAAACCTAATTGCTCACATCCTCACCAATTTGTCACAGATGCATATGTCTGTGACAGTATTGGGAGGAGTGACCACTTCTCAGTCCTTGTGGAGACAAAGTCTTGTCTTCACACTTAAGACAATTTCCATTATGTTGTGTGGCACTACCACCTTGCTCAATGGGAAAGATTCAGAACAGATCTAGCAGCTCAAAACTGGGCACCCATGAGGCGCTGTAGGCCATCAGTAGCAGCAGAATTGTATTCCATCACAATCTGAAACCTCATGGCCCAGTGTATCCCTCACTCTACCATTACCACCAAGCCAAGGGACCAACTCTGTTTCAAGAGGAGTGTAGGAGAGCATGCCAGGAGGAGCAGCAGGCATTCCTAAAAATGAGGTACCAACCTGGCGAAGCCATATCACAGGACCTCAAACATGCTAAACAGCGGAAGCAGTATGCTATAAGAAGAGCTAAGTGATCCCGCAACAAATAGGTCAGATCAAAGCTCTGCAGTCCTGCCATATCCAGTTGTGAATGGTGGTGGACAATTGAACAACTAACAGGAGGACGAGGAGGCAGCCAGTTTGATTGTCACCCCATGCACCACCTTAAATATTCATTCACTCCACTGCTGTGGCAGCAGTGTGTACCATTTACAAGATGCACTGCAGCAACTCACTAAGACTCCTTTGACTGCACCTTCCAAACGTGTGACCTCTACCACCTAGGAGGACAAGGGCTGCAGGCACATGGGAACACCACCACTTGCAAATTCCACTTCAAGTCGCACACTATCTTGATTTGGAAATATATTGTTGTTGGGTCAAAATGCTGTAACTCGCGACCTAACAGCACTGTGGGTGTATGTGCACCACATGGACTGAAGCGGTTCAAGAAGATGGCTCATCACCACCTTCTCAAGGACAATTAGTGATGGGCAATAAATTCTGACCTAACCACCGAAGACCACATCCCCATGAACAAATAAAAAAATGTTTATCTGATGTACACCAGTTTCTCTGTGCTAATTTGATATTTTTGCATTGTTTCTCTTTGTTTACATTGTGCTGTTGCCTTATCCAGTGTTCTGTCATGCTTTTCCAGCATGCCAAAAAACAAGCCCATCTCCTCTAAAAGGAATGTAGTTAAATATTAATAGCTTGTCCTTGCCTACATTCGCTGGAGTGGATAAGTACAGAATTGTCGCTTACTGAAATCATTTATGCTAAATTATTTTTGCCTTATTGCCATGATTACCCAGCATGACATCTAAGGCAGATATGCATTTGCTGCACAGCCAGACTAGATATCTGTATTCTGTGTCCTTTCTAAGCAAACCAACTATTATTTAATTCACAACGCATACAATAATTCTAACAAGTGTCCAGGGCTACTAAAATCTGGAATGGACACCAAATTTGGGTTGTAACTGCTCAGCAGTAGGGTTATAGTGGAAAGTCAAATGCTGCAATCTTCTCGAACCAACTGGCAATGCGAGGATTTGCTTTTTGATAGCTATGTCATGCTCTGTTGGCAGAAGAAGAGGATCCTGTGAAGGATAATGGTGATGAAATTAATTGTAAGGAGAAATCTTTCAATATTTCCCTTAATACTTTCAGATTTATTACTTTGGTTTCTGTAATCATAAACACATGGATGCAGTTTGATTCATCGTCATTAATGTCCATGATGCCATCATAGCTTGCCTACGGCAGTATAATAGAAATGCTGTATGGGCCACATTATTCTATTTATTCATAGATCAGCTTAACTAAAACTAATACCTGCCTTTTAGTCCTTCATATTTCTATTTCTGCTGCATTTCAATTTCATATTTGTACAAATTTGCAGCAAAGGCATCTGAATCATTGTTACATGCAGGCACAAAGTTCAGAGCTTTGATTAGATTTATAAATAAAACCTCAGCACCTGATATTGGAGTTGACTGGGAATGCAAGGAAGGAATACAAACTTTTCCCAACTGTTATTCCCTCAGAAAATCTGGCCAAGGTATCACAATTCAATTTTTGGCAATGCTGGCAAAGTAGCATTTATTGCCCATCCCTTGTAGTTGTTGAGAAGGTGTCAACTGTTCTTTTTTACATGACGGATAGAATTAACCATAAAAGAATGGCCTGGATTTTACGGTCAGCAGCGAAGTGACAGTGCTCAGCGCTAACCTCAAAGAAAGTTGTCCGCAAAGTTGGGCGGCACAGTGGCGCAGTAGTTAGCACCGCAGCCTCACAGCTCCAGGGACCCGGGTTCGATTCTGGGTACTGCCTGTGCGGAGTTTGAAAGTTCTCCCTGTGTCTGTGTGGGTTTTCGCCGGGTGCTCTGGTTTCCTCCCACATCCAAAGACTTGCAGGTGATAGGTAAATTGGCCATTGTAAATTGCCCCTGGTGTAGGGAGGTGATAGGGAATATGGGATTACTGTAGGGTTAGTATAAGTGGGTGGTTGTTGGTCGGCACAGACTCGGTGGGCCGAAGGGCCTGTTTCAGTGCTGTATTTCTAAATAAAAATAAATAAAAATAAAATAAAGATCTAGCAATCTCTGTGGCGTGGATTTCACCTTTCCCAACGTTAATTTAAATCTGGCACCATGTGAGTTCCCTGAGTGCATCTTGCTCCCTAATTGGTATTCCATTCTGAATATTGAACTGGGCGATGGTTCCTCTGGGGAGTGTAGCCAGAGTCAAGTCCACAGCACCACCAGTGGCTCTGATGTACAGGGCAGGGTGGGGGTGCTAGTGGAGGACGGAGATCTGGAAAGCAATAGTGAGAGGGGATTCAATAGTTAGGAGAACAGACTTTTCTGTAGCTTCAGACATGACTCCAGGATGGTCTGTTGCCTCCCTGGTGCCAGGGTCCAGGATGTCACTGAGCGGCTGCAGAACATTCTGAGAGGGGGAGGGTGAATAGCCAGAGGTCGTGGTCCATATCTGTACCAACAACATAGGTAGAAAGGGATGATGTCCTGCAGGCAGATTTTAGTGAGCTTGGAAAGAGATCAATAAGCAGGACTTCAAAGATTGTAATCTTTGGATTGCTCCCTGTTCGACATGCCCGTGAGTATAGCAATAGGAAGATAAAGCAGATAAATGCACGGCTGGAGAGATGGTGCAGGAGAGAGGGTTTTAGATGCCTGCGACATTGAGACCAGTTCTGGGGGAGGTGGGAGTTGTACAGGCCATTTAGGTCGCGGCTCAACAGAGCTGTTGATCAATGTCCTGGTGGGGGGTGGTTTCCTCCTGCTGTTGAAGAGGGTTTAAACTAATATGGCAAGGGGCTGGGAATCAGGATGCAGCATTAGAAAGGAGAAACTAAGGTGCACAAAGGATTGGGAGTGACAGACAGCACTGGAGCAGGAAATAGTAAGGTATTAATTGGGATCGGATTAAGAGGGGATGCAATAAAGTCTAAATTAGATTTACAATGCATGAATGTAAACACACAAAGTGTGACAAACAAGGTTGTTGAGCTGCGGGCACAAATAGCCACATGGAAATATGATGTCTTGGTGATAACCGAGACTTGGCTCAAACAGGGCTGTGTACTAAATATTCCTGGGTACAAGGTGTTCAGGAAAGATAGGGAAGGAAAGAAAGGAGGAAGGCTAGCAGTATTGATAACGGAGAATATTATAGTGCTGGAGAGAGAGGATATATCCTGGAGGAGTCAAGAACAGAATCTATTTGGTTAGAGTTAAGAAACAATAGAGGTACCATTACATTACTGGATGCATTCTATAGGCCACAAACTAGTGGAAAAGATATAGAGGAGAAAATTGGAGGGATGTTATAATGGTTGTCTTTAATTATCCCAATATAGACTGGGATAGTAATGGTGTAAAGGGCAGAGAGATGGAAGAGTTTCTGAAGTGTGTTCAAGAGAGTTTTCTTGATCAATATGTTTCTGACCCAATGAGGAAGGAAGCATTGCTGGATCTGGTTCTGGGAAATGAGGTGGGTCAAGTGGAGTGAGTGTCAGTAGGGCAACACTTAGAGTACAGTGACCATAGCAGCCTAAGGTTTAGATTCGCCATGGAAAAGGACCCGGAGCAATCTACAGTGAAAATACTTAATTGAAGGAGGGCCAATTTCAGTGGGGTGAGAACAGATCTGTTGCGGGTAAATTGGAATCAAAGATTGGCAGGCAAAAACATAATTAAACAATGGCTACCTTTAAAGAAGAGATGGTTCAGTTACAATCGAGGTGGAGTAAGATGAAGCAGAAAACGGGTATGTATGACAGATGTCACGTTGATAAAACAAGTGAGAACTTTTGAACAGCGGTGGCAGTGAGAGTGCGAGCCAGGGGGCAGCTGGGTAGGTAAGTTTCAGTATAAAGTACTTACCTCGTGATTCGGCGGACACGGACACGGGGACTGCTGAGTAAGTGAACTTATATATTCGGGCAGTGGCTAAACCCGAAACACTACACCTGTAGTGTCTCCCACCCATCCTCCTCCTCTAACCAAAATAAAAGGACTCTTGTGTGGACGGTTTGGTAAGGTAAGGTTTTCCTTTATTTTTACTTAATCTCTGTGTCAATTTAGAGCAAAGGGGATGGAAGCTAGGGCAGTTGCATGCTCCTCTTGCAGGATGTGGGAGGTAAGGGTCACCAATTGTGTCCCTGCTGACTTCACCTGTGAGAAGTGCACCCAACTCCAGCTCCTCACAGACCGCGTTAGGGAACTGGAGTTGGAGCTGGATGAACTTCGGATCATTCAGGCGGCTGAGGGGGTGATAGAGAGCAGTTATAGGGAAGTAGTGACACCTAAGTTACAGGATAAAGGTAGCTGGGTGACCGTCAGGGGAGGGAAAGGGAATAGGCGTACAGTGCAGGGATCCCCTGTGTCCGTTCCCCTCAATAAGGATACCGTTTTGGATACGGTTGGGGGGGAACGACCTACCAGGGGAAAGCCACAGCAGCCAGGTCTCTGGCACTGAGCCTGGCTCTGTGGCTCAGAAGGGAAGGGGGGAGAATAGGAGAGCGATAGTGATAGGAGATTCAATGGTTAGAGGAACAGACAGGAGATTCTGTGGTCGCGAACGAGACTCCCGGGTGCCAGGGTCAGGGATGTCTCGGATCGAGTCTACGGGATTCTTAAGGGGGTGGGGGATCAGCCAGAAGTCGTGGCACACATCCGTATCAATGACATAGCTAGGAAAAGGGATGAGGACCTGAAAAGCGAATATAGGGAGTTAGGTTGGAAGCTAAAAGGCAGGACGAGCAGGATAGTAATCTCAGGATTGATACCGGTGCCACATGCTAGTGAGGCTAGAAACAGAGAGCAAGTGCAGCTGAACACGTGGCTACAGAGCTGGTGTAGGAGGGAGGGCTTCAGATATGTAGATCATTGGGATACCTTCTGGGGAAGGTGGGACCTGTACAAGAAGGACGGGTTGCATCTGAACTGGAGGGGCACCAATATCCTGGGTGGGAGGTTTGCTAGAGCTCTTCGGGAGGGTTTAAACTAGTTTGGCAGGGGGATGGGAACCGGAGCTACGGATCAGTGGATGGGGTAGCTGTTGAACAGGCAGATACAGAGTGCAGAGAGTCTGTGAGGAAGGTTAGACAGTTGACAGGGCAAAGTTGCAGCCAGTATGATGGGTTGAAGTGTGTCTATTTTAATGCAAGAAGTGTCAGGAATAAGGGTGATGAACTTAGAGCATGGATCAGTACTTGGAGCTACAATGTTGTGGCCATTACGGAGACTTGGATATCACAGGGGCAGGAATGGATGTTGGATGTTCCGGGGTTTAGATGTTTCAAAAGGAATAGGGAGGGAGGTAAAAGAGGTGGGGGAGTGGCATTGCTAATCAGGGATAGTATCACAGCTGCAGAAAGGGAGGTCGTCGAGGAGGGTTTGTCTACTGAGTCATTATGGGTGGAAGTCAGAAACAGGAAAGGAGCAGTCACTTTATTGGGAGTTTTCTGTAGACCCCCCAATAGCAACAGGGACACGGAGGAACAGATTGGGAGGCAGATTTTGGAAAGGTGCAGAAGTAACAGGGTTGTTGTCATGGGTGACTTCAACTTCCCTAATATTGATTGGAACCTCCTTAGTGCAAATAGTTTGGATGGAGCAGTTTTTGTCAGGTGTGTCCAGGGAGGTTTCCTGACTCAATATGTAGATAGGCTGACTAGAGGGGAGGCGATGTTGGATTTGGTTCTTGGCAACGAACCAGGCCAGGTGGCAGATCTCTCGGTGGGAGAGCATTTCGGTGATAGTGATCACAACTCCCTGACCTTTACTATAGTCATGGAGAGGGACAGCAGCAGACGGGATGGGAAAATATTTAATTGGGGGAGGGGAAATTACAATGCTATTAGGCAGGAACTGGGGAGCATAAATTGGGAACAGATGTTCTCAAGGAAATGCACGACAGAAATGTGGAGGTTGTTTAGGGAGCACTTGCTGCGACTGCTGGATAGGTTTGTCCCGATGAGGCAAGGAAGGGATGGTAAGGTGAAGGAACCTTGGATGACAAGAGATGTGGAACAGCTAGTCAAGAGGAAGAAGGAAGCTTACTTAAGGTTGAGGAAGCAAGGATCAGACAGGGCTCTAGAGGGTTACAAGGTAGCCAGGAAGGAACTGAAGAATGGACTTAGGAGAGCTAGAAGGGGACATGAAAAAGTCTTGGCGGGTAGGATTAAGGAAAATCCCAAGGCGTTCTACACTTATGTGAGGAACAAGAGGATGGCCAGAGTGAGGGTAGGGCCGATCAGGGATAGTGGAGGGAACTTGTGCCTGGAGTCAGAGGAGGTAGGGGAGGTCCTAACTGAATACTTTGCTTCAGTATTCACGAGTGAGAGGGACCTGGTCGTTTGTGAGGACAGCGTGAAACAGGCTGATATGCTCGAACAGGTTGATGTTAAGAGGGAGGATGTGCTGGTAATTTTGAAAGACATGAGGACAGATAAGTCCCCGGGGCCAGACGGGATATACCCAAGGATATGACAGGAAGCGAGGGAAGAGATTGCCACGCCTTTGGCGATGATCTGTGCATCCTCACTGTCCACTGGAGTAGTACCAGATGATTGGAGGGTGGCAAATGTTATTCCCTTGTTCAAGAAAGGGAATAGGGATAACCCTGGGAATTATAGACCAGTCAGTCTTACGTCGGTAGTGGGCAAATTATTGGAGAGGATTCTGAGAGACAGGATTTATGATTATTTGGAAAAGCATAGTTTGATTAGAGACAGTCAGCATGGCTTTGTGAGGGGCAGGTCATGCCTCACAAGCCTTATTGAATTCTTTGAAGATGTGACAAAACACGTTGATGAAGGAAGAGCAGTGGATGTGGTGTATATGGATTTTAGCAAGGCGTTTGATAAGGTTCCCCATGGTAGGCTCATTCAGAAAGTAAGGAGGCATGGGATACAGGGAAAGATGGCTGTCTGGATACAAAATTGGCTGGCCCATAGAAGACAGAGGGTGGTAGTAGATGGAAAGTATTCAGCCTGGAGCTCGGTTAGTGTTGTTCCGCAGGGATCAGTTCTGGGACCTCTGCTCTTTGTGATTTTTATAAATGACTTGGATGAGAAAGTGGAAGGCTGGGTTAGCAAGTTTGCCGATAACACGAAGGTTGCTGGAGTTGTGGATAGTGTGGAAGGCTGTTGTAGGTTGCAACGGGACATTGACAGGATGCAGAGCTGGGCTAAGAAGTGGCAGGTGGAGTTCAACCTGGAAAAGTGTGAAGTGATTCATTTTGGAAGGTCGAATTTGAATGCAGAATACAGGCTTAAAGACAGGATTCTTGGTAGTGTGGAGGAACAGAGGGATCTTGGGGTCCATGTCCATAGATCGCTCAAAGTTGCCACCCAAGTTGATAGGGTTAAGAAAGCGTATGGTGTGTTGGCTTTCATTAACAGGGGGATTGAGTTTAAGAGCCGCGAGGTTATGCTGCAGCTCTATAAAGCCCTGGTTAGACCACACTTGGAATATTGTGTTCAGTTCTGGTCGTCTCATTATAGGAAGGATGTGGAAGCTTTAGAGAGGGTGCAGAGGAGATTTACCAGGATGCTGCCTGGACTGGAGGGCATGTCTTACGAAGAAAGGTTAAGGGAGCTAGGGCTTTTCTCATTGGAGCGAAGAAGGATGAGAGGTGACTTGATAGAGGGGTACAAGATGATGAGAGGCATAGATAGCGTGGATAGCCAGAGACTTTTTCCCAGGGCGGAAAGGGCTATCACCAGGGGGCATAATTTTAAGGTGAATGGAGGAAGGTTTCGGGGAGATGTCAGAGGTAGGTTCTTTACACAGAGAGTGGTGGGTGCGTGGAATGCACTGCCAGCGGTGGTAGTAGAAGCAGATACATTAGGGACATTTCAGCGACTCTTGGATAGGTACATGGATGATAGTAGTATGAAGGGTATGTAGGTAGTTTGATCCTCGAGTAGGTTAAAGGTTCGGCACAACATCGTGGGCTGAAGGGCCTGTACTGTGCTGTACTGTTCTCTGTTCTATGTTCTATGTAACTAGGCTGAATTTAGAAAGCTCAGAGGGGAAATGGAAAAGGAAATACAAGAGTCAAAGAGAGAGGATGATTAGAGACTGGCAGCTAACATAAAAGAGAATCCTAATGTATTCTATAGGCATATAAATAGTAAAAGGGTAGCAAGGGATCCAAAAAAAGACCTACACATAGGTGCTAGAGTTGATGTGGTGTATATGGACTTCCAATAGATAGAGTTGACAGGAAGGACCTGTTTCCCCTAGGGGAGAGTTCAATTACCAGGGGGCACATATTTAAGGTGATTGGTAGAAGGATTAGAGGGAACATGAGGAAAAACGTTTTCACCCAGAGGGTGGTGAGTGTCTGGAATTCACTGCCAGGAATGGTGGTGGAGGCAGAAACCCTCAATTCTTTTAAAATAACCAAATAGAGTCTGTTCTTGACTCCTGGACATGAACCTGAAGTGGTGTAACTTGCAAGGCTACAGACCAAGTGCTGGAAGGTGGGATTAGATTGGGCTAATTTTTTCAGCCGGCACAGACACAATGGGCTGAATGGCCTCCTTCTGTGCCATAATTTTTCTATGGTTCTATGGTTCAAAAGTCATTTGATGAAATGCCACTTAACAGACTTATCAGAAATGTTGAAGCCCATGGAATAAAAGGGACAGTGGCAGCATAGGTACCAAATTGGCTGAGTGGCAGGAAACAGAGAGGAGTGGGGAACTGTTTTTCAAACTGGAGGAAGGTATACAGCGGTGTTCCCCAGGTGTCGGTACTAGGATGACTGCTTTTCTATATATATATATTGACTTAGACTTGGATGTACAGGGCACAATTTCAAAATTTTCAGATGACACAAACCTTGGGAAGTATTGTGGACAGTGATAGATCTCAAGAGGAGAGAGACAAGCTGGTAGAATTGGCGGCCACGTGGCAGACATAATTTAAATCAGAGAAGTATGAAGTGATCTATTTTGGTAGGAAGAACAAGGAGAGGCAGTATAATATAAAGGATACAATTCTAAAGGGAATGCAGGAACAGAGAGACATCGGGATATATATGCACAAATCATTGAAGGTGACAGGGTAGGTTGAGAAAGTGGTTGAAAAGACATAAAGAATCCTGGGCTTTATAAATAGAGCCACAGAGTACAAAAGCAAGGCAGTTATGATAAGCCTTTATAAAACACTGGTTTGGCCTCAGCTGGAGTATTGTGTCCAATTCTAAGCACTGCACTTTAGGAAGGATGTGAAGACTTTAGAGAGGGTGCAGAAAAGATTTACAAATATAGTTCCAGGGATGAGGAACTTCAGCTACATTAATAGATTGGAGAAGCTGGGATTGTTATCCTTAGAGAACAGACAGTTCAGAGGAGATTTGATAGAGGTTTTCAGAATCATGAGGGGTCTGGACAGGATAAATAGAAAGGAACTATTCCCTTTGGTAATTAATTTATTAATGAGCATAAACTATTTTTAATTTAAAAAATCTTGTTTAGACTTCAAGGTAGATACAAATGAGGAAGGTGGGTTTGCTCAGCTTGACTCATCTATCCAGAAAGATGTTATAGTCACTCTATTACAGCATCCAAATGTTTCATATACAATTTCAGGGTTTTGCTTTTACTACCTTACACAGAAGTCCATTTCATTTTTTATCACTCTTTGTACATCAAGCTTCCTGATATCAATTCTAGGTGTACTTTTCATTTCCTTGAACCTGGACTCCATTGACCTGCTGTCACAGTTTAGTTTGAAGTAGTGTTCCAGATTTGCCTCCTCTATACCATTTACCATATATAACCTCCCTTGTAAAGCACTTTCTAGTTAAGGCTGAAGAACCAAAATATTCCCAGTCTTTCCTCACAATTATGTTCCCTGATGCAGGGATCAATCTTGTGGGTCTGCTCTGCAACCATGTTTACTGATGTTTCAGTGACCAGAACAAGATACAGCACCTTACAAACCCACAGTCAATGGGAATCAGGAGGAAAACTCTCTGTTGGTTGAAGCCATACTTATCACAAAGGAAGATGGTTATGGTTGTTGGAGGTCAATCCTCTCAGCCCCAGGACATCACTGCAGGAGTTCCTCAGGGTAGTATCCTAGGCTCAACCATCTTCAGCTGCTTCATCAATGACCTTCCCTCTATTAGGTCGGAAGTTCGCTGATGATTGCACAATGTTTACTACCATCTCAGATACTGAAGCAGCCCATGTCAAGATGCAGCAAGACCTGGACAACATCCAGGCCTAGGCTGATAAGTAGCAAGTGACATTCACGTCACACAAGTGCCAGGCAATGGCATCTCAAACAAGAGAGACTCTAACCATTTGATGTTCAATGGCATTACCATAACAGAATCCCGCACTATCAACATCCTGGTGGTCACCATTAACCAGAAAATGAACTGGACCAGCCACATAAATACTGTGGCTACAAGAGCAGGTCAGAGGCAGTGAATTCTGTGGCGAGTAACTCACCTCCTGACTCCCCGATGCCTGTCCACAAGCTACAAGGCACAAGTCAGAAGTGTGTTGTAATACTCTCCACTTGCCTGGATGGGTGCAGCTCCAACAACTTTTAAGAAGCTTGAGACCATCCAGGACAAAGCAGCCCACTTGACGCCACCCCATGCACCACCTTCAACATTCACTCCCTCTACCACCGACGCACAGTGGCAGCAGTGTGTACCATCTACAGGATGCACTGCACCAAGGCTCCTTAGACAGCACCTTCCAAACCCATGACCTCTATCAACTAGAAGGACAAGGGCAGCAGATGCATGGGAATACCACCACCTGCAAGTTCCCCTCCAAACCACACACCATCTGACTTGGAACTATATCGCCATTCCTTCACTGTCACTGGTTCAAAATCCTGGAACTCCCTTCCTAACAGCACTGTTGGTGTACCTACATCCCAAGGACAGCAGCAGTTCAGAAGACAGCTCACCACCACCTTCTCAAGGGCAATTAGGGATAGGTAATAAATGCTGGCCTAGTCAGCAATGCCCACATCCCATGAATGAATAGAAAAAAAAGCCTCTACCATCTAGAAGGATAAGGGCAGCAGGCATATGGGAACACCATAACCACCAAGTTCTCCTCCAAGTCACACCATCCTGACTTGGAAATATATCACTGTTCCTTCACTGTCACTGGGTCAAAATCCTGGAACTACCCACACCTCCCTACCCCAGCCCCGCGCCTCACGCTTCAAACAGCATTGCGGGTGTACCTACAAGACATGAACTGCAATGGTTCAAGAAGACAGCTTATCACCACCTTCTCAAGGGCAATTAGGGATGGGAAATAAATGCTGGCTTTTACCAGCAACACCCACATCCCACGAATGAATGAAAAAAAACTCAAAGTACAGTTTAACCAAGGCTTTGTGCAGTTTAGCCATGACTTCTTCTGACAGTTTATATAATTTATTGTTCCATTTGATTTGTTGGCTGCTGCTCTACAGTGATTAGGAACATATTTCTGAGGATTTTCCAAACCATTCAATCAATCATTGACTCTGACGACCTATCTATCACAGGCTCAAACTGTTGAATGGGATGTAGTTTATTGGCTCTGAGTAACTCTTTTTAACAAAGTGAATAATTAGGCAATTAAAACCACTGATGACAAACATGCAAGAAATGAAATGTTTTGTTTATTAATGTAATGGAATCATTTTATTGATTATTTCTTGTAGTAATCATGCAAATATAGTGGTTAAATCAAAGTCACCAAAAACAAATGTTTATAACTCTGTAGTCCCAAAATTTGGCTTTGTAATGTCCGTTTTGTTGGTGCTACAAATGCCGCTTTACATCCAAAATGCATCTGCAGAAGTATGCAGAGTAGGCAGATTGTCATATCAATCAGTGTAATGCTGATCTGATGTCAGCCCTGCCTCTTTAGAACTCAATGCTCCAGCTAACACCGTCTCTTAACCTCACACAAATCAACATGCATTCAACAGCATGAAAGACCCCCACCAGGGCTATTTACAGGGGTAATTAACTACTTTCAGGTTAATTGCTGATTGACGTCTGCTGGCTTGTGCTGCAATTGTAGAAGTGTTCGGTTTCCAGAGTTGTTCAAAATTAATGAAATTACAGGGAATGGTGTGGCTCATGCTGAAGGACTTTGCCCTGACTTCAAGGATTCTGCACTAACTACTTATACCCAGACATAGGTACAATAGTTTGCATCCCCCTTGGCTGACAGGGAGAATGAACAGAGGCAACACAAAGCAGAACAAGCTGCTGGAGGGGTTGGGGAGGGGGAGAAAGGCTCTCAGCAGGAGGTCATATCCACCCAGGAAGTTCAGGAAGTAATTCCCCTATCTGACCCTCAGTGAGGAATAGTGTGTCAGATGTCTCCATTTCATTAAGGACATCCTCATTGAAATCCACCATCTGCTGCGACCACAACTGTAGCCTCAGAGCGGGGCGAGGGCAGCATTGTCAGTGGCTGTGAAGGTGACCATGACGATGAACATTTATTCATCTGCCTCCTTCCAGACTGAAGCAGGTGATATTTACAACAGCTCCCAGTTTGCTGTTCACTGGTGCATAATGGAGGTCACTGAGGCTCTGTATACCAAGATAGCAGAATACATTTCACTCTGTCTTGGCAGAGAGAAGCAGGCGAAGCAAGCACACGACTTTGTGAGGATTGCAGATTTCCCAGTGGTGCAAGGTGCCATTGACTGCAGAAATGTCTATATGTGGGCATCACATGCCAACTCTGAGATGCAACTGGAAGAAATTCCATTTCCTCAATATTCAGTTGATGTGCAACTGTACACAGCATATCATGTAGGACAATGCCTGGTATTCTGCTGACAGCCATGATGCCTTCATTCTGCAGAAATCCACTCTACCATCTGTATTTGAGCCACCACAACAAACCAGAGGGTGGCTATAGGTGACAAGGACTATCTGCTGATGACACAGCTTATGACACCAGTACATAACCCATGCACACCCGGGCAGCATGAATGCGGCAAAAGCCATTCTGCTACATGATATGTGATAGAGCAGACCATTGAAGTGTTTAAACAATGCTTCCACTGCTTGGACTGCTCTGAAGTAACCCAGCAGTACTCAACAGAGTATATTTCAAGATTCGTGGTGGTCTGATGAATGCTGCACAGCATTGCCATCCTGAGGGGACAGTCCTTGCTACTCACTGTATGGCAATCAGCTGAGGAGGAGGAGGAAGAGACACGGAGGGGGCAACCAACACAGCCCCTTTCTGCTTGGGATGTCCATGATCGACATATCCAACTGTGATACCAGTAACCGCAACCCCAATTTCCCCATATACCAACAGTCCCACACCTCACATTCCTCCATTACTGACCATCACAGCATACATTTGATCACAATGCAAAAATAAAAACCAATACAAAATAAACATTCTAAACCAGATTTATACATTGAAACATGCCTATTTCATACAAACATCACCCTTGTGCATTCTTAGTGCCTGTCTTCCGAGTGTCTCTGCCTTTCCTAGTGCTCCTATGCAGTGCTACCCCAGTGGCTGCAGAATGGCTGGTGGAAGCCTGCTGACTTTCAGTTGGGGAGACCGCAGATGGCCTTGGAGGGCGACCTTGAGCAGCTCTAGCCTAGAAGGCCTGGATTCAGATTGCACCATCTCAGCATGGGCAGCAGCAGTCTGGGCTGGTTGGGTGACAGGCAACAGCAAGGGCATTGTGGTAGTGGTGGGAGGACAAATGCTGACTACCCGAGAGAGAATAGCAGATTTGTGTTCCAAGGTGCCATTGTCACTCCCAGAGATACGTTGGAGGACAGATCGCTAGACTACTGCCACACCCTGCAAGCACCTTTTTTCTTTCTTCGTTCATGGGATGTGGGCACCCTGGCTAGGCCAGCATTTATTGCCCATCCCTAATCGCCCTTGAGATGGCGTTGGCTGCAGTCCTTGGGGTTTTAGCACACCCACAGTGCTGTTAGGAAGGTATCTGCAGCTATGGTAGCAGCAGAATGAGCTTGCATGGCAGTAAGATGTACTTTCATGATTTGAGTCTGAGCTTCCACTACAGCATCCAGACATTGAATGGCTTCAGCTGTAATGTGCTGCAATGGAAACTAAGACATCGGCCATCAGACGCTGCATCAAGGTTGAGTCTGCAAATGTTCTCGTGGAACACAAGTACACAAGAAATAGGAGTATGAGTAGACCACATGCCTGTCGAGCCTGCACCGCCATTCAATACGATCTTGGCTGATCTTAGCTCACCATATCCCTTGATTCTCTGAGAGACCAAAAATCTGTCTATCCCAGCCTTAAATGTATTCGACGATGGAGCATCCACAACCCTCTGGGGTAGAGAATTCCAAAGATTCACAACCCTTTGAATGAAGTAATTTCATCTCATCTCAATCCTAAATGATCGGCCCCTTATCCTGAGGCTGTGTCCCCGTGTTTTAGATTCCCCAACCACTGGAAACAATCTCTCAGAATCTCCCCTCTCCAGGCCCTTCGGGATCTTATATGTTTCAATGAGATTGCCTCTCATTGTTCCAAACACCAGAGAATATCGGCCAAATTCACTCAGTCTCTCACAAAGGGCAACCCCATCATCCCTGGGACCAATCTAGTGAACCTTCGCTGCACTGCCTCCAATGCAAGTATATCTTTTCATAAATGTGGAGACCAAAACTGCACACAGTACTTCAGATGTGGTCTCACCAAAACCCTGTATAACTGTAGCTAGACTTCTTTATTCTTGTACTCCAAACCCCTTGCAATAAAAGCCAACATGCCATTTGCCTTCCTAATTGCTTGCTGTACCTGCATGCAGCCTTTTTGCATTCCTTGTACAAGCACACCCAAGTCTCTTTGAACATCAACACTTACAAGTTTCGTACCTTTTTAAAAATTATTCTGCTTTTCTATTCTTATGACCAAAGTGAATAACTTCACACTTCCCTACATTATACTCCATCTGCCATCTTGTTGCTCACTCACTTAACCTGTCTATATCTCTTTGCAGCCTCTGTGTGTTCTCCCCACAGCTTACCTTTCCACCTAGCTTTGTATCATCAGCAAGCTTAGATACATTACTCTCTGTCTCTTCATCTAAGTCATTGATATAGATTGTAAATCCTGAGGCCTGAGCACTGATCCTTGCGGCAGTCCACTATTCACTGCCTGCCAACTTGAAAATGCCCGTTTATGCCCACTCTGATTCTTGTCCGCTAACCAGTCCACTATCCATGCTAATATATTACCCCCAACTCTATGAGCTCTTATTTTGCCTATTAACCTTTTGTGCGTCACCTTATCGAGTTGGTGACAACTGCCAAGTTGGTACTGACTCCTCTATGCTCCTTGATATTGGCCACAGGCTTTCTGGCAGGCCTGCCAATGCACCAAGTATTTCATTGTGCATATGCATCAGCCTTTTCTCCAGTGATCTGGCACTTATGATACCATTGTGCCCTTCCCTGTGTGTAGGCCATTTATGTCCAATGTCTCCCCATGTGCAGATCCCACCATCAAACTATCCTCTAAAGTACACACAATGGCAGTATCTGAGCTGGTGGCTGCGAGAGCAAGTTATGGTATTTCTCCTTTATCACAGTTTTCCTGCTCTTCCATCTTTTGCTCCTTCATCACTGAAAGGAGAAAGGGAAAAGGGCAGGGTTGTGGTGCGGCGAGCAGGGTAAGGTAAAATGTGCATTCTTACACCATCTGCAGCTTGCAAATCAGAAGAGATTGTGGCATGAGGGGGAAGTGGGATGTGAGAAGAAGTGTTAGGTGTGAGCAAACTGTCATCTCGGATGGTTGCAGTCCCACCGCTGCCACAGCCTCAGTCATGACTCTAATGATGGTGACCACCATCTCCTCCCTGGGGGTTAGGACATGCAGCTTTGCCTTTCCCCCCCACCCCCCACCCCTGCCGGCTAGGTGTCACAGCCTCCAGTTAGGCACCACCGTGTCCTACAAGAGAAAGGAAAGTGCATCAGTGATTGTGGTGCAATGTATTTGGGCAATATGGCTGTGTGTGCAAACTATGAGATGTGGGTGTGAGGCTTGCAACAGTGCTAAGTGTGTGAGGGTGAGATGGAGCTATGAAGGTGATGTATGAGTCATAATTGCTAGAGATTTGGTAGGTCACTGATGGAGGTGTGGTAAATTGAGCAGTGTATGAGGCAAGTGGTGTAGTGGTGGGATATGGAATTTGAAGATGCATTTATTAAACTTGACTACTTGTGTGAGGTCATTGAACTTCTTGCGGCACCACATCCAGGTCCTTGGGGCTAGACTCCTGGCATTGATTTCTACAGATATCTGGCCCCACTGCCTTTGCAAACTTTGTCTGGAAGGCCTCCTGTGGATAGATGACATATCAGCTCCTCACCATCTCCTGCACCGAGGCCTCCAGTGCAGTAATGAAAATCTTGGAACCACGCTTTGCCATGTTATGCCATTCTTTGTCTTTCCCAGCTCAAAATCACATTTAGAGTGACATGCAGCACCTGCTTCAGCAAAAATACACTTTCCATTTTAGAGGTGCAGCTTCAAGTAGCACAAGCTAGTTTTAACTCATGCTAGCCTCTCAAGATTTTGCATCCCCTGTCAAGCATGCAGCCACTTAACAGTGCAATTGGCTCTGGCTGCACACTACAATCATTTAAATTAACAGGTAGCACAACATTTGTCTGTTGCCTGCATCGGAAGTAAAGGACGCAGTTTAATTGTGTATCACAATCCTCATGCCCATATTCAGGGCTTATCGAATCTTGCAGCTTCTAAATTTTCCCTCAGTGATATTGAGCACAAATTAATTTGTTGATGAGAAGCTGAATAGGCTGAAATGCTATTAATGGACTATAATTCCATTACTTAAAATTTGTAATCAAACTTTCTCAATAAACTTGAAATATGATAATGTAATCATTTTTCCTCATACATGAGGTTCACTGATTGGTAAGTGTCATGCTTGGCCCCCACCTGCCAAGAATGAGGCACATTAATTTTGTCATGAACATTGATTTTAAACTGTTGCTGGAGTTAGGAAATGACTTGTTAAATAGATCAGCCGTGGCTGGAAAAAACATTTGCATATTAACAGACAGTGCCTAGAAGGACAAAGGATCATTCCCTGACACATTCAATCCACAATGGACATTGATCACCAGGTATTGTGTGTAAGAGAAGCATTCCAGAGACTGCTAAGGTGATACAATCCAGAACTGGTTAGACCAGCTGGTCACATGACTAACTGGCTGTTCCAGGGTCTTTAGAACTAGCCACAGAGAGTTTGAACAGGGAAAGATTGTTTGCTCCTGGACTGAGAAGATCTCTCCTGTCTGTTCCCATCTCTTTCTCACAAGCCTCTGAATCCACTGAAGACACATGAACCCCAAGAGAGAAAAGTCTCCTACAGAGAATGAGATTTAAGAAGAATACTGGGCCCCAACAAAAAGCAAGATCTACCTACAATCAAGGACTCTACACTGAGTTCAAAGAACAGTAACAAAGACTCTTCAGATATTGCCTTAAACCTTTCCACTTTTTTTTCTTCTGCTTTTTTCTGTCTCTATTTGCATGTGTGTATTGCATATGGATGCTGGCATGGGTGCGTCATATATCCACAGGCGTTAATTGAATTAGAGTTTAAGTTTAATAAATTTCAACTTTTCTTTAAACTGAAGAAAACCTGTTTGTGCTGGTTTTTTTGCCATATAATTGAAAAGCGCTGAACAAGGATTCACCAAGGGGGAGCTACAAACAGTGTGTTTAAAATTAAACCCTGTTACGGTAAGATCAGGTGAAGGCTGAGAGGGACCTGTAGACACCTTTCTCACCTGGTCATAACAGTAAGGTTGACAAAAATTGCCTGGAATGAAATTCTACCATAAATTGAAACAGTGCATATTATAAGCATTTACACTTAGCATGGAGCAATTGAAGCCAGTAATCTAATATCCCTTAGCTCAGATGATGGTTATAAATTACTTGGTCTTTGCTGTTGCAGTTTATAACATCAGCCAAGCCACTTTGGATTGGATCACTGAATCCAATCACCCCAAGCCACACATTATTTTCTGTGTCGTATTATGCTCTAGTAACAAGGGTATGTATCAATAAATAATTTGAGATTATTTAGTATCTGCATAATCCTACATTGTCAAAAATGCTGCTTCTCTTTGCAATGAAATGTATTGCATATTCTGTAAATTATGTCAATATTAATAACATAAAAGTACAAGATTACACAAATATTGGCCTTGGAGGGAGTGCAGCATAGATTTACCAAAATTGAAAGCTGGACTCCAAGGTGGGAGAAATTCATCTGCATAGCGTTGCTACATAGACTTACAGCAATTCTCCAGGGGTAGACAACGCTGTAGGTGCTACTTGCACATCATTCCCCGTTGCTATAATTGAAGAATGCTGCACAGGCCACACAGGCCATTCAAGTGGTGGACTGAGGTGCTGTCTGTCCCAAGGGAATGGACATAGTCTGCATAGCACCATGAATGAAATCCCACCCGCCTGATCCCCCTCGCCCCCCTCAAGGGTTATATTTCGAGGAGAGATGACAGAAACTAGGGTTGTGTTCTCTGGAATTTAAAAGGTTAAGGGATTTGATCAAAGTTTTCAAGACATTAAGGGTAACAGATAGGGTAGATAGAAAGAAACTGGGCGGAATTTCCATTCCGGGGTCGGAACCCCGCACTGCATCAGCAACACACACACACTGCAATTTCAATGTGGAAAGCAGATAATTGGCCTAGAGTCACGTTCACCGCCCAATTAGCGGACGTGGGAAGGAGGCAGAATATAGGCCAGTGTGCCTGATTTAAAGGGTGGACAGCAGCCATTGCTGAGGTTGCCATTCATCCAAAGTGTGGAAGAAGAAGCAGAAAAAAGTGCCTCACCATGCCAGGGCAGGTCACCCCCCTGTTTTTCTGACGCCTCACTGAAGGTGCTGCTGAAGGCAATGACTAAGGGCAGAAACATCCTGTTCCCTGTCAGTGGAAACAGAAAGCCTGTAAGACTAACCAGGAGGGCATGGCTGGAGGTGGCTCATGAGGTCAGCAGCAGTGGAGAGGTGAGGAGGAACTGGGTCCAATGCAGAAAAGGTTTCACTGACCTTCTCTGGAAAGATGAGTCCAAAGAAAGACCCAGCATGCCTCTTGTTCAGCAGTCAACAGAGTGCAAAAGAGAGGGGCATCCTGAGGGTGCATAGAGTTCTACTGACTATGGGATAGATGTGTGCTCAGCAGCCTTGAAGACCCATAAGCATAGGTCAGATCCCTAGTGCTTATGCGACTGAAAAGCTGAAAGTAGTGAGGGAGAGAGGCGGAGAGGCATTGTCCTAATTTCATCTTTCTTCATTCTGCAGGCCAAGAAGGAATTGAACACCAGGTGGAACGAAAGGACATACCTGGATGACGCACTTTGAGGAGCTGGCCGTTGATGTGGTCAGAGTGTCAAGTCACAGGGGATGGAGAAACAGGGGTCCATCATGGAAATTTCAGCTGCAGAGAGGCAGGACCCCACACAGCACCAACAAGAACCCAAGGAATCAAAGGAGGAAGACACCTTGGAGCTTGCTCACCTTCCAGCAGCACAGATGCTCACACCTTGGTGGGGTCCTTACATGTTGTTAAAGAGGGTGGCACAGGATGAAGCACACATCACATTAGAGCTGGAGAACTTGGGGGAGACAGAGTCATCTGTGGCCAATTCCCCTCGGAGGATGGAGAACAGGCATAGCCCTGATCAGTAGGGTAGAGATGCAGTACCTTGAGAATCATAAAACAGGTGGCTGTACCCGGGGAACCAGTGTGAGATGTGTGCCCACATGTCGGAGTTATCTGAGGCACTGCCGAGTCATGGGATAAGAATGGGGGAGTCCATCCATCTCATGCACTCCACAATGTCTCAGTGCTCTGAGTGTGTGAGCACCTCCATTGAGAGAGTGGCCAACCTCTTGGAGAGCCATATGTGGCATCACTCAGAGTGGATGCAGGAACAGTGCACTGACATACAAAGGAGTCTGTAGCATTGACCATTCCGTGGTGCAAATGGCGCAACACAGCATGGAGTGGATGCCAGCTGCACCGCAGCTGGTGGTTCCCTCCAATGATCAAGGGCACCGTGAAAGGGCTGAGGTGGCGACAGATGATGATGAGGGAGCCACCCGTCACGGGGCTCCATCATCATCATCCGCATCCATGGCCCCTCTGATGGATGAAGCATCTGTGGAGACATGCCCTAGGGCAAAGGCTGCCTCTGCAGTGATGCCGGTGCAGCAACCTTTGGAGGTGCCCCTCCATCTCCTCCCTAGCACCTCTACAACAAGGCCAAGCACCACGGGCACCTCAGTCCCAGACAGGCACTAGGGAGAAATCTGCCTGCACCTCCCTCAGCCACAGAGGGGAGCACCTTATATGAGTGGCCGTGAGTGCAGGCCACTGCGTCAGTCATGTCACTTTGTGGAGCTCTTGCGTGTGTGTGTTGTGAATAATTTCACACTGTACTTTGAGAAAGCACCGGCCATGTAGTTGCACTAAGGCAGACTTTTGTGTCTTCATTTCATCATGGCGATGGCTGCTTTGAACTTTCGGATTACTCTCAACAAAGACACACGTCATCTGCCTGGACAGGCACAGCCTTCTGCAGTACTGATGCTCCAACATGTCCAGAAAGCTTCTGTGTTCGTGGTAGACCCTCCACTGAGAGACTCACCTTCATTGATTTCCTGCCAACACTATCTCAGAGGAGCTAAATCCAATTTCCTCTTTTGTCCTTCCTTCCTTTCTATTGGAATGTGCAGTCTTTCTGACTCCAGCCTCTCATGAACCCATGAGGCCCATAATGAGAGGGACTCATCCAACCAACCCCCCTCCATCCCTTAGCTGGCCCCCACCCTGCACCAAATGTCCTTGTCAAGAGTGAGGAAATAATACAGGTAATTCTCCTGACCCTGTGATTGAGAGCCTTTTCTGAGCCTTTCCTTTTTGATGGAGCCCCTTGCTTTTGTCCCACCGTTCTGTGTGGCTTCCCACTTTGTTTGCACCTCCTCCTCCTTGTCGTATTTCGGATCCTGCATGGATCCTGTGCCTTCGAACAAAAATGTAAAACTGGCCCTTAAAGAGCTGATAAGTTCATTAAGTGGCTTAACTGGCCATTTAACAACGTCAGGTGGAATGGCACTTTCGGCTTTCAGTGGAGCCATTTTAAGTTGGAGAGTGCCTGTTTCACAGGAGTGGGGTGGGGGGGGGGGGGGGTGGGTGCTGGGGTGGTGGCGGTGGTTTAAACAACCGCTTGCTCCCGATCTCACTCTCACATTTAAATTAAAATCCTGCCCACTAATTCCACAGTTTTGTGCGTTTTGTACCAGGGGACATAGTCAAAAAATTAGAGTCAGACCTTTCAGGAGTGAAATTAAAAAACATTAGTTCACACAAAGGGTGGTAGAAGTTTGGAACTCTCTTCTGCAAGCAGCAATTGATGCTAGATCAATTGCTAATTTTAAAACTTAAATTGATAGATTTTTGTTAACCAAAGGTATTAAGGGATATGAGGCAAAGGTGGGTATATGGAGTTAGGGTTGCAGATCAGCAATGATCTCATTGAATGGTGAAACAGACTCGAGGGGCTAAATGGCCTACTCTTGTTCCTATGTTCCTAAATATAAAAACCTGAGAGAAAATAACTGTGCTCATCAATTATATTTCTTAAAATTCCACTGGTGAATGCAAGACCTTTACTTCTATAGGCTTCCTAGAGGAGCACAGTGAGGAAAGTAGAGTTTTCCATATGTGAGGATGGAAAAGCAAACATGACCATTGAAATATATATCTCCCCCTTGCTGATCAAAGTGTAAACCTGACTGGAGTTCTGAAACATTTTTGCAGCTTTATCATTGCACTCTCTGGGTTCAAAGAGGAGACGTGAAAATAGATTCCCTTAAGCATCTTTCCTGTTACTGATGTCAAACTAAAGGGCCTATAGTTAACCAGGACTGACTTGTCTCCTGTTTAAAAGATGCAAACTATTACCTTAAATATATATGTGAAGTATTTTGGGCTTTGTATATGGCACTGAAAAGAATTTTTTTTCCAATTTATAAAATAAAGACAAGTTGTTTAAATGTTAAGAATTTACTGTGCATAGTTTGCTTCTTGACAAAATAATGATTTTTTTGTGAATTGTAATTATCTTAAGAAAATGAATGAATATATTGGTCCATCAGATTAATTATGAAGTAATATGGTCTCTAGGGTGTAAAATGCTAATGTTATTACACTGAACTTAAATTAGAATATATGAAACAAAATTCTATTAAAATACAACATTAATCAATACTCTTGTCACACAATAACTTTTCAAATGACTGTAAAATGAGTCAATTAAATTGAAGCAACAAAAAAAAGAGCAGCCAAGTCTGAAGAATACACCATAGTCAGCTTACTCTCAATCATCATCATGGAATTGCTGTAAATGTAAAACTGTAATTGACATGACAATTGTGAAACGGAAGGGTTGGGAAGAAACTCATGACATTATTGAAAGAAACTGATCTCTTTTGCAATGTTTGTATTTTTTCGTGCTGTTTGGAAACTGTTTGGCAATGTAATTTTTACAGATTTTTATGAATAAAGTATATTTTGGAAATAAAAAAAAAAATCATCATGGAAGGAGTCACAATGCTATCAAGCAGTTCTTACTCACCAATAACGTACTAAGCAATGCTCAGTTTGGGTTCTACCAGGACCACTCGGCTCTACTCAATAATCCAAACATGGAGCCAAATTCCCAAAGTAAGACTGCCCTTGACATCATAGCAGTGAAGAAAAAAAAAACTTACCTCAAGCTGCAGAAGACAGAGAACAGAAAACAGGCTGCAAGCAAATCGGGTGAGTCATTGTGCCGATGATCGAGGGATACTGTTTTAAAGAAAAAGCTTTGAAGTGCTTAGAAAGTTTTTTTTTGCAAAGCCGACATTAAAAAAACTGGGAAGACACGACTTCTCTCCCAGGCTGATTGAGGTCGGCACCATCACAGGAGGCGTCCGATTGCAAAAAGTGCAGGAAAACCCTGATCACTGAAGAGCTTCATCCACGCAAGCAAAGTTTAAAAAAGCTTATTAAATCACTTGAGTGTGAAGAAGAGCTTCAATTCAGGAAGCCATAGTTATAAAAATACCATTAAACCACTTGAGTGTGAAGAACATAAACAAACTCTAGCCAAAAAAAAAGCAATTGAACTGCCCATTGAACAGCTGTGTAAACAGACCAGCTTAAGTGCTGAAAGAAAGATAAACACACAGCACTGTCAAACACCTGCTCCTCTCAATCCAAGCAGCTAGTATAAACAACAGAGACTTTCTTAAAGGGGTCACAGTGCAGAGTCATAGAACAAGTATTAAAGCAAGTTTTAAGCAAAAGAGCAGCAGGAAAATAGATACCAAATTTCCCAGCATTAACTGGAAGGTCATGGATATCATATCCAAGTTCAAACTTTTCAAACAAAGAATGCAGTTATGCTTCACAGACCAAGTAATTGTAGAACCAGGGAAGCAGGCTGTAAAAATATTGATAGCAGTTGGAAATGAGGGACTGCACAGAATCAATGCCTCTGGCTTATCTGAAGAGAACCAGAAAGATCCTACAAAGATATGGAAAGTGCGAGAAGATCAGCTCCGATTGCAAGTGAATTTTAAGATTCATGGCCTGGAAATGATGTCCTACAGGCAACAGCCACAGGAACCAATAGACCAGTTCATCAGTAGATGCCGTAGTAAGGGCAACGAATGCAATTTCCCAGGAACTGAGATGTCAGATCAACTAATGGAGCTAGTGATTGTCTCGACACCCATTGAAGCATTTCAGAAAGACCTCTTGGGGGAAAAAGAAAGGTCACAGCATTGATGCACTGCTAGGAGATGGCAGGAAATATGAAGCCATTGTAGCTGGAGAACAGCACCTGCAAGCACTAGCTGCAGCCAACAGTAACCAGGTTGAAAATAGCAAGCAAGCTGTGTGATAAGTGTGGTTTGTCCCACTCACGGCGAAGTTGTCCTGCATTTCAAGATCTGTGCAAGGCGTGCGGTACAAAAGGACACTGACTCCAAAGATGCAGCCAGCAATCACAATCAGAAGACAGATACAGGAACAGGGCAAAGCAGTAAGGGGAGCTCCAAAGACCTGCATAAACGCAAGCCGATACACGAGTTCCACAGCGAAACAGACCTGAGACAAGGCTCAGAGAGAAGCAAGTCTCAGCCAAAAGACCAGCAGGCGTTTCACATTGTGAACCTGACACATCATGTTGATGAAGTCAAACAACTGGAAGCTTTTGCCACTATTAATATCATGTGCTCAAAGAAAGCTGGCAAACATACTCTCAGGGTTCAGATTGACAGCGGCGCTAGTGCAAATATCCTACCAGTCCGAATCCTGTAGGACATGTACCGGAGTCATTGGAAATCAATGATACAACCGACAACTGCAAGGTTATCTGCATCTAATGGGTCACCCATTCCTTGCAGTGGCACACTAACAATGCATTGCAGCTATGGCAACGCAGCATGGAAACCACAAATATTCTACCTGGTAGACACGGGTGGACCAGCAGTGGCAGGACTACCAGTGTGTAAAGACCTCAACAATGTGACCATCCACAAGGTCACCAAGGTACCCATTACAGCAGAAGGGACCAAGAGTACCCACGTTGAGTCAGTCCACGACTTACAACAAAGGTACCTGGACAGGTTCAATGCCAAAGGAGATTTCAAAGGTGATGTCCTACTGCATCTCAGAGGGGATGCAATTCTGTTAATCGACCGTCCCAGAAAGTGCAGCGTGCACATACAAGAAAAGCTTAAGCGCAAGTTAGATGACATAGTGCCCAGGCTACTTACTGATCCCTCAGCATGGTTCACAGCCATAGTACTGCTGAGGACCTGTCATTGCTGAGACATGCAGGTCCTATTGGATAGGGGCATATGACATTGGCCAAAGGGGATAGCAGTGTCTTATCTCGCTCTCTTTTGTCCTTGCAGGAGAAATGGGCACACAATATCCAGGAGAGGGACCAGACTGGAGGGGGAGTGCTGTTCATCTACTGCATCACCCCTATGGAGCAGGCAGTAATGGAGAAAGCCAGGATAGTGGAAGAGCAGGCCTGGCGAAATGGGAGCTCTTGGTGAAACTGGTGATTACAGACGGCAAAGTGGTCATTAATGGGGTGCAGTGCACTTCAGCACATCGGATAGCGTGTTGCGCATGGAGTAACATTGAGTAGTTCCAGCACTGCAGTAGCTTCTACTCTCCGAGGCTAGCTCTCATCATCCCTTCTTGTGTCTCCCACTGGTGCAGATGTCCAACCCATGGCACCCTCTGCCGTCCCTCCAGAGGCCCAGAGAAGCAAGAAGGAGATGAAGAAGCACCGTCACACCATACGAGCGTTCCGCCTATCAGTGCAGATACACTCATCTCAGTGGTCCCTCGCACGCATGTAGATAGGGTGGCACAGGGTGATGATCACAGCACTAGTGGGCAGGTGATCATGGCATCTCTAAGGCCTAATTTCTTTTATCTGCCAGAGCTTCACAAATAGGGCATGTATCCGAGAGATCTGTATGTCTCCTCCGTGTTTTTAAAAATTATTTCATGGGATGTGGGCGTCACAAGCAAGGTCAGCATTTGTTGCCCATTCCAAATTGCTGGGCCATTTCAAAGGGCAGTTAAGAGTCAACCACATTGCTGTGGGTCTGGAGTCACATGTAGGCCAGATCAGGTAAGGACAGCAGATTTCCTTCCCTAAAGGACATTAGTGAACCAGATGGGTGTTTTACAACAATCCATGATAGTTTCATGGTACCATTACTGAGACTAATTTTTAATTCCAGATTTTTTAAATTAATTATTGAATTTTAATTCCGCCAGCAGCCATGGTGGGATTTGAACCCATCTCCCCAGACCATTAGCCTGGACTTCTGGATTGCTAGTTCAGTGAAATTATCACTACACCACCATCTCCTCGCAGTATCTAGTTTCAGTACTGCCTCAGGGAGATTGTCAGGACCAGAAGCTTTGTTGTTTTTCATCTGGTTGACAGCAGTTTTCACTTTGTCAAGCATTGGAACATCGCCTAGCTCACTTCTGATTGCATGTTGTGGGAGATGCATGTCTGGAGTTTGGATCCTGTTGCTAGGTTTGGAATGCTTTCTGTTTACAATCGATGAGTTTGCATATTTCTGTATCATTCTCATCAATACAGTCTTGGTGTCTTTTAATGATGTGTCCAAGGATTTCTTCGCATGTATGAATGATGATGGATTTCAAAGATTGCCAGTGTCTTGGACATTGCTTGATGGGGTGACCATCCATTCCTGCACTTGCCGATTGATTTGTTCTTGCAATTCATTGAGTTTGGTGTCATTTGACAGGCCAGATACATCGAAATTTCTCTGAAGCTGTTGAGGCTGCTGGTTCCTTTCGAGGGGTGCTTCAAGTGCCAATACTGAGCAAAGGAGTCAGTGGTCTGTCCAGCATTCGGCAGCCACAACTGTTATATGTGTAATATGCACATCTTTTCAATCCCTGGTCATGACTATCACATAGTCCGTTCAGTGCCAGTGCTTCGAATCTGGATGTTGCCAGGATGTCTTGAAACATTCTTTTTGATGGAAAAGGGTGTTAGTGACCACAAGATCGAGTTCAACACACAGGCTAAGGAGGCATACACTGTTAGGATTGGACTTTTCAACTCCTTGCTTTCCAATGGTGTTTGTTGAAAGGACATGGTTGATCCACACCCTGGCATTGAAATCACAGAGGTACCAGCGACAGAGAGAACTGTGGTCAGTTCCTCTTGGAAGAGGGAGCACAGACACAGCCTTGCTCATCTGGGCACAGGTGCAGGGCCTCAGCAGTCACAAGAAAGAAGGCTTTACCTTGCACAGCAGCAGGAGATATGCTCCCACATGTCAGAGTTCCCTGAGGTGAGGTCTTGGGCAGAGAATGGAGGCGTCCATCCAACTCACGTGTGCCACAATGGCTCAGGGCTATGAGCCAATGAGTTCCTCCATAAAGAGTGTGACTGACCTCTTGGAGAGCCATATGTGGCATCCCTGGGAGTGCGCACTGATGTCCACATGATACATGAGATGCTGTGTAGCGTGGACTGGTCAGTGGCGCTGATGGCGCAGAGATCTCCGGAGGGGATGCCAGCTGCACCCCAGCTGGTGTCCTTCTCCAGGCATCTGGAGCATCTGGCATGGATTGAGCAGGAGCATGGGTGCCACACCTCATGTTACACCGTCATTATCCTCAGCCTCCTTGGCCCCTTTGACAGAGGGACCATATGTGCAGTGGGGCCAAGTGACAGAGGCTGCCTGTACAGTGATGCAGGTGCAGCAGCCTCTGGAGATGCCCCCATGGGCACTCCACAACAAGGACAATTGCCACATGCATCTAAGCCACAAGCTGAGAGGAGTGAGCAGGCTGCCTCCATCTCCTCCAAGGCCACAAGGGGGGCACAGCGTAGAAGTGGCTGAGCACGGAGTACTAAGTGGCCTGGGGTGTGTTCTGACTCTTTTAGCTATATTAATTATTAGAAATGGGCAATAAATGCTGTCCTAGTCAGCGACGCCCACATCCCATGAATGAATAAAAAAAATTAATAATGACACTTTAAGCCACACGTCTGGGACTCCTTTTATTGCTGCCATGACAGGAAATGTAGTATGAGGTGGTGAAAGAGATGACAGGATTCTCCACGGTGAGGGCAAAGCCTGCAGGCAGATATGCATCCTTCATTGGCGGTACGTGATGAGAAGTTCTAGGTTGCGTCTTCAATGGATGATATCTCAGGTATCTCAGACGCCCTTCCATACCAACCTCCTCAAAATGACTCAGAGGCACTTCAGGTGAAATGCTCCTAAAACAGATGATCCCGGACATTCATGGCATCCTGCTGAGCCCTTTGCACCCCAAGCCGTAACTGGTCACCTTTTTGTGCAGCCAAGCACCTCTCTGTTCAGCATCATCTCCCTCCGCCTCCACTTCCTCTTCCTCTCTCACTTCCTGCTCCTGCTTTTCCCCCAATGAGCTGTCTCCTTCCAGGTTCTCACAATCATCAAGGTCCACACCTCTCTGGAGGACCATGTTATGGAGAGCACAGCAGACCACCACAATGACAGAGACCCTTGCAGGAAGGTATTGGCGAAGGCCACCTGTTACGCCAACGTGCTTTGTTGAATGATAATTTTCTTTAATCCACTGACTGGAGGTCTGAATTTATATATTTTTTAAAAAGATATTTTTAAAAGACCAGCTAAAAGGATGACTTTGCTGGCAGCTTAAGATGGCTACCTAATTTGCAACACCGTATCCTACACTGCAATGCTTCTGAGGCAGGAGATGAAATGTCTGCTCATGTCCCAGCAAGAACCAAGACCCAAGAAGTTTAAAGAAAGTATCTATTCTTTTTAGCAAGAGAGAAATACTGCTAGCTGCTATGTTTGAATGACTGAGTGACCGTCATGTGACAAGCCCCTCCCCTTCTGTGGTTTTAAGTTTGTGTATTTCTGCAGCAGAGAGAGGAGAAGCAACTGGACTCTGCCACGTGCAGACTCGAGTGGGGATCTCTCTCTCTCTCTCTCTCTCCAGGCCAGCTTGAAAGCTTTCAAATCCTGCTGTTAACTGACCACCTTTGCATACTCCGGCTACAATCAGAAATCCGCATTGGAGGAACTCATCCGCATTGCTGTCTCCAAGATACCCACCGAACCAGTCATCTAACTCTTCAAACTGAAACCTCACGACCACCAAATTCACCAAATCACCAAACCCCATAGACTGTATACCCCCTTTTTATGGACTCTAACTCAACCAATCTACCTTTCCCCACTCTGTAACCTACTTTTGTGTGTGTAAACCTCTAGTGTGTGTGTGTGTGAGTGAAAGTTGGTGCATTGTTCATTATTTTTATTAGTTCGGTTTAGGTACAATAAAGTTAACCCCTTTCTTAACTCAAGAAAATCTGTGATTGATTCTTTTTATGATCACAGCAAATAAGAAATCAAACACTTACTGAATTGGCCAGTAAATCCACTTTAAGAAAGAATTAAACCTGTTGTGGTCAAACAAGGAGAGGGAAAAGAGGGAAGCCCTTCAACCGTTCCTCACTTGACCGTAACACACCCGACCAGTCCAGGCACCAGAATCACATCTTCAGAAGCCCAATGATCTTCTGAATGGTTGTCCTAGTGAGCAATTGGCAAGGTTGTATTGCCACTGTGTCTCTGTCTGGGACTTCCACAGAAGGGTCAGTAGCCATCTCTTCCAGGGATATTCCTTGTCTCCTAGGATCCAGCCATGGAATTTGGAGGTTGGGTGAAGATCTAAGACAGTGTGGACTGCTGGAGGATGAAGGAGTCATGGCAGCTGCCAGGAAAGTGACACACACAGGTTGAAGCTCTTGCTGTGGTTGCAGACCAATTTAATGTTGAGGGAGTAGAAGCCCTTCCTGTTGATGGATCTCACTGGCCGGTCACTCAGTGCCTTGGGGATGGCAACATGGGTGCAATCAATGATGCCCTGCACCTCGGGGAATCCAGCAATATTGGTGAAACCCACTGCCCCCTGTGCCAGCGAGACTGCATCGGTCATGAAATGAATGTACTGTCCAGCTCTGGCAAAGAGGGTATCAGTGATCTGAGAGATCATTGGTGTGCTTCTGCATATGAGATGCCACTAATGTTCACAGCTGATCCTCGTAAGGAGCCAGAAGTGGAGTTCAAAGTCACAGTGGCTTTGATGGCTACTGGCAGGACATGGCAACCAGCGGTGCCAGATTTCGGTGCCGAGGGCACAGATGTCTGTGACCATCTACCTGGAGAGTCACAGTCTCCTGCAGCACTGGGTCTCAATCATCTCCAGGTAGCTCTGTCTTCGGTGGTAGACTCTGTGTTGAGAGTATGGCCTCTGTTGCTTTCCTACCCCTTTTTTCCTCTCCCATGCCTTCCTGCCATTCAGAGTCCACCCTGCCTGCGGAGGGTGTTGCCCCTCATTGCCAGTGGGCCCAAAATCTGAGAATCATAACCCCATTGCCAGCTGCAGTCTTCCTTGTGGACAGATAGCTGTCCTATTGTGATTGGCAGCCTTGGCCTCTGCTCTTCTGCCCCTGTGATATTGGTGGGCAAAAGTGGGGGGGGGGGGGCGGTGGGGGGGGAGGTTGACAACCCCATGAAACGTCCAAACGCTAACTGTCCGCTCTCCTTGCCACCTACACAGCGCCAAAGGCACCTTTTTCCCAAAGGCAGAGTCTCCCTCTGCCCCACTAACCCTCTTATGGGGCCGGGGTAATTCTGACTGGCTCCTCATTCTGTACCCATGTCCCTTCAGCTGATCTGCAACCGACAGCGTGTGCAACCTGTATGTCCCTGTGAAAATTTTAACCTCCCCCCTTTAACATGCCCATCATGAGCTCCTTAACAACTTTAATTGGTCTTAATCTGATCGGATTGCTGTCCCACCCTCCCCTGCCCTGGTGAACATTGTTGAAACTGGGAACAACATCTCAAAATCAACATACAGGTAAATGCTGCTCAAGGTTGTCATTAGGGATCAAATTGATTAATCCTATGGAATGCAAAGCAACCAGGGGTGAAGCAACCATAGTCTGCTGCTCTCAAGGTTTTGTAATGATTGCAGCCAACCTGAAATTGAGGATTCTTCAGAGGTGGTTTCCAGAAAGCAATGACGAGACTAAACTTCAATGGGCAATGAACAGTAAAAGAATTAAGACTATTTATTTGTTTTAAAAATTTAGGAAAGATTAACTAAGGAAGAATGCTTGTCAATTCTGCACCTTGGGATGTTTGTACTATTGCTTACTACTCCCTTTCTAGTTAGGTTTCCCTTGAGTATAACTACCACAGGAATTGGAAGCAGTCCTTCTGCACATACTTATCTTCAAATTTCACCTTTTTATAATTAAGTTTTCAAGAGCGGCATTTATCTATCAGATACTGAAAATATCTTTTTTAGAATATAGTATAAATAAAACATGGTGTATAGTGTTTCTGGTTTCAAAGTGACTTTTGTGCTCACTAAACTGAGGCAAGTGATTATAGAAACCTAGAAAAATAGGAGCAGGAGTAGGCCATTCGGCCCTTCGAGCCTGCACCACCATTCAATACGATCATGGCTGATCATCCAAACTCAGTACCCTGTTCCTGCTTTCTCCCTGTATCCCTTGCTGCCTTTAGCCCCAAGAACTATATCTACCTCTTTCTTGAATATATTTAATGATTTGGTCTAAACTGCTTTCTGTGGTAAAGAATTACGCAGGTAATTCTAGGTGAAGAAATCCCTCCTCATCTCAGCCCTAAATGGCTTACCCCTAATCCTTAGACTGTGATCCCTGGTCCTGGACCCCCCCCCCATCCCCGCTATCAGGAACATCCTTCCTGCATCTAGTCTGTCCAGTCCTGTTAGCATTTTGTAGGTTTCTATGAGATCCCCTCATAATATATAATTTATTATTGTTTGATATAACATTTTTATCACCAATGGTAGCATCAAATATTCTCAGGTCAAGTTAATACTGGTCAGGCACAGAGCGAGTTTCCTCTTTTCCTGTTATAACTTCAAACCCAGAAAAGTCTCTGGTGTTTCTCACAACAGACATTCTTATGGTCTCTAACTGCTGTTGTGAGTTTAATGTAATTGTGCTCAGTAATTTGGTTTTGTGGACTGTTTTATGTTATGAACCTGCACCCACAAGAAACTGATTTGAAAATACTCTAATTTATTTCATGCAGTGCCTTTATGGGTGACACAAAGTGGAAACTGTTACCCTTGCAATGTGGGTTAAATCTAGAGGATAATCCTAGAAGACTGTTAAACCACTACAAACAAAACAATCTGTGTAAAATGATGTGTTTTTATAACTTTACAACATATGACATTGGGAGGCATTTTGGATGTTTTATGTGTTATGTTAACACAGTCTGGAGTGTGTTATTAGGCAGCAAAACACTGCGACTTCTGAGGATGACATAAAACGCAAAAGCTAAGCTCTCATCAAGTTCAGAAAGTCTTGTATATTGCTGCCTCTGAAGAATTTCCATTGTGCAGTTCATTGGAACAGTTATTTGTTATTGTAGTGCATTAGTGATTTTGCTAGCAGTGCATTTTGGAAGACACAGAAATATGGTCAGCTGTAGTGATAACACCAGGCAGTGTAGTAAGCATTTTAGAAATGGCTCTCTAGGTCATTTAAGCCTTAACATCTGGCAGCCAGCACTTATGCCATGAATCATATGGAGCAAAGGCTCAGACTGCAGTTGCACAGGCTCAGCGGTCTAATAATTATTCTGATTTTGCTTTTTAAAAAGAACTTAATAAATCACTTGTATAAGTTTTTTTTCATTCTTCAACTGCTAGATTTGTTCTCATTGTGTTTTTAATCTCAGTAAATACTGTTACCTCATCAGATTTTTCTTTTATATAAAACTGATCTGTAAGATTCACAAAGATATAATCTTCTGGGATTCACAGAGCAAATGATATGATGTTAAATGTATAAAAATGATTAATTATTTAATCACTTCAGTAATTAATAGCTTCCTATTGCAGAATACATTATTGGCTAATTAACTTGATTAATTACAACCTACTGTTTTTGGACCTTAGTCTTTGAGTTTAGTACATAATTCATTGAGAAATGCTTCTAATATTTTTATTTCAATTTTAAAATTCTCATACTTGTTTTCAAATCCATCCATAGTCTTCCCCTCCCTATCTCTGTAACCTCCTCCATCCCACAACCCTCAAGAAGATATCTGTGCTCCTTTAATTCTAGCCTTGAGCAGCCCCGATTTTAATTGCGCCACCATTGGTGGCCGACCCTTCAGCTGCCAAAACCCTAAGCTCTGGAATTCCCTCCCTAAATCTCTCGACCTCTCTTTCCTCCTTTAAGATGCTCTTTAAAACGTACATCTTTGACCAAGCTTTTGTTCATCAGTTGTAATATCGCCTCATGTGGCTCTAATTTTGTTTTATAATTTTCCTGTAAATGCCTTGGGGCCTTTAATTACATTAAAGGCGCTATATAAATACATGTTGTTGTTGTTGGTGTTGTTTGATATGTGCCTTGTGTAATAACTTCTAATATTTGATACATTTCCTCCTTATAAAGCCACAGGACAGTCTTTTCAGAGGGGACTTATCTAGTCACAATACACAGTTTTGACAATTACTTTTGCGGCTATGCTTTGGCACAGTGGTTGGGTAACAATAAATCACAACAATAAAATACTGGAGCTGTAATCAGTGAATGTAGGGGATAGCTTTTTGCCACTTCAATTCTCAAAAGAAAGAAAATAGAATTGTTAAACTACTTCACTGACATAGCAATACAAATTTAGTAACATGCATACATGTCAAAATTGTGTTAATTCATATTCTTTTGCAGTCCACATAATGCTGGAACAAAATAATCTTACAATATGCAATAACCTATGGGCTCAACATGATCATTTATAGACCAATTTAATCTTGTCATTGGTCACATTGAGACTTTACAAACAGCACCAAAAAATGCATAATATCCAATACAACAGTGGCACAAAGAAAATATTAAACTGTGGCTTTTGCCACAGTCTGACACCTGGTCACATTTCCTGTTGTGTCCTAGAAACAAATAACTGGTTGCTGGCAATAGCTTCAGAAACCTTTCCTCATCCCCTCCGCGAACATTTGTGTTCCACTAAACATTTTTATAAACAAGACCACTTCGTTAATTTATTCATTCCTGGGATGTGGGCATTGTTGACTAGGCCAGCATTTTTTGCCCATCCCTAATTGCCCTTGAGAAGGTGGTGGTGAGCTGCCTTCTTAAACTGCTGCAGTCCATGTGGGGTGTAGATACACCAACAGTGCTGTTAGGAAGGGAGTTCCAGGATTTTGACCTGGCGACAGTGAAGGAACGGTGATATATTTCCAAGTCAGGATGGTGTGTGGCTTGGAGGGGAACTTGCAGGTGGCGGTGTTCCCATGCATCAGTTGCCCATGTCCTTCTAGGTGGTAGAGGTTGTGAGTTTGGAAAGTGCTGTCAAAGACCAGAAAGCAGCCCCTCTCTTCAATAGTGAGGTAAGTATTTCTTTGACAGCTGTCAGGAAGCAGGTGTTGGGGCACTTAAAATAGGACCCCAGCACCTGCTACACAGCTGTCAAAAGGTTTTTCACTGCGCCAGATGTCCTGCCTCTCTCCACATAATATGCGGGGGGGGGGGGGGGGTGCGGAGGGGGTGGGTGGCACGTCACAGTGATGCTAATAAACCCTAGCGCATAATATTGCGGTGGTTTGGCAGCGGCCGCTGAATGTGCGCATGCCGCTGAGTTCAAAGCGCACCGCGGCGGAGCACGGCATGTGAGTAAAATTCAGGCCCATGGTATGTTCTATATTTACTTTATTCAGGTATCATAGATTTTAGTTATCTATGAAATCTTTGTTATATAGTATGGGCGTCCAAAGAACATCCTTGAATTGAAGAACATCATGAACGAATCCTTTCTACTGGCCCAATTAATGTTTGAAAGAAAAAAGAATTGTTGTTGTTAAAAATCGTTAATATATTAATGCATGTTGTTATAATGCCCATGGAGACCAACAAACCAAAAGAACCAAATGACCCCAATAAAAAAACAAATAGACAAAATTTCACTTCTATATCTTTTACTTGAACAATCAAACCAATTTCAACATAAATTAAATATGAATTAATGGACAAATCTCAGTCAATATCTATTACAAATTACACAAACCATCAGATACAACAAAGATAGATCTCATGGATTTACTGGGCAATCCACTCAGCATATACGGCACCAATTACAGGCACAAAGTTTTTCAAAGCTCTGAACTTCCCCAGGTAGACTTCCAGCTCCTTTCTTCCAAGATGCAGCCACTGATTCTTATCCGACAGCAGTTCCTCTTCAATCCAAACTCCACAGCTAAGGGCTTCATCCAAAATGGCACATTTCTCCAGAACCTCCTCAGCTCTGCTCATGACAGTCTTGATGGTGTGGATCCATCAGTATTACCTTTATCTGAACCCTTCAGTGACAACCCTATGCACTGTATGGCTGGGTCTAGTTAATCAATTACCTTAAGTAACAGGAAACAGCTACAGCAACTCGTATTTTGTCTATACCCTGCTCCTGGATCCAGCCTTCACTTTCCTCAGCCTGCTGGCACTCCACTCCTGCGTGGTCTGAGCTTGAATGGCTCTGTGTCTCTTTTATCTGGTTCCAACCACTTTCTGTTTGCCCAGAAACTTGAAGTTTGAGTTTCAGCTTCTGTTTCAGTTTTAGTTTCCTTTTCAGTTAGGGCCTGTCTCAAAAAAGAGCTTTGGAACCAGGGTCAGTGCACCTAAAAGAACATTCGACAAGTCATCTGTTCAGACAACAATTCGCACGTGCTGCCCCACTGGTCCTGCAAAACCGCGGACTTCATTACAGCATGTATATAACACATATTACACAATGGGCTGGATGTTATACAGCCCTCGACATTTGGGATCTGTAGCGGGGTGGGAGGGGCATGCAGATTGCCCCGGATGAGACCTGCCATGGACCTCGACAACGGCAGGGCCCAGCCCAACATTGTCAGCAGCGGCAAGGCCTCATGGCGGACCCCACCGCTTGGTGACAGCACCACCACTTAATTATTTAAATAAATTAACTTACCTGAATAAATGAGTCTCCTGTTGGCTCCTGAAGTCCGTCACGATCTTCACCCTGACGGCCAGCACTGCCGCACCTTCAGATCCCTGTCTTGGAGAACAAGGTGCAACACTGGTGGGGAAGGGGGAGGAGGTATGTTTCTCAATGTGGGAGGATGGTCAAATGAACATCATGGGTGTAGGGGATGGTGGGAAGGGTTATAGTTTAAAATTTGTGCAGTTTATGGGGGGGAAGGTCAGATTGTGAAGATAAGTGTTTGAGGGCAAGGACAAATAATTAATTAAATTGATATTGGGAGGGTGGAAGAGGGGTAAAAGAACTGTATTTATTTATTTTAATTCAATGTCACTTTAAATATTTAAATGTCCTGGTAGGGCTTACAGCCCTTTAAAAATGGCATCAGCACCTGCGCACAGGTAGCTGACACCATTGCCGAGTATGGACAGCCCACCCCCTCCACGTGATCGGGGAGGCAGCCTGCCCTGGCTATTTAAATGAGTCGCCGCGCTTGGAATCGCGGTGGCTCTTTGGCTTCATTTTTTTTACCCGCTGCCGATATCGGCTTCGGTCTTATAAAATTCAGCCCAATGTTTCTGCAGCATAAATAAATCTGTCACGCTTTTCTGATAGTTTCAAATTTGCCAGGAACCAGTCAAAAAAATGTCCTTCTTCATATCTGGACCCTTCTCCCTCTTCATGCTCCTGACTAAAAAGTACAAGCTAAAACCATCTCCATCAACTCAATTTGAGCAACAATGATTACAGAGCAATTTGGCTACACATTCGAAAATGTACACTCATTTTGTTTTGTGTCATATCTACATGGAAAATTCATGATGACAAATACTGGCTTTCTGAAAAATAAGTTACTGAGTAACCCTGAACATTGAGTTCCATAATTTGAGGTTGTTTCTTGATGTATTTTTCAGTAATCCACCGTTTTTGGATTGTTTACCCAGGTTATCAGAAGGTTGTTGGTTCAAGTCCCACTACAATACTTGAGCACAAAATTCTAGGCTGACACTCTACAGTACAGTACTGAGGGAGATCGGCACTGTCGGAGGTGCCGTCTTTCGGATGAGACCTTACACTGAGGCCCCGTCTTCCCTCTCAGGAGGATGTAAAAGATCCCATGGCATAGGGAAGTTATCCCCAGTATCCTGGCCAGTATTTATCTCCCAATCAACATCACAAAAACAGCTTATCTGATCATTGTCACATTGCTGTTTGTGGGAGCTTGCTGTGTGTAAATTGGCTACCGTGTTTCCTACACTACAACAGTGACTACACTTCCAAAGTACTTCATTGGCTGTAAGGCACTTTGGGACATCCTGAAGTCATGGAAGGCGCTATATAAACTAACTTACTTTCTTTCTTTCTTTCTTTCTTTCTTTCTTTCTTTCTTTCTTTCTTTCTTTCTTTCTTTCTTTCTTTCTTTCTTTCTTTCTTTCTTTCTTTCTTTCTTTCTTTCTTTCTTTCTTTCTTTCTTTCTTTCTTTCTTTCTTTCTTTCTTTCTTTCTTTCTTTCTTTCTTTCTTTCTTTCTTTCTTTCTTTCTTTCTTTCTTTCTTTCTTTCTTTCTTTCTTTCTTTCTTTCTTTCTTTCTTTCTTTCTTTCTTTCTTTCTTTCTTTCTTTCTTTCTTTCTTTCTTTCTTTCTTTCTTTCTTTCTTTCTTTCTTTCTTTCTTTCTTTCTTTCTTTCTTTCTTTCTTTCTTTCTTCACAGTGGAGCCCCACTGTAACAAATGGGGGGAATCTGACACAATTCAAATCTTAAGGTTATTTATTTTTAATTCCTATAAGATGTAACGACCACTTTAAATTTAGTTGCTGCTAGTTTGCTTTCCATAGACTGTCTTGGGTGCAAAACATTACTTCAATGATATTAGTCATATCAAGTACATTTTGATTATATAACAATAGAATGGAAAAAATGGTGCAGGATAAAACCAGCTGGCAATTCGTTATTGCCTATTATACACTAACACCCAAGACAAATTTCATCCCACTGTTTTTTTACTGTTAGCCTCAGATTATTTACAGTGTTCTTTTGTGTGTATTTGTTAGACAATAATAAAAGTTTTACAGGAACATCTGTTCCCTTTATGATGGATTAAGCGAGCATTGGGTAAATTCTTATATATCATTACAGTGCTGTAATTTATTTTCAATAAGTATGATATTTTCAACATGCCCTGCTAATTAAAGCAATGAAACAAATTAGAGTCCATTCTACTCAAGAAATTTTACAATTTCATAAGCTCAACAAATTCAGTGTCACTCATAATAGTTTTAAAATAGATACATTTAAAAAAAATTTTTAATTATTGATTCTATCCTGTAAAATTGCCCTTAGGGCAATTTGCAACGCTACTGAATAGTGCTTTTTCATTAAGAGCAAACCATTATATAATTTTATGTAACCACATAACATTGCTGTAATATTTACCCCTACTAAAAATGGCGTAGCATACTCATTCACTTTTCTTTTCTGAATATTTCTTTTTATTGCCAGTGTCTGAAGAGAATACAAGGCATATATCTAATTTAATAGTAATTCAAGTATCAAATTGGACCTCAGAAATGACACACTGTTTCAGGCAATCTCAAAGATTTTACCATTGTCAATTTTTTTCAATAGTATGCAATGACTTTCCTCTAATCACACTGGGTTTGGTATATAATGTACATTAATAAAGTGCTTTATTGAAATCATCAAAATTATTAAGGATAACTACTGTGCTTTGTGCTATAAGTTTAGTTTTATTATAAATATAGCCATTAAAAGATAATCATAGATGAACCATGAAATGAAATCCAACCTTTTCATCATCCTCAGTGAAGGGAGCTCCTCCTGGATTTTTGTTTATAGCTTGGGCAACACCAATAATCTCACCGTCACTGTTTTGAATCGGCATGCACAACAGGGATTTTGTCTTGTATCCTGTCAACTTATCGATTTCATCTCTGAAGCGACGGTCCTATGCAAGAAAACACAAAATATTGGTTACCCGGTTAAGATTTAGTGGTGTAAAGATCTAGCCACCATTTATTTAATTGAAAAACATCTGAATGGGTTAGATAAGAATCACATAATTACACTGAACAGATAATAAGTGTTTTTCCAGTATCTCTGTTCATTGAACATCAGAAATTCTAGAATTATTTTGGATTATTAGTTAAAGAAATCCAACTGATTAAAATATTTTTATAGCACAGTTCCTGTTTAAGTATCAGTAAATGCATTTATTCTCATATATTGAAAATAAATGATTTAAATTCTTGTAAGTTCTGTGGAAGGGGCGGAGACTGCTCCTGATGGACTGGTAGGTAAATGCATTGTGTCAAGATACAGTATTGAATCATGCAGACTGGTAAGGTAGCAGCTATGACCAAAGGTCTGTGTTGAGGTAGCTCAATGTAGCTGGGGTACAGTCTTCTTCTTTGGCCTCCTTATCTCGAAAGACAATGGGTAAGCACCTGGAGGTGGTCAGTAGAGACACTGTAATTCCTTTTAGTGCCCTTAGGTTAGGAAGCAGTTCCTAATCCTGATTGGTGTAGAACCATAGAAGTTTACAGCACAGGAGGCCATTTGGCCCATTTTATTTGTGTTGCCTCTTTGCTACTGCAATCCAAAACTAAGCCCATCCCCTACTCTCACCATAGACCTTTGTCTTCCTCTCCTTCAAATATTTATTAACTTTGCCTGATACAATTAATGGTCTCTGCCTCAATCACTCCCTGTGGCAAAGCATTCCATGTTCCCCCTCAACATAAAACATTTCTCCTAAGCTCATTCCTCACTCTCAGTGATCATTTTAAATTAGTGATGTTACTGACCACTCAATCAAAATAGATAGTCTTTGCCTACTCTATTAATATACTCATAACTTAAAAATCTTTATTAAATCTCCTGCTTCAATGAAATTACTCCTAATATCTCCAAACTCTTCTCATAACTATAGTTTCCCATTCCTGGCATTGTCCTGCTGAAACCGCACTGTATGCTTTATGTGACTTTAATGTCCTTTCTATAATTGGCCGTCCATAGCTGCATGTAGTACTCTAGCTGTGGCCTAACCAATGCAACATAAACATTGTCAAAGGAATTTCGTCATGGTGGTGTTTAACCACTGTAATTTGGTGGAAGATTGGAGGAAACCTTAGCTGGACAGAAAATTAGTTTTCCACTGACATTCTTTTGAACTACTGGCAGCTGACTGGGAGAATCACCAATTCATCTTTGTACTGTATGCTCATATTTATAAATGCAAAATGCTGTTGGCCTTTTTCTATCCACCTTCATATTGTCAGGACCCGTTTTTGACTGAGGTGAAGATCACCTTGTACAAAAGGTAGATACTGCATGGAATGATCAGGGCGCAAGTAATTTTCTAGATTAGTTCTGATTGGGTGGTGGATGGATGGCTGGGGGGGGGAGGAATATCCCATATATTGTTGCCCCCAAGATCCCAAAAAAACAGATAGTAGGACTGCGTAGCCTTTCAAATTAAAATAATTATTCATAAATTGTTAGGCGAGCATATTAAAAATCACATCGGACATCAAACTCAGAGGTCCTGCTTAAGAAAGAAAATTTATAACTGATGTTACGGTCAAGTGAGGAAGGTTCGAAGGGCTTCCCTCTTTTCCCTCTCCTTGTTTGACCACAACAGGTTTAATTCTTTTTTAAAGTGGATGTACTGGCCAATTCAGTAGGTGTCTGATTAATTACTTGCTATGATCATAACAAGAACCAATTGGATAGGTTTTCATGAGTTAACAAAGAAAGAGGTTAACTTTATTGTACCTAAACCAAACTAATAAAAATAATAAACAACGCACCAACTTTCACTCACACACACACACTCTGGAGGTTTACACACACCATGAATAGGTTACAGAGTGGGGAAAGGTTGAGTTGAGTTAGAGTCCATAGAAAAAAAGGTATACTGTCTGTGGGGTTTGGTGATTCGGCTGGCTTCTAGCTAAATTTTGGTGGTCCTGAGGCTTTTAGTTTGAAGAGGTAGTTAACTGATGCTGCGGTACTCTTGGAGACAACGATGCGGATGATTTCCTCCAAAGGGGTTTCTGGTTGTAGCCGGAGTATGCAAAGGTGGTCAGTCAACAGGATTTGAAAGCTTTCAAGCTGGAATGGAGAGAGAGAGAGAGAGAGAGATCTCCACTTGGGTCTGCATGTGTCAGAGTCCTGTTGTTTCTCCTCTGCTGCAGAGAAAACACCAGTTTAAAACCATAGATGGGGAGGAGCTTGTCACGTGACAGTCATTCAGTGATTCAAAACATAACAGTTAGTAGTATTTCTCTCTTGCTAAAAAGATAAAGAATAACCAGTTCCCTTAGACTTCCTGGGTCTTGGCTCTTGCTGGGAAATGCAGCCATTTCATCTCCCTCCTCACAGTCCCTTGCAATGTAGGATCCAGTGTTACAAATTAGGTGATCATCTTAAGCTGCCAGCAAAGTCATCCTTTTAGCTTTCCTTTCTTAAATGTCATTTAAAAACTTATAAATTCAGATCTCCAGTCAGTGGATTAAAGAAAATTATCATTCAACAAAGCGCATTGGAGTAACACTGGTTGGAGATGATCTGCATCAGACCTCTGCATACTGAACTGAAGAAACCTGGAAGGGAATTCTCCTCCACAATCCTGTTCAAAATATGTTCGGGTTACAATAGAGAATGATGGAAATTTCAAGCAGTGGGGTCAAACTCCACATCATCTCTGATCAGGATTTCACTACCCTTGCTCCCATTAAGACTATTACTGGTCATTCATTCCCCATGACCACAGGTGTAGACTATATGGCCCATCGAGCCAGCTCTGCCATTCAATACAATCATGGCAGATCATAGGTTGCAGACAATAGTCGACCCCAAGTTACCTCTGGTGGAACGAGAAGGCCTTGCAGCAGCTTCTTGGCCCTCCAAATCAGTCTGAATATTCATCTGCTGTAGTCCTTGGTCCCAGCTAAGGCCTTCAATGCGAGACTCAATTTCAATTTCTGGAGCAGTTCTGTCCCTTTAAGGTCTTTCGCTGCCCCTTCTGGAGCTACAGCGTCAACCCAACTTCAGCACCACTGGATTTTCCTCAGTGTTGCCTCTTGATGATGGGAATCTCGCCAGGACAGTGCCATGGGTACAGAATGCACTCTGACACTGGATAATTGCTTGGGGTTGGGGAAGACATGGAAAGGCAGGTAGAAGCTGCACCCTGTCAGAACTCTACACAAAGAAGTAATACAAGTCATATTCCACTGGCAATGAGGCTATCCAGAACTGATATGTAAGCACTGAGAAACCAAGTATGGACCAACAGCAAACTAACCAAAAATGCAAAGCTCCGTGTGTACCAGGCTTGTGTTCTCAGCACCCTCCTTTTAGCAACGAAGCATGGACAACTTATACAAGTCGGCTTCCACCTTCGTTGCCTCAGATGGATATTAGGCATCTCCTGGCAGGAGAGTGTGCCGAATACAGTATTATACCAGTGAGCAGGGATCCCCAGCATGTTTGTCCTCTTGAGTTAGTGGCGACTCTGTTGGCTGAACCATGTGCGCTGAATGGATTACAGCCACATCCCCAAACATGATCTATGGTGAGTTTCCTTTGGCACGAGACCAACAGGTCGCCCACATCTGTGATACACGATGTCAGTAAGCAAGACCTCAAGTTGACTGGGATCAGAGTCGGTGCATGGGAAGTCCTTGTTGTTGACCGGAATTCCTGGAGACAAGCAGTCAGGAAGGGCATGGAAAAAGCAGAGATCAAAAGAAATGACCAGACAGCGGAAAAGACAGCCTGACAGAAGGAAAAAACATCGGTTGACCTTGGGCCAACTGTAGAAGGGATGGCCACTCACGAGTCGGCCTCTACAGCCACAACAGGTGATGTTGAACTCAGAAGTGATAAACACCCTGGTTGCAATCCATCGTCTTTTGAGATCACGGATGCCTACTACTACTATTACTATGCAAGCAGTATTTATCTAAGTGTTTATTTCAGTACGGTGGTGCAGCAAGGTGGAGGGGCGGTGGGACTTAGGGATGAATTTTTACCAAAACAATTGAGTGGGTTTGGGTCAGATGGGGGATTAAAGTCTGAAAAACCTGTTTCCCGCTGAAACCTGCCCATTTCTGGATTTAACTGAGCTGGGAATTTGGCAGGCAACTAACCTGCTCCAAGGAGGCAAACTGGAACTTGGTATATGAAATATACCTTGAAATATGGTAATAAAACTTGAAATATGGTAATAAGGCTGCAAGCCTCATTGCTGTTCGGATTTTCAACTTTTACTCTGGTCGGCTGGGTATTTCGAGCATCTGGGTGGTCAGCATCTTCATTGAGATTCAGGAGGTGAGTACCTTCACACCTTCTTCCTGGATCCAGGTTCCTGCCCGAGAAGTCTCCGCAATCCGACACCTCCCATACTAACCTCCCCCTCCGAGGCCTCCAATCCCTCCACCAGGCCCTGATCCCCCACCTAACCAGAGGCCTCTGATTTATACCCCTCCTGATCTCCAAACTCTGATCCTCTCTGACCCACGAGGCATCTAATACACCCCCTCCCCCAAGGCCTGTGAATACCTCCACCTCCAAATGCACCCCCCCCCCCCCCCCAATCTCCGACCTCCTCCCCTCTGGTCTGTGACACCTCCCACCACAAGGCCTCCGACCTTGCCCACTACCCCAGAAGCAGAAGCCCATCCGATCAACTCCCACCTTCCACCCCAATCGAACCTCCTCCGATCAATCCCCCTCCTCCCCCCAGATTGACCCCTCTCCTCCCCCCCACCACTCTGATTAAACCGACTCTGATCAATTCACCCCTCCTTCCCTGATTGACTCTCTCTCCTACCCCCAGATCAAATCCCCTTCCTCCCCAGATCAACCACCCCTCCACTCCACCCCAATTGAACCTCCTCCAATCAATCCACCCCACTCCCCCAAGACTGACTCCTCCCTTCTCTCACCCACCCCGATCGAACTCCCTTCGATCAATCCCCCATCTTCCCCTCCAATTGACACCCCTCCTCTCCCTGATTGAACCCCTCGTTCCGCCAGATCCTCCCTGTGGGTCAGGTCAGTAAAAATTTCCCGATTATTCAGTGTGACATCTAACATAAGCCACATTTCATTATCATCGAATACACCTTAATGGTGAATTGATAGCTTTGCCTAATTATTCTGACTAGTAAAGTTACATTTTAAAATTATTGCAGATTTTTTTTTTTGTTTCTTACGTAAATGAGAAGGAAATTATTGTTCCAACTGCACCAGCCTTGCCTGCTTCCTCCCTGCCTCCTATCAGCTGGAATGACAGATACGGCAGTGAGACTATTATGGCAGTCACTGTGGTAAAATGATTAGTTACTAAAGGATCTAAATTACTGGTGATTAGACAAGTATAGATGCAGTGACTAGACTGTGCACTTACAAATTTATAATCCCAATAGGGCAGAAGACTCCATGTCGGGTGTAATTTTAATTCGTACAGCAATTGTATTTTAAATTATTTTTATTCAGCAGTTTGTTGGCTGTATCACTAATATTGATGATTATTGCATCACTGCAATAAATAAGCTTTGGATTTCCTGTAATTTCTGATCATTGCAGTCTAAAATCTGGACCAGTCCATGGAGGTCCTTATGGGTCATGCACAGGGCCTTCCATTCAGTGCCTCCTATGAAAGGTTAGGGGTTGGATCGGTAGAAACCATTGAAATTAAAAATGAAAGGCTTATTACCCATCAAAACTCAAACTTTTCCCAACATTACCAACTTAACCTGCCAGTTCTGCAGGTGGATGAGGCATCTGCTTAGAGCCTCTTGGATTTATGCAAATCGGGGTTCTATTATGTCAAAAGCACCCCAATTGCAATTTAACTGGGGCCTGAGCAGGAAAGCTCATATAGCTTTTCCACCAAGCCAAGACAGCTCTGCAAAAAAAAAAGAGACCTTCCAAGTTAAGTTTAAAAAAAAATCCTTTGTGGAACTTCGGAGGAGCTAGAGTGCTTCTCCAGGCTGCACAAAGGAAAGTCACAGTCTCCTTTGACCCAGACTCCATTCCCTCCCTCTGTCCACCTTTCCCTCTCTAATCCTTCCATTGGTCCAGCTGAGACCAGTTTATTCAGCACAGACCCTAGATTAAACCTGGGACTTTTCTGGTTGCTAGTACTCAGCTACCCACTGAATAAAATTGCCAAGCTTTTGTAGGAACTCTTTAAAGGAATTATAAAGGAGTTTATAAGATTTTAGTTGTAAATCTTTAGCTGGGATAGTGTATAAAATGTTCAGTATGCTTCTTGTGTTAAAGTTATAATACATACAGTATGCAGTAATATATTATTACTTATATTCAAACTCAGGATACTATATAGAACATCATAGAACATTTGAAAAACATGCTGTACCCTTGTAGAAATTCCAATAGCCATCAGTTCACAATAACTACTTTTTTTAAATAGTAGTAAATTTCCCATGGTGTTGCCCAAAGTGAGTTATGAACATGTTATTCGGTACAAGTTGGCAATAGAGCTGGCAGACTTCAGAAACTCTTTGCAGTGCCCCTAAGTGGTCAGAGCCTGAAGCTACACTGTTGCATGCAACTGTTTACATACAGGATTTCATTCTCAAAGTTCACACAGGCAATTTCAGTGTTGAGCTGGGCTGGGTGAAAGTCTGTTTCAAGGATTCTAAATTTGTTCCTCAAACATGACCAAAATCATCACAAAAAGAAGTATGTGCATCCAACAGATTTTTATAACCTATAGCTATCTTAGTTTGTAACTAAGCAGATTATATACTTAACTATAGAATAAACAGCTCATTAGATAAAAACGACCAGTGAATAGTTTGATCATTTCATAGCCATCTGTTCCTGAGAAAAGCCAACTAAAGCATATACTAAATTCAATTAAAGGCAGATCTGGTGAAATAACTTTTATGGGTTTTTTTGGGAGGAGATGAAATACCGTTCTGTCCTCATCTGGTTTTTTTGGCGGGCAGGTGGGTGAAAGTCTGTTTTAAGAATTCTGAATTTGTTCCTCAAGCATACTAATCCTTAGCATCAATTAGGGATTGTTGGTTTATCAGCTGAATCTTAGCTTTTACTAATTCATACAATAATCTTATCTGCTGGCCACAAGTGAGGTGAACATTTTCCTAATGGTTTCTACTGGGAGCTCTGCAGTTCACCAGCAGCAGGCATTTTCAATAGGATTTTCTACTACTTCAACATTGTATTTGTAATTCTTACATATAAGATTTATACACTTTAAATTCCATCAGACACTGTCGCACCCAAACTATTTCTCCACAATAGGAATGAACTTTAAACAACACGTTATGAAAGACATAATCAGCTGAAAGGCTGAGTTGTGGTGATTTTTTAGGGAGCATGTACACATCTGAGTCTCTTCAAATTGAGAAGATAGATAGGAAATTAAGTTCTTCTCTAAATATGTATTCAATCGCCAACTGATGTCCCAGTTGGGCAGCTAACCATGCCTTAAAACACAATTGCAACTGTTGGCCAGTAGAAACCATTTCAGTGGAAGCAACTGGAATTTCCACTAGGGTAGGAATTGAACTGATAAATAATTTGTTGAATACAACCTCTGAAGACCCTCTGGAGACCTTCTTCGAAGTGTTAGCTGAAAGAAACTTTAAAAAGTAACAATAGTCAATAATTTCAAATAATAAACAGGAGAATGAATCTGCTTATTAACAAATATATCATAAAGCAATATTATGCAGTACAGGGCATTGGTAACTTTTTCTATTGAACTTGCCTTACTTAGTCTGGCTGAGAAAGAGAATTTTAGGACAAACTTTGCCAAACGCTGCACCACTGGAGTGACCATGCACACACGTGACAGGAGTATGCAAAATCATGGGTGTGCCTCCTGCAATTTTCATTGGAAAAGAGAAGATCACGTTGGCAGAAATCATAATGGAATGATTCAATAACCGTATTGCAAGAGGACTGGAGGTGTGCATCCATTAATTTCAATCGACAGAAACAAGAGTCAAGTGTGTGATTTTACATGGCCTCAATGATGGTACAATGTCTCCTACAATTTACTCTAATTTGTTTCAGCTAGGGTTTCTAGCTTGGCCACAGTCGCAACTGGTTTCAGCTCAAATTTACAGAAAAATAATCTACAACATTGAAACCTACATTGATAAGAGTGCTTCATCTGAGTCACAAAAATAGCTCTTTGCTATTTGATATTATGATAGTAAAACACCTGCCAAATGTCAACTTCAGCCCATGTAGCAGTGCTGGATTTATATCAGCAATTCAGGAGATGGTGGAATGGGTTTGTTTTCAGAAAACCCCAGCTCTGTATTTTTATACAATCATTTACTGTTTTGCTTTCATACAGCCCTTTCCCCACATAAGCAATAATATACAATTTTTTTCTCTGCCTAATGTCTTGTGTGCACCAGATATCTGAAGAATTCAGCAGACAACACTGGAGAAGAAGACCCATAGCATCTCTACTGCCTTTTTTTTTATTTATTCATTCATGGGATGTGGGCGTCACTGGCCAGGCCAGCATTTATTGCCCATCCCTAATTGCCCTTGAGAAGGTGGTGGTGAGCTGCCTTCTTGAACCGCTGCAGTCCATTTGGGGTAGGTATACCCACAGTGCTGTTAGGAAGGGAGTTCCAGGATTTTGACCCAGCGACAGTGAAGGAACGGCGATATAGTTCCAAATCAGGATGGTGTGTGACTTGGAGGGGAACTTGCAGGTGGTGGTGTTCCCATGTATTTGCTGCCCTTGTCCTTCTAGTTGGTAGAGGTCGCGGGTTTGGAAGGTGGTGTCTAAGGAGCCTTGGTGCATTGTCGCAGTGCATCTTGTAGATGGTACACACGGCTGCCACTGTGCGTCGGTGGTGGAGGGAGTGAATGTTTGTAGATGGGGTGCCAATCAAGCGGGCTGCTTTGTCCTGGATGGTGTCGAGCTTCTTGAGTGTTGTTGGAGCTGCACCCATCCAGGCAAGTGGAGATTATTCCATCACACTCCTGACTTGAGCCTTGTAGATGGTGGACAGGCTTTGGGGAGTCAGGAGGTGAGTTACTCGCCGCAGGATTCCTAGCCTCTGACCTACTCTTGTAGCCACGGTATTTATATGGCTACTCCAGTTCAGTTTCTGGTCAATGGTAGCCCCTAGGATGTTGATAGTGGGGGATTCAGCGATGTTAATGCCGTTGAATGTCAAGGGGAGATGGTTAGATTCTCTCTTGTTGGAAATGGTCATTGCCTGGCACTTGTGTGGCGCGAATGTTACTTGCCACTTCTCAGCCCAAGCCTGGATATTGTCCAGGTCTTGCTGCATTTCTACACGGACTGTTTCAGTATCTGAGGAGTCACGAATGGTGCTGAACATTGTGCAATCATCAGCGAACATCCCCACTTCTGACCTTATGATTGAAGGAAGGTCATTGATGAAGCAGCTGAAGATGGTTGGCCCGAGGACACTACCCTGAGGAACTTCTGCAGTGATGTCCTGGAGCTCAGATGATTGACCTCCAACAATCACAACCATTTTCCTTTGCACTAGGTATGACTCCAGCCAGCAGAGGGTTTTCCCCCTGATTCCCATTGACTCCAGTTTTGTTAGGGCTCCTTGAGGCCATACTCGGTTAAATGCTGCCTTGATGTCAAGGGCAGTCACTCTCACCTCACCTCTTGAGTTCAGCTCTTTTGTCCATGTTTGAACCAAGGCTGTAATGAGGTCAGGAGCTGAGTGGCCCTGGCGGAACACAAACTGAGCGTCACTGAGCAGGTTATTGCTAAGCAAGTGCCGCTTGATGGCACTGTTGATGACCCCTTCCATTACTTTACTGATGATTGAGAGTAGGCTGATGGGGCGGTAATTGGCCAGGTTGGACCTGTCCTGCTTTTTGTGTACAGGACATACCTGGGCAATTTTCCACATTGCAGGGTAGATGTCAGTGTTGTAGCTGTACTGGAACAGCTTGGCTAGGGGCGCAGTGAGTTCTGGAGCACAGGTCTTCAGTACTATTGCCGAATATTGTCAGGGCCCATAGCTTTTGCAGTATCCAGTGCCTTCAGTCGTTTCTTGATATCACGCGGAGTGAATCGAATTGGCTGAAGTCTGGCATCTGTGATGCTGGGGGACTTCAGGAGGAGGCCGAGATGGATCATCAACTCGGCACTTCTGGCTGAAGATTGTTGCAAATGCTTCAGCCTTATTTGTTGCACTGATGTGCTGGGCTTCCCCATCATTGAGGATGGGGATATTTGTGGAGCCACCTCCTCCAGTTAGTTGTTTGTGTTGGGATGCTTTTCTAAGGCGTCCCCAGGCATGGGCAGAAAGCAACTGTAAATCAGATGGAGATGATATCATTGTGCCTCCCATATCATTCTCTGGGGATTCTGCATGTCATCCTGCAGAAAAAAAAGTGTTCAAGAAAATAGACATTAGAGGTTAGTGGTCAACCCTTCAATTAGTGGATCTCATCAGGGTTGCAGGAAACCTCGTAAACAATTCAAACATTTTAATCTTTTGTGTAAGGTGCAGCAGGGCTTTACTATTTGACTGGTGGAAATTGACTGCTGGTTTTGCAGAATTAAAATTGCAGCTGGACTTAACTTTCCTCCACTCATCGAGGGCCAGCACCCATTCACAGGAGATATTCTCAACCAATGCACCTCAGCCCATGCAAAAACACTGAATCTGTAAATTTAAGTCAGTTCAGCCAAGTTCAAGTTCAGTTGGATGCAAACAAACACGGCAGGCGTGTGGTGTGCAGACACAATGAAATAGTCCATTAAATCAAATCACAATATAATATTAAACTTAATTACTCATTTTGGAACTAATCAATGGTTATTTATAAAAGAACTTCATTAATTTTCAGTTGAAATCTTAACATAAGAGATAAAGAGCCACTTTTTATAATCTTACTCTCAAGGTCAGTAATGACTTCACAACAGAATGTAATTTCCTCTACTTACAAACCAGCCACAACGCTAAACATTCTCAGATTAGGTGTGGCAGTGTTTGAGCTAATAATCTCCCTCCGGGCCTTATTATACAAGTGTATATATTAGTTTAATATTTCAACCTCTTATTTCATTAATGCTGCGCTGAACAATATTTAGGTAACATGAAATTAGAACAGCACAGTGGCGCAGTGGTTAGCACCGCAGCCTCACAGCTCCAGCGACCCGGGTTCAATTCTGGGTACTGCCTGTGTGGAGTTTGCAAGTTCTCCCTGTGTCTGTGTGGGTTTCCTCCGGGTGCTCCGGTTTCCTCCCACATGCCAAAGACTTGCAGGTTGATAGGTAAATTGGCCATTAGCAATTGCCCCTAGTATAGGTAGGTGGTAGGGAAATATAGGGACAGGTGGGGATGTGGTAAGAATATGGAATTAGTGTAGGATTAGTATAAATGGGTGGTTGATGGTCGGCACAGATTTGGTGGGCCGAAGGGCCTGTTTCAGTGCTGTATCTCTAAACTTTGTTTTGGCCTCACATTCACTGGAAACTGAATTAAAATCACAGCAGTGTCAATTCCCTTTACAACATTAACAGCTTTCAAAAAGAAAAAAGCACAAGCTTCAAAGTACTATAGTTTACAGGTTCTGAGAAAGAATGCACGGAGGGATGTGTAGGCGGGTGCATTTGCAATTTAGGAATTAGAATAGCACTATTAGATCGCGCACATTCGTTGTCTTCATAAAATAGAGGGAAACTAGGAATGTTAAGATGGAAAGACAGAATTTGGAAGTTAGAAGTGAGAGAAATTGCTGATTAGACAACTATATTTTTCCTTTTCATGCTGCCCATGAGTGTGAGAGGTGTTCGAGATGTGGACATGCACAGTTTTCAGCTCTTAAATAGTATTGAACTTTATAGAGAAATAACAATTGTTGAAAACAAAAGAAATGTTAGGCACAAAAGAATCTCCAAGCTTTTTAGAGACTGCAATAGTAACCCCAAGAGATGTGTTAACTCTGTTTGAGGTCAGATAAAATAGTAAGTCAAGAATGTCAATGGAAGAATACAAGGATAGACAATCAAAGGTGAAGGTTGTCGGTGAGACATAACAAAATAGCTTCTTTGAAGAATTGAAAGAAACAACGTTTTCATTGCCCTGTACAAAGACATGGAGAAGATCATGTTGGAGGAAGCCATAATGGAATGATTCACTAAGTCTACTGCAAGAGGACTAGAGGTATGCAATTTTTGGAACCAACAACACAGCAAAACTAAACTATTCATAATGATAGTTAGCTTTTTCACTTTAATATGGTTTCTTTTATTAGGGTATTAATCTTTTGAAAATTTGCTGTAATTGTTATTGTCTAATTGTTATTCTTACATACTACATGCACCTGAAAAACTGTTAAAACCACCCCTTGTGATGTTTAGCTACCTCTCCTCACCCCAATGAGTTCCCATGGAAGCCTAATTCAGCCTGGGAGGGGCTTTCCATACTCTACGAATAAAACTCCATAAAGTCAGGTGGCGCCCAAACAATAAAGGTCAGACAGGTGCTAAACGTGCACTGCTTGACTAATGCCTGACCGGAGGCCCAATCTGAGAATTTACAGCTGCATTTCTGGAATACATAAACATGCTGGCAAACATTGTAACTGCTGTGCCTGCTGTCCTGCCACATCCAGTCGTGAATGGTGGTGGACAATTAAACAACTGACAGGAGGAGGTGGCTCCACAAATATCCCCATCCTCAATGATAGGGGAGCCCAGCACATCAGTGCAAAAGATAAGGCTGAAGCATTTGCAACAATCCTCAGCCAGAAGTGCCGAGTGGATGATGATCTATCTCGGCCTCCTCCTGAAGTCCCCAGCCAGTCTTCAGCCAATTCCGTTGACTCCACATGATATCAAGAAACAACTTAAGGCACTGGATACTGCAAAGGCTATGGGCCCTGACAACATTCCGGCAATAGTATTGAAGACCTGTGCTCCAGAATTAGCCACACCCCTAGCCAAGCTGGCATCTACCCAAAAATGTGAAAAACTGCCCAGGTATGTCCTGTACACAAAAAGCAGGACAAATCAAACCGAGCCAATTACCGCCCCATTCGTCTACTCTCAATCATCAGTAAACTGATGGAAGGTGTCATCGACAGTGCCATCAAGCAGCACTTGCTTAGCAATAACCTGCTCAGTGACATGCAGTTTGGGTTCTGCCAGGGCCACTCAGCTCCTGACCTCATTATAGCTGTGATTCAAACATGGACAAAAGAGCTGAACTCAAGATGTGAGGTAAGAGTGACTGCCCTTGACATCAAGGCACCATTTGACTGAGTATGACACTAAGGAGCCCCAGCAAAACTGCAATCAATGGGAATCGAGGGAAACCCTCCGCTGGCTGGAGTCATACCTAGTGCAAAGGAAGATGGTTGTGGTTGTTGGAGGTCAATCATCTCAGCTCCAGGACATCACTGCAGGATGTTCGTTGATGATTGCACAGTGTGCAGCACCATTTGCAAATCCTCAGATACTGAAGCAGTCTGTGTAGAAATGCAGCAAAACCTGGTCAAACATCCAGGCTTGGGCTGATAAGTGGCTAGTAACATTTGCGCCACACAAGTGCCAGGCAATGACCATCTCCAACAGGAGATAATCTAACCATCTCCCCTTGACATTCAATGGCATTACAATCACTGAATCCCCCACTGCCAGCATTGTGGGGGTTACCATTGACCAGAAACGGAACAAGCAGGACAAAGCAGCCCACTTGATTGGCACCCAAATCCACAAACATTCACTCCCTCCACCACCGACACACAGTGGCAGCAGTGCGTACCATCTACAAGATGCACTGCACCAATGCTCCTTAGACAGCACCTTCCAAACCCATGACCTCTACCACCTAGAAGGACAAGGGCAGCAAATGCATCGGAACACCACCACCTGCAAGTTCCCATCCAAACCACACACCATCCTGACTTGGAACTATATCGCCATTCCTTTACCATCACTGGTTCAAAATCCTGGAACTCCCTTCCTAATAGCACTGTTGGTGTACCTACTTCCCAAGGACAGCAGTGGTTCGAGAAGGCAGCTCACCACCACCTTCTCAAGGGCAAATAGGGATAGGCAATAAATGCTGTCCTAGCCAGCGATGACCACAACCCATGAACGAATAAAAATAGAGAGGGAAGAACAGGCACAGCAGCTCTCAGTTCCTATGTTACTGGTAGCTCCAATCTCTCAAAAAAGGATATTACTTGGATCAGCACTATTTAGTCTGTAATCAGTACACTGTTTGGTCATGTCCACTAGTCTCTCAACATTGTTACAGAACATGTCTGCAATCCCAAAAGCAGCAAATATTTCCTTACCCCTAAGTGTTCAGGGAATAATTGATTGTGTCCATATTGCTATTTAGGCAGAGTACTCCAGGTGCAAGGACCATTATGGCAGCTACTTCATGTATAACCTAGAAAACTTGGCCACAGCAGTGAAGGTGTGCTGCACGCTGAATAACCTTGGCATTGATAGAGCCACCAGCATGCAGTTCAGCCATGTACAGCAAGTGCCAGAGCAACAACATCTGTCCTTTCAGGAAGAAAAACTACTGGTAGGAGAAGAACATTGGCAACAACTGATTGACGACTTCTTCGCCTGAGCTGATGCAGTGGCACATTTGTCTTGTGGCAGCATAACGAATCCTTTCCTAACTACTTTTCCACTATTGTCCTACACCTCATCAGTAAGTCATCAACATAAGCATATGTTGCTATCCTTTGGCATTTACAAACAAGACATAGGCAGTATGGTGTTTTAATTTGTAGCACAGTAACACGTATTGTTATGAGGTTGTTGTGTATCTCCTAAGTATCTGCACAAAACTGTGATGTCTGAAAACTTGTATTTATGTGGAAAGATTTACATGATGTTATGAAAGTGCTTCCATTTTTTTATTTTTTTGAGGACTCATGTTTAAAAATTGTGCAAATTGATTCATTTGAAAGACTGAAGAGATTCCATAGATGCTGGACTTTTTTTTTAAAAAAAGGTAATTGGAAGGACCTTGGGACTTTGTTTAAACACAAACCCTTACTGGAAGTCACATGTCTTGAGCTAAGTAAACAGCAGGAGCCTTGGTAACTAGGGGAGTTGTTTACAGAGAAGTGATATGTCAAGATTTATGGCGGTCAAGAGTTGGTTTCATTTTGGATATTATTTTGAGTCAGTTGGAGGGCAGCCTGCTAAGAGAGAAACCATCAGTTCATCCTTTTCCACCCCTTTGAGAAACCTTGAGAATGCAGTGTGTGGTCTGGAGAAATCAATGCTACATTTCTCCTGAAAAGCCTGCCAGACTAATCCTCGACATCGCCTGAAGAGAACTGCTCCAAAAAGATCCCAGTGACAGACATCTACGAGTATCTGGATGTCAGACTAAAAGGGCCAGTGCAGAACATCACATATCTTATCCTATTTTTCTTCAAGAATTAACAGGTATTTGGCCAAAGTATTTTTTTTTCTTTTTGTTAAGAGATCTCTGCAGAGAAAAGGTCTTTATTATTTTCTTTAACCGTGTGTGCATGTGCACATGTGTTGGGTTAATTTAGAAGGGAACTTTCATATTTCAACTTGTATATTAATGAGCTTTGCATCTTTATTGACTAAGTCTTGTTTTATAATAAATTAATAATTTTGTTGTTTATTAATCAAACCCAATTGGTGGATTTTATCAGGAAACTAAAAATAATGTAATTGGCTGTATCAGTAACTGGGTAAAACATTTAAATATATGTTGTGACCCGTGGAGAGGTGGAACTAGAGAAAGACAACGCACTTAGTGGCAGGAGGCAGAGGGTGATGGTTGAAGGTTGTTTTTGCGATTGGAAGCCTGTGATCAGTGGTGTACCGCAGGGATCGGTGCTAAGACCCTTGCTGTTTGTAGTGTACATTAAAGATTTAGATGTGAATATAGGAGATATGATCAGTAAGTTCGCAGATGACACGAAAATTGGTGGTGTCGTAAATAATGAGGAGGAAAGCCTTAAATTACAGGATGATATAGATGGGCTGGTAAGATGGGCAGAGCAGTGGCAGATGGAATCTAATCCTGAAAAGTGTGAGGTGATGCATTTTGGGAGGACTAACAAGGCAAGGGAATATACAATGGATGGTAGGACCCTAGGAAGTAGAGAGAGTCAGAGGGACCTTGGTGTACTTGTCCATAGATCACTGAAGGCAGCAGCACAAGTAGATAAGGTGGTTAGGACGGCATATGGGATACTTGCCTTTATTAGCTGAGGCATAGAATATAAGAGCAGGGAGGTTATGATGGAGCTGCATAAAACACTAGTTAGGCCACAGCTGGAATACTGTGTACAGTTCTGGCGCCACTGTAGGAAGGATGTGATTGCACTGGAGAGGGTGCAGAGCAGAATCACCAGGATGTTGCCTGGGCTGGAGCATTTCAGCTATGAAGTGAGACTGGATAGGCTAGGGATGTTTTCCTTAGAGCAGAGAAGGCTGAAGGGGGACCTGATTGAGGTATAAAAAATTATGAGGGACATAGATAGGATAGATAGGAAGAAACTTTTTCTCTTAGCGGAGGTGTCAATAACCAGGGGGCATAGATTTAAGGTAAGGGGCAGGAGGTTTAGAGGGAATTTGAGGAAAAAAATTCACCCAGAGGGTGGTTGGAATCTGGAACACACTGCCTGAAGGGGTGGTAGAGGCAGGAACCCTCACAACATTTAAGAAGTATTTAGATGAGCACTTGAAATGCCATAGCATCCAAGACTACAGGCCAAGTGCTGGAAAATAGGTTTAGAATAGGTAGGTGCTTTATGGCCAGCAAGGACACGATGGGCCGAAGAGCCTGTTTCTGTGCTGTATAACTCTATGACTCTTCCAGCCTCGGTTGTAACAATGTAACAATTGGTGAGATTAATTTAATAAGCATGCATGTTTGTGCACATGTGTGTGGTCATGTACTTACGGCTTCTCAAACCTTTGGTTCTTAATTTAGCTCTGCTTTGTTCTTTAACAGATACCAAGGGTTGGTGACTATGAAATGCCTGGGAAAGCAGAAGGCCCTCTGCTTCTAGCCACAATCAACCTTGGGCTGCCTTAGATATTGTTGCCTTACATTCCAAGGGGTCAGCAATATGTTTCATTGACAATCTTCCTCCTGTCTACACAGGACTCCACCAACCTGATAGCAACCTCTCCTCACACTGTAGGATTCATTTCCCCATGATAGCATGAATCCATCAGAACACAGAACAGTGCAGCTGTTGGAGCTGCTGCATTCCTTCCCAGAGGGTGGCCTGTAGGTTTTCCCCTAACGTATTAAAATTGCATCCCACTCAAGGCTTCCAGAGCTGCACTTAATAAGGCTGTTACAGAGTGTGCCACAATACCTGACACATGCTGCAATTCAGACTTCAAGCTGGAGAAGCCTTCTTCGAGCACATTGTCCACATGTTGCTTGAGATCTGGATGCAGACTTAATCAAAGCATCAGGACATTGCTGCATAGATGGAGTCAAGTGAAGTGGATGCACCATACATGTGGTCTAACACCTTCTGCTTGAAGGGGTCTGTTGAGATATCTACTTCCTGAAACTTGTTTGGAGAGCATTTGAAGTGGCTGAGGCCTTCACTCAACACCTCCAATCCTCTGAAGACTCCTCTGATGACAGCCATTCTGTTACTGTCGCCAGATCAATCTTGCTGTACCTCCCTATCCTATGAATTAGGTAATGCTACGCAGCTAAAATGTATGAAAGTGGAACAATCCTCCTCTTGCTCCTCTTCTTGCTCTTGAGAATTGCCAATGACTAGACTTATGCATTCTTTTCCTGTGGAAAGAACACACAGAACAGCTGAGAACATGTTAATATTACTATGCAATGATGGAAGTGGATTTTCAATGACTGTCCTTCTTTACTGTCTGAATGTTGTGATATTGACACACATATACTGTGATCATTACATGTTGTGTACATAGGCATACATGCACCTTTGTAGGGTTGTGGGTCACCCATTTGGGTAGGATAATAATTTATAGAGGGAGTTTGCCAGTTGTCTTAACTAGGCAAGCCTCTAGGACTGCATAATATCCTCCCTAAACTGTCCTCTCAAGTGTTCTGGTATGACAATTCAGTTGAGCTAGAAGAAGCAAATTATTCTCTTAATAAATGGCACTGATAAAGTGAACAGATGTAGTAATTTTATCTGCATGGATGAGTGAAGGGGAGGACATTCGAGTCTAAGGACAGCATATGTCATTCATGCCTTGCCATACCAATTCATGCATATGGCATATCAATTAACTTGCATGATTTCAAACATAGAAGGTGAATGATGATGAGTGTACATATATCTCACCTCTATGTTACTTTCCACTCCCGTTTCAGAGAGTTAATTGTCATGCTTTCCTTGGAAATATGAATTTAAGTAAGACCAAGGTTATATTTACCCATATTTGGGGATCTGCACTAATCCTAGCCAATAACTGTCACATCATATGTACATCATATTCTAATGGCAAAAAGATATTTTCTATACAAAAACTTGCCATAGATGACCTCACATGCTGTCCCCTAATCCTTTGTTTTTACATTAATGTTGGCTTAACTTTGAAAGATTTTGCACGCAGCTGGAACCTGCTCCTGTTTCATCTATGGTCATGGGATCAAGGACACCATGTTCACCCTGTTAGCCACCTCCTGTCAGGCATGCTGTTCTTGGTAATGTCAGGACCTACTGAGTTGAAAAGCACCTTTCCTGTCCAAGCTTGTGCAAAGACTTGTCCATGAGCAAGCTTTCTACCATAGGCTGCTGAGACATAGTAGTCTGGATTTGCAATCTCTGTAGCTGCTTTAATATCACCAGGAATTAGATATACTAGTAAAGAAGCAGTTAAGCTACCTGAGGAAAGCAAACAGCAATATCAGAGGTAAATTGGAATTGGTCCCATTTCTGATATTACACAATCACTAAAGTACTAAAAGATTGCTACCAGCAGAAAAGGTGGTGTATAATATGGAAGAAAGTTAAGCCCTATTGTTACAACCAGGTGAGAAAGAGGTCTAGGGTTCCCTTTCAGCCTTCACCTGGTCTTACCATAACAGGGTTTAATTTTAAACACACTGTGTTTTTAGCTCCCCTTTAGTGAATCCTTTTATAAGGCAAAGAAACCAGAACAAACAGGTTTTCTTATGTTTAAAGAAAAAAAGTTGAAATTTATTAAACTTAAACTCTAATTTGATTGGCACCTATGGATACACGACGCGCCCATGCTAACATGCATACACGATACACATGCAAATAGAGACAGAAAAGAGCAGGAGAAAAATAAAGTAGAACAGTTTGAAGCAATATCTGAAGAGTTTTTGTTACAGTTCTTCGAGCTCACTGTAGAATACTTGATTGTAGGTAGATCTTGCTTTTCATTGGGGCCCAGTATTCTTCTTAAACCTTGTTGCTGTAGGAGACTTTTCTCTCTTGGGGTTCACGTGTCTTCAGTGGATTCAGACGCTTGTGAGAAAAAGATGGGAGCAGACAGGATAGATCTTCTCAGTTCAGGAGCAAACAGACTTTCTCTGAACTGTTTGTACAATTCAAAAAACTCAGGTTGTCCAGCAGATTAGTCATGTGACTAGCTGGTTTGACCATGTCCGTCTGGTGATCAAAAGTCCATTGTGGGTTGAATGTGTCAGGGAACGGTCCTTTGTCCTTTCCAAACACTGTCTGTTAATATGCAAATGTCTTTCCAGCCAAGACTCCATTGTGGGTTGAATGCATCAGGGAATGGTTGCTTTGTCCTTCCAAACACTCTCTGTTAATGTGCAAATGTCTTTCCAGCCAAGATCTGGCAATTTTTTAAAGCAAGTCCTTTTTTCACTTCAACAACAGTTTGAAATTTCATGTCCATGTGGTGAAATTAATATGCCTCATGCGTGGCAGGTGGGTGCCTGCATGACACCCAGTTTTAACTTAGGGCACGAGTGCAGCATAAGGGGAGGAGGGAATGACAAATGCGCATAGCTGCGCTGGTGAGAGGCTTGGGCCATTTTAACCCCAAAGGACTAATTTGTATTAAGCAAAATGGGTATCTGACTGAACCCGGAGAAATGATGAGGCCAGCAGGTAGAAAAGGGATTTCAGGCAGCAGAATATTGATATAAAAACAAGAAATGCTGGAAATACCCAGCAGGTCTGGCAGCATCTATGGAGAGAGAAGCAGAGTTAACGTTTCAGGTCAGTGACCCTTCTGCAGAATATTGATGTCAGGGACTTGATAGTCCTTGAAACGAAGCTAAGCTTTTGGGCAAGGGGTGGGGTTTTGGGAAGTAATCATAGTTGAGAGAATATGGAAGCCCTGGACAGGAGAATATCAAAGTTGCTTTGTGGGGTATGGAAGAGCACTCCTCCAGTGCTCAGCCTGGTTAACTTTTAAAAATATTTACCTCTTCTGTCCCTGGATCCATGTGATGCCAGCTTCTCCCAGTGCTGCTGGCACTGTGCATGACTTCCACTGCCAAGATCTAAATTAGCAATGAAGTCTGAATGATGTCACCAGACACGAGGGTGGAGTTTAATGTGCCCCAGGGGAGCGGGTTGTGAGCTGGGTGGGGGGGGGGGGGGAGTAGAATCAGGAATGAAAGCAAGGGGTAGAGTGCCTGTCACCTTCCCGATGCTGTGCAATTTTATCAGCAGTGGGATAAGTCGATGATGGCCTTTCCATCCAGAGGCCAATTGCAGCCCTTAAGTGGCCAATTAAGGGCCACTTAGGGCCTCTTTCCACTGCTGCAGGTATTCTACCAGCTGCAGGGGTGGGCAGGGTGGGTGAGGCCCTCCTGATTGGGCATCCTGTGACTCTTGGAGGGCCCCCCCCACCAGTGGCAAGGGCCACCCCCGTGGTTACATCAAGCTGCTTTGAGTAACAACCCCTGCCCCCCAACCTCTCCGGGGCCTGCCTGACTTGTCCTGACCCTGGCGACGCCAACACCACTCACCTGGGTTCCGGGGCTACGTCCATGATGCTGCTTCAGGCCAGGATTGTAGTCCCAGTAATGGCCACCGCTCCCAGTGGCACTGCCGGGACTGAAGAGTTGCCAGCCCTTCGATTGCCCGGCGGCTCTTAGAAATGGGATCATTGGCATCTTGGAGGCGGGATCTCTGACCTTAAAGGATCAGGAGCATCAACGCCTGATTGCCATAGAATCAGGTTGGGGTTCCCAGAAACAACCGAGGTGGGGTTGTCCTGGCTTTCTCGCCTGCTGTGGGGCTCACTGCTGCCATATTAAATTCAGCTCCAAATTTTAAATGTTTATGAGGCACTTGTCTGCCTACAACATAGGGCCTCACATGCCTCACAAAACTTGATAGTTAAAATACCTGCCAGGAGTGCAGTTTAAAAAGTGGGCAAGTGAATACCCTGCCCCTATTTTAATCCACTACATGTCCTATCTCATTGGGCATGGGGGGAGGGGGTTAAAATCAATGTTTTAGTGTAAAAAAAAGTATTAAAAATAGGGATATTACCACTCCAAGAATCTGAAATGGTATTTGGTAAACATGTTTTAAATTCTTTAAGGAGAAAATAAAAATAATTAAGGTAAGATGATAGTAGATTTAATAGATTCTATCCTGTATCAAAGGCAGTTTGCAATATTCTAACTCATTTCTAGGCCTATGAGGACTGAATTCAGAACAATCAGAATCTCCAGTAAACAACTTCACTGATTCAGAATAACTTCTATAATACTTAAACTATCGACATAAATTTTAAACAAAATGCTTCTTTATGAATTATTAGTTAATATTTCTTTCAAAATGCACTAAAATCTTTTTATTGGTCGATCAAATAAGGAAGATTTTTTTAGCTCTAGATAATGGCCAAACTTTTATTTCATGTATATCAATATTCATCCCATTTTCATTGACCTGAACCTAGTGGATGGATTGGTGACTTGGGATAGATTTGCATCTTCATCAGTGCTGCTGGTTGGAAGCTGAAATGGGATCCATGACGGAACCCTTTTAATTTTCAGCCAATTCTCTTGATCTTATTTAAGTTCAGTATTTAAACACATACGTATATTTAAAATCAGCGGCAATAGAGAGAAAACATTGTGCATTAAGACTAGTGTAGTCATTTTGAATGTTTTTTGATGCTAATACCTCTGTGAGATGAAAAACTGAAGACATTGTAACTGGTTGTGCGAAAAAGAAATTTAATGTTTTTTTTTTACTGAAATCGACTCCATGATTAAAGTTCAGTAGCATCTGTGTGATTTTTGTTGCCTGATCACCGATGTATAAATTGTCCAGTTTGTTTAATTTTTTTTTAGTTTAATGACTTCTTAGGAAAAAACTTGAAAAATTAATTTTATTTTTATCTAAATATAGGAAATTTCTGCCTGCAGTACAGCTGGAATCATGATTAAAAAAAGTAGATTAAACCCGAGTTTGCATTTCCTTAAATTTTTATTTCGAAACAAATGCATTTTCCTTCAGAAGACACATGCAGAAATTTGTATTTGTATAATATAAATAACTCAAAAAATCTCTAATTTTACAAGAATGATCCAGGATGCCTATCCTTCAGAAATTAGCCATTCCTGGAGGATATCTTAGATTTTCTAATTATAGATAATATAGAATCTGTATATTATATAAAAGTAAGGATAAGTGAACTTTAAATGTGAACTTACTTAAATCTGTGATCCTTGATCCATTAACCCACTGCCCTCAAACGCCATTTTTCCAAAGCACTACACTTGATTTTCACTCTATGTGCAACACTACAGGAGACTACCAATACTATAGGTGAGTTTTGGCAAAACTTAACGGCTGCTCCAAAAATTAGACCTGTGTTATTTTAACTACCTGGTTTAAATCCTGCAGGCTGACTTCAGCTCGTTCCAAAAGAGAAGCGGGCAGGAAACAGTGGCAAATCTGCAGCCCGGAGGCCATCCGCCAACCTAAGAGAGGTGATGTGATCAGCTTCCAGGGTTGCCTCATAGTCAGGCAGGGGGTGGGGGAGTCTTGGGCAAGGGAAGGCTATGCTTTCATTATGGGAGCTAGGGGAACACTCCTGCTCCTCCTTGCCCCACAAAGTAAAGAAAAAAATTACCTTTTTCAGCATCATCTTCTTCCTGGGAAGCTCTAAATGACTTTCCTCCCTCAGGCTTCAGTTAAAATTGCAGTCAGATCTGATGATGTCATTGGGCCAAAAATGCATATATTAGAAAGGACCTTACTGGTTTTGGGCAGGTATCTTTAGTACCTACTCAGTTAAGCAGGCTGAAATCCAGAAATTTCAGAACCTGGTGTATATTCAGTACATAAATATCCTGGGTGATTTTATCTGCCCAACTGCCGGGTTTCCACTGGATAAGTAGGATTAAAATCATCTCCATAGTGTTTATCACAATTTAGTTCTGTGGCCAGCAGAATAAAATCTAGCGTACTTTTCTGCTCAGCTCCAGGAACCAATTAAACATTTACAAAGTGTTTGTAAGTGGGGCAGCACAGTGGCGCAGCGGTTAGCACCACAGCCTCACAGCTCCAGCGACCCGGGTTCAATTCTGGGTACTGCCTGTGTGGAGTTTGCAAGTTCTCCCTGTGTCTGCGTGGGTTTCCTCCGGGTGCTCCGGTTTCCTCCCACAGCCAAAAGACTTGCAGGTTGATAGGTAAATTGGCCATTATAAATTGCCCCTAGTATAGGTAGGTGGTAGGGGAATATAAGGACAGGTGAGGATGTGGTAGGAATATGGGATTAGTGTAGGATTAGTATAAATGGGTGGTTAATGGTCAGCACAGACTCGGTGGGCCGAAGGGCCTGTTTCAGTGCTGTATCTCTAAATAAAATAAAATCAAAGAACCGGCACAGGTGTGACAGGCTGAATGGTCTTCTTCTGTTCTCTAACATTTTATGCATACTTGCATCACTGTCTCTACATGTTTCTCACCAAATCCTTTCAGCATCCATGTTGCTTTTTCACTTATCGCACCATATACCCACTATAAATAAAGTTTCTAACAGAACAAACATCTAAAAATTGCAGCATTTGTCTGAACAAAGTACAGAACTTAGTAACTGGCCCATCCTATTTCCTGAGTGGCTTCAGTTCCTCCCTTTTTACAGCTTCCATCATGTCCTGGCCTTCGAGTAGCAATCTTTTCTGGGACTTTACTTATGTGTCATTTGACTTCTTACTGTCTTTAGTTGTGCTGCATGCATTTGTGGGTCAGTAAGAGCTGGATTTTGTTACTGTGCCACTGGGAGCGGTGGCGGATGTCCAAAATGTCGGCCGTCCCGCCTGTGGCATTCGCAGCTGCGCCGCGGCGATCACACAGCGCGCAGCCACTTAGCATAATGGTGGCTCCCCCCCCCATCATGTGATGGGGGGTGGTGGCATTGGCAACACGATTTACGGTGTCTCCTGATGTTGGATTGAAGAGTTCAACCCTCCCCCCTCCACAGTATCCACTTGCAGAATGCCCCCCTTACCCCCCGCCACCCATAGTACACAATTGAAGAGTTCCAACCTACCCTCACATCTGCAGATTGATCTTAGTGGCAATGTTCAATGTTTAAACAAATTCAACAGGATAACAAGGCACAATTTACCTTACCTTTGCAGGCACCGAGGACTCTCGCCTTCGTGGGTTCAGCTTTTCAAAGACAGGGAAGTGAAGGCGGGTGAGTGCTGCACATCATGCAGAAGATTGTGAACGGATGGTAGGATCTCAGTGAATTGCATTCTAATTCATGCAAAACTGTAATTAACATATTTAAAGTACAATCCTGTCGCAGAGTGGTGGAGGTGCTGCTGTGGAACTTTGCCGCCTCCAAGAAAATTGGAACCCGGCATTATGGCGTCAGGCTCCGTGGTGGTCGAATCTGCGCCGATTCTCCAGCACCCCCCACCATTGAACCCACCTTCAGACCGAGCACAAAATCCAACCCTAAATGTCAGACACAGAGTGCCATAAACCTTCACCACAGCTCCATCATGTCACCCACTCTGGTCCAGGTTTGATGGCCCATGATGCTATGCACAAGACCCCTGCCTTTAACCTTTGACTCACCACAACTTGAGATGTACTAGTCACATAATAAACACACAACAGTGTTGACACATTAAAAATACGGATCCTCTAAAATGCCATATACATATAATACAGTATTAAAGAGAATAATTCTTGTGGATGAATAGGTGATGGTGCAGAAAGTTCAATGTTACGCTTAATTGGTTGTGGCTCAACTGGGAAGGATTTTATTCAATGCTTTTTGCATTAATATCAACTCCACCACATTATTCTCTGTCAAAATTCCACACTGTGGTATCAGATACTAACCTTTACCGCTGACTATTAACATCTGCATTAGTCGCAGTCTAATTCATAGCAGGCATTTGCACCTGATTTAAAACCATGTCAGAAATGATACACTATTTGGCTTTAAGGTCCCTTAGATTTTCAATGTATACTGTGAATGTGGTAGGGATGTATCCAGGTGCATGCACTGTATACAATTCTGTATACTTTGTATCCCCTGTTACAGCAAATCAACAAGTTCATCATATAACAGCTGAGATCCTGCCCCCAGAGATTTGATCAAGAAATGATTACTGCTCCACTCCTCGTGCTCTCACTGCCAGCTCTCACTGCAGCTCCTATCTATCACTGTTGTTTCGCTCTGGGAGGGGAATGTGTTGCAGAGTGCAGGTGGGAATTCCTAATCCCATGACAGATCAGAATTCTCACCTGCAGGACAGAGTGCAGTCCCAGTGCATAACAGGTATGAGCTGCAGCTGGGACCAGCAATGAGAATATTGTCGAGGGGATGGAATGCATTAATGAACTAGATGAAGGGAGTTCTGGAGGACGGGTATCCCTGTGAACTGGGAGGGCAGGAGGGGAGGGGGTGGGGGAGTTGAGGAGCAGAAAGTGCTTCGGTGACCTGAAAGAAGGTTGAAAGATGTTTTTGCGATCTCGCTGAGATTAGAGGAAGTAAACAGCCTGTGCATACAGGTAGCTTTATGGGAAATGATAGGCAGAGTCTAAGCCACTGGTGAGCTTGTGTGGGTCTGGCACTCAGGCCCAAACAAAACTGAGCCTGTATTGATAGCAAATTTAAATGTGCCTTCTTTCCATCCAAATTCAGGGGTGCTATTTAATGTATATGGGATTTACACTGTTTTAAATCATTTGCAATCTAAATGATTTGCTGTGACATCAGATCTTTAGTTATTGCCCAGTCACCATAAATTGGGGCCCACCCAAATTTCCATTCTTAGCCACACCACTGCTGATAGGTGATAATCTGATGGTCTGTTTATAGGATCGTAGGATTTCAGGAGCAGGAGTAGACCATTTGGCCCATCGAGCCTGCTCCACCATTCAAACAAATCATTGTTGATCATCTACCTCTACGCCATTTTACCCACTATCCCCATATCCCTTGATGTCGCCAGTGTTCAAAAATCTATCGATTTCTGTCTTGAATATGCTCAATGATTAAGCTTCCACAGCCCTCTGGGGTAGCGAATTTCACAGATTCACCACCCTCTGAGTGAAGAAATTCCTCCTCATCGCAGTCTTAAATGGCCTGCCCCTTATTCTGAGACTGTGTCCCCTTATTCTGGACTCACCAGCCACAGGAAACATCATATCCACATCTACCCTGTCACACCCTGTAAGAATTTTGTAAGTTTCAATGAGATCATTCTCATTCTTCAAAACACTAGCAAATACAGTCCCAATTTCTGCTATTTCACCTCATAAGACAATCCCGTCATCCCAGGGATCAGTCTGGAGAACCTCCGTTGCACTCCTTGTTTGGCAAGTATATCCTTCCTTGGATAAGGAGACCAAAACTGTACACAATACTCCAGGTGAGATCTCACCAAGGCTCTATACAATTGAAGCAATACATCTTTACTCCTGTACTCAAATCCCCTTGCAATGAAGACCAACATACCATTTGTTTTCTTAATTGCTTGCTGCAGCTGCATACTAGCTTTTAGTGACTCATGAACAAGACATCTAGCTCTCTTTGGATGTCAACAATTTACAACCTTTTATCATTTAAGAAATACTTTGCCTTTCAGTTTTTTCGACCAAAGTCGATCACTTCACACTTAGTCACATTGTGGGCTGAATTTTACAGCCCCCCTCCTTGACGTCAGGGGGCGTGGCGAGGGTGACCAGAAAATGCCTCTGGCAGAGGCCCATCACAGGCCTCGATGCCGGGAAGGCCCAGCCTGATATTGCCAGCGACGGTGAGTCCTCGTGGCGGCACCCCGGGCACTCGGCGATGGGAGCAACATTTACATATGCAAATAAATTTAAATAAAGGAATTAATTACCTCCTCGCCTCCGCCTTCCGTCCCGCTGCGATATTGGTGCTGGTGGCCAGCACTCCCACACCTTCGGATTCCCGTCCAGGGAAACTGAGGCGTAACACTGGTGAGAAGGGTCCAGCAGGTAAGTTTTTCAGTGCAGGAGTGCAGGGAGCGGAGTCAAACTTATCTCATTTGTTTAGGGGATAGTGGGAAGGGTTAGGGTTTGAAGTTTATTTACTTGAGGGGGGTGAAGGTCAAGTGGGCAGGGGAAATGTTTTGGGGGGGCAGAGGATAAGTAATGCATTGCATGGTTATTGGGGGGGTGGGAGAGGTGAATGTTTTTAAAATCTTTTGAAACCTATTTCTTTAAATATTGAAATTAAATGTAAGGGCTCGAAGCCCTTTAAAAATGGTGTCAGCACCTGTGCAAAGGCTGCTGACGACATTGCCGGGGTCGACCCGCCCACCCCATCCAATGCCCCGGCCATTTAAATGATTCACTGCGCTGAATATCATGGTGGCTCTGCGACACGCAGTCGTTACATCCGCTGTCGATTTCGGCAGTGGCATTGTAAAATGCAGCCCTATATTCCATATGCCATGTTCTTGCCCATTCACTTAGCCTGTCAAAATCCCCTTGAAGCCTCCCTACATTCTCCTCAAAACTTACATTCCCTCCTAGTTTTGTGTCATCTGCAAATTTGGAAATATTACTATTGGTTTCCATATCCAAATCATTTGTATAGTTGTGGCCCAAGCACTGATCCTTACTGTACCCCATTAGTAACAGCCTACCATCCTGAGAATGACCCATTTATTCCTACTCTCTGCCTTCTGTCTGTTAACCAATTCTCAATCCATTGCAGTATATTACCCCCAATTTTGTTTACTAACCTCCTGTGTAGGATCTTATCAAAAACCTTCTGAAAATCCAAATACACCAGATCCACTGGTTCTCCTTTATCTATGATTTATAAGTGACATATTAAAAAACTCCAACAGGTTTGTCAGACATGATTTCCCTTTCACAAATCCATGTTGGCGCTGTCCAATCATATCATTATTTTCCAAGTATCCAGTTATCTCATCTTTTATAATAGATTCTAACATTTTCTCGACTACTGATATCAAACTAACAGGTCTGTAGTTCTCCGTTTTCTCTCTCACTCCCTTCTTAAATAGTGGGGTTACATTTGTTACTTTCCGATCTGCAGGAATCCTTCCAGAATCGAGAGAATTTTGAAAGATAGCCATCCAATGCATCTACTATCTCTATAGCCACCTCCTTCAATACTCTGGGATGTAGCTCACCTGGTACAGGGGATTTATTAACTTTCAATCCAATTAATTTTTTGAGTACTACCTCTTTATTTATACTAATCACTTTCAGTTCCTCATTTTTACAAGTCCCTTGGTTCCCTAGTATTTCTGGGAGATTTTCTGCATCTTCCTCCGTGAAGACAGACACAAAGTAATTGTTTAGTCTCTCTGCCATTTTCTCCTTCTCCACCACAAACTCTCCTGTCTCGGCCTGCAATGGACCCACATCTGTCCCTGCTAATCGTTTCCTTTTCACATACCTAAAGAAGTTTTTACAGTCCACCTTTATGTTTCTAGATAGCTTACATTCATAATCTCTTTTCTCTTTCTTTATCAGTTTCTTGGTCCTCCTTTGTTGGACTCTAAATTGCTCCCAATCCTTGGGCTTACCACTTTTTCTGATGACCTTATAAACCACTTCCTTTGACCTGATGCAATCCTAACTTCTTTTGTTAGCCACGGTTGATTCACTTTCTTGTTGCGTTTTTGTGACTTAGAGGAATGTATCTTTGCTGTAAACTGCGTAATAATTCTTTAAATACTAGCCATTGCCTGTCTACCATCAAATCTTTTAATGTATTTTCCCAATCTACCATAGCCAACTTTCCCCTCATACCTTCATAGATTCCTTTGTTCAGATTTAAGACTCTAGTTTCAGAATGAACTATATCTCTTTCAAATTTAATGTAGAATTCTATCATATTGTGGTCACTATTTCCTAATGGCTTCTTTACAGCAAGGTTATTAATTAGTCCTTTCTCATTACATAATACTAAATCTAAAATAGTCCGATCCTGAGTTAGCTTTTCAACATACTACTCCAGAAACCCATCTTGTACGCACTCCAGGAATTCATCCTCCACAACATTAGTGCTAATTAGGTTTACCCAATCAATATGTAAATTGAAGTCGCCCATTGTTACTGTGTTGTTGAATGTTGATTAACCTAAGCATCACTTAGTTTTTCTATAAATGTGAAGAAAATATGTTCAAGATTAATCATAGTGCAACTATCCTCACCCTACCCTCCCTCAAAGAAATGCTCATTCACTGACAGTGGCCAGGATTTTATGCTGGCAATGGGGATCAACATCCGGAAAAAGCGTCGCCTCTTCTCTGGAAGGCTCGCTGAATCTAGTACCAATCAAGCACTTAGATGGACAGCAGTGGGCCTTCCATAAGATCAAGGACCCGCTGCCAGGAATCCTGCCCTTAGAGAGCTTCCAGCCAATCAGAGGTTGGCAGCTCTTCCACTGAGCAGCGCCATGACGGAGACAGTGGCTGCTGCCAGAGGAGCACTTACCATAGGCCCAGGAGCGGCACTGGACCCAGGCCTCAGGTAGGTTAGGGCAGGAGGGGTCTCGTGGGGTGGGGCTCACAGGGGAGGGGTGTGTAGGGGGGTCAGTAGCTAGGGCAGGAGAGTGGCTCTCAGTAGGCCCCTCCCTTCTCTCTGTCAGGTCCTTCGGTCAGGCACTACGTGCCTTTTAATGAGGGATCACCCTACCCGGAGATGGGAAGCAGTCTGCATGGTTTTTCGTGCCGCACTTCCCGTGCAGTGACAGGGCCGCCCACCGCATGGTTAATTGCTGCGGTGGGATGAGGTCCTTAATTGGGGTTAATTGCCCAGTTAAGGGCTTCCATTGGCAGTGGGTCAGGAAAGCTGTTCACAGGCCTTCCCACCCCGGACTAAATTTTAGCAGAGGTGGGATGGTGGTGGGATGGTGGTGGGAACCCCGCCCCCCCCCCCTCCCATTACCATCCCACCCGATTTCATGCTTTCTCTGCCTCCAATCCCGCCTCCAAGCTGCCACAGGGGAAGAGCATAAAATTCCCCCCACTATGGGCTGGATTTTGTGTAGGAGGCAGGGCTCCCGGCTTGAAGAGGCCCGTATTTGACCTCTGGGAGTGAAGGCAGTTGTCGGCCTAGCCCATCTCCGGGAGAATTGGAACCAGGATTCCCAGCATCGGGCTCCATGGCAGGCGATTCTGTCCCGATTCTACGGGATCGACCCACCCCCACCACCCCCTGCCACAAAACCCCCCCCACCGGTCAGGATGAGCACAAAATATAGCCCTATGTGTGCAGTTAGAAACTTCCTGCCGACAGTCCAATGTATTATGGTGCAGGAGAGTTGCTCTTTAAAATTCATTTCTTATCCTTGGAAGTACATATTTAATTACTATAAACAGCTGAACTAAGCACAGGCCTTATGATCAAGCTTGAAATATTATCTGGCTTGATAATCTGCTTTAACTACATTGTATTTTGGCATTTCTTAATGCTCACTCACATTTCTGTATTTCTTTTAAAGAGAGAAGTGAAAAGCACATTATTGAAGTTCATCATTAATTAAACAAGCTTTTTTGAAATTTGTTGCAGTGATATGATAAAGAAACTTCAGCCCTTTCTCATTATTGTTACATTAAAATGGACAATGTAACTGCTGAAAATGTACGTGCAAATAGATGAATGTATAATGAGCCAGAATTCCTCAGCATGCAATCCTGGCAATTACGTCAAGGTTGCAGCCGCTAATGTCTTCTAACATTGATCGCATCGGTACTTACACAGGGGTTTTCCAGCCACCACACCCTGATGCTGGTTATGTGCCCATCAGCCCTCTGTATCTGGCGGCTGGTCTGGCAAAACTTTTCTGCAGTGAGTCCAAGTTGCCTTTGCTACCTGCATATCTGAATTATGGTACACCTCACCTTACTGAGCATACTGGCATCTACAGATAAACCAAGTCCCACCTCATCAACTGGAATTGAAAGTCTGACATTTGATATCGCTACACCTGGCTCCACTCCTCCTGATGATACTTGCCTCATAATGCAGGCCCAGAGGTTCAAACCCTTGCACGACATATTGAGAACTCCTGGAAATGGAGGTACAGCAGGAAATGATTGGGACATCCAGAGTAATTTTGGCTCCATAATGTTTATCAGCAAGTTTACGATAGGAAGTTCGGAACAGGAGTAGGCCATTAAGCCCCATGAGCCTGTTCTGTCATTCAGTTAGATCTTGGCTAATCTGTAACTTAACTCCATCTATCCACCTTAGTTCCATAGGGGGAGGTAGCAGTAGAGTCATAGAGTTATACAGCACAGAAACAGGCCCTTCAGCCCATTGTGTCTATGCCGGCCATCAAGCACCTAACTATTCTAATCCCATTTTCCAGCACTTGGCCCATAGCCTTGTATGTTATGGTGTTCCAGAGGCCCAGTCTTTACCTTGGGGACATGGGTTCAAATTACACCATGGCAGCTGGGGGAATTTAAATTTAATAATTAAGAAAATGTGGAATTGAAAGTTCATCACAATAATTGTGCCACAAAGCTATCATTGATTGCTGTAAAATCCATCTGATTCACTAATGCCCTTTAGGGAAGGAAATCTGCTGTCCTTACCTGGTCTGGCCTACATGTGACTGCACACCCACAGCAATGTGGTTGATGCTTAATTGCCCTCTGAAATGGCCTAGCAAGCCACTCAGTTGTCAAGAGAAATTAGGAATGGGCAACAAATGCCAGCCTTGCCAGTGACGCCCACATACCATGAAAGAATTTTTAAAATCCCTCGACACCCTAACCTGACAAAAATCTAGCAATCTTAGTCTTGAAAGTTCCAGCATCCACAGTCTTTTGGAGAGAATTCCAGATTTCTACTATGCTTTGTGTGAAAACGTGCTTCCTGATTTCCCTCCTGAATAGCCTAGCTCTAGTTTTAAGATTATGTCCACTCATTCTTGATTCTCCCATCAGAGGAAATAACTTCTCTGTATCTACCTTCATCAATACTCTTAAACACCTTGATCAGATCACTCCTCAACCTCCTATACTCAAGGAATACTCAAGGAATGAGAAGTCACATTTATGCAAGCTGTTCTCATAATTTAACCCTCTAAGCCCCAGTATCATTCCAGTGAATCTGCGATGCACTCTCTTCAAGGCCAAACCTTCCTGAAGTATAGTTTCCAAAACTGAATGCAGTGCTCCAAATAGGGTCTGACCAAGGGTCTATATAACTGAAGCATAACTTTCTGCCAAATGTAATCCAGCCTCCTTGGGATAAAGGTCAACATTCCATGAGCTATTTTGATTGTTTTTTGTACCTGTCTGCTAGGTTTAACTGATTTGTATACATGGACTCCCAAATCTTTTTGCTCTATGGCTCCTATCCTCTCTCAATTTAGAAAATACTCTATATCTTCCTTCAGTCCAATGTGGATGACTTCACACACCCACATTAAACTCCATTTGCCATAGTTTTTCCCATTCACTTCATCTGTCTCTGCCCCTTTGCAACTTTCTGATCCCATCTGCACTATTTACTGCCCTTCCTAATTTACAAGCTATGATATACAATTCTCTATTGCTTCATCCAAGTTATTAATAAATATGGTAAAAAGTTGATTGTTGCAGAACAGATCCCTGGGGAACACCACTTGTCACATCCCATCAATTTGAGTATATGCCCATTATTTCCATTCTCTGTCCACAACCTCCTAACCTATTTCCAACCCAGTTCCATGTGCTCTCAGTTTTGCCGATAATCTTTTGTGTGGAACCTCATCAAATACCTTCCGAAAGTTCACATAAATAACATCCATAAACATTCCTTTGTCTACCATATTAGTGTCCTCTTCAAAATATTCAATTTGTTAATCAGACATGAGTTACCTTTAATAAAAACAGAAAGTGCTGGAAATACTCAGCAGGTCTGGCAGCATCTGTGGAGAGAGAAACAGAGTTAACATTTCAGGTCTGTGATCTTTCATCAGAACGAGCAAAGGTTACAAAAGAATTAGGTTTTAAGCAAGTGAAGGGGTGGGGTGGGGAAGAAAGCAAAAGTGGGGGGGTGTGATCGGGCAGAGGGCAGGAGAGATTAAATAACAAAGCTGTCCTGGGACAAAGGTAAAGAGTGTGTTAATGCTTGTGGTGAAAGACAAAGCATTAGTCCAGAGAGAGTGTTAATAGCGGAATAATGAGCAGCTCTGTCTACATGAAAAGCAGGCACACGGTTAAAAAATAAAATAAAAATTATAAAAATATATTTTAAAAAGGCCAGTCATGCTCTGAAGTTATTGAACTCAATGTTCAGTCCACCAGGCTGTAGAGTGCCTAATCGAAAGATCAGGTGCTGTTCCTCGAGCTTGTGGTGATGTTCACTGGAACACTGAAGCAGGCCAAAGACAGAAATGTTGGCATGAGAGCGGGGGGTTGGGGGGATGGAGGGGGGGCTGGGTGGATGTTGAAATGGCAAACAACTGGAATCTCAGGGTCATGCTTTCAGACTGAGCGGAGGTGTTCCACAAAGTGGTCACCCAATCTATGTTTGGTCTCCCCAATGTAGAGCAGATCGCATCGTGAGCAGCGAATACAGTATACTAAATTGAAGGAAGTACAAAAGTAAATCGCTGCTTCACCTGGAAGGAGTGTTTGGGGCCTTGGATGGTGTGGAGAGATGAGGTAAAAGGGCAGGTATTACACCTCCTGTGATTGCATGGGAGATTGCTGTGGGAAGGGGACGAGGTGATGGAGGAGTGGGCCAGGGTGACACGGAGGGAATGATCCCTTCGGAATGCTGACAGGGGAGGGGAAGGGAAGATATGTTTGGTGGCGGCATCACGCTGGAGGTGGCAGAAATAGTGGAGGATGATCCTTTGGATGTGGAAGCTGGTCGGGTGGAAAGTGAGGACAAGGGGAACCCTGTCGCAGCTCTGGGAGGGAGGGGAAGGGGTGAGGGCAGAAGTGCGGGAAATGGGTCGGACACGGTTGAGGGCCCTGTCAACCTCAGTGGGGGGGGGGGGGAAATCCTCAGTTGAGGAAAAAAGAAGACATGTCAGAAGTGCTGTCGTGGAAGGTTGCATCATCAGAGCAGATGCATTGGAGACAGAAAAACTGGGAGAGTGGGATGGAGTCCTTACAGGAAACAGGGTGTGAAGAAATGTAGTTTAGGTAGCCCTGGGAGTCGGTGGGCTTATAATGAATATTAGTAGACAGCCAATCCCCAGAGATGGAGACAGAGAAGTCGAGGAAGGGAAGGGCCATACTGGCTCTCTCTGACCAACTTATATTTGCTCAAGTACAGAGTCACTCTATTAGTTATTAGATTCTAATAACTTCTCTACAATCGAAGTTAAATTGATAGGCTCATAGTTACCTGGATTCTCTTTCCCACCCTTCCTAAATAATGGAGTGACATTAGCAATTTTCCAATCTAATGGCACAATTCTTCCATCAAGAGTTCACTGTTAGCGTTAGATGAATAAGTATGGGATGAAGTTTAAAACAAGCCATTTCATAAACCAGTTCCTTTGTGATATTTGAATAAACATCCAATAGAAGCTATAACATTGGAGGAAAAATATTATTTCCTATCCAAAAATATTTGCTTTTTAAAATTACAGAGTAGAATTAAAAAGTTGAATAATCAATAGATTTTGTACACATGGATAACCTATTGCTGACCTCTACTATACCAAAATAAGTGCCCCTTAGTTACCGCTCCTGACTTTTCCTTTATATGCCTGTTACTATTAGCATGCATTCCTCGTCCTCTGGGTAGTAACTACACAAGGCATTGGAAGTATTGCAGATTCAGATTTTGTTTACCAACTTGTACACTTCTTTCATATTTATTTATCAATGTGGATTCAGAAGGTTAGTTATCTTGTTGGGATGAAGGTCAGAACATAAAGAAACATTTTTTTTTCTTCGTTTATGGGAATGTGGGTGTTGCTGGCCAGACCAGCATTTATTGCCGATCCCAAATTGCCCATGAGAAGGTGGTGGTGAGCTGCCTTCTTGAATTGCTGCAGTCCATGTGAGGTAGGCACACCCACAGTGCTGTTAGGAAGGGAGTTCCAGGATTTTGACCCAGTAACAGTGAAGGAATGGCGATATAGTTCCAAGTCAGGATGATGTGTGGTTTGGAGGGGAACTTGCAGGTGGTGGTGTTCCCATGCATCTGCTGCCCTTGTCCTTCTAGGTGGTAGAGGTCGCGGGTTTGGAAGGTGCAGTCTAAGGAGTGTTGCTGCAGTGCATCTTGCAGATGGTACACAATGCTGCCACTGTGCGTCGGTGGTGGAGGGAGTGAATGTTGTGGATGGGGTGCCAATCAAGTGGGCTGCGTTGTCCTGAATGATATCGAGCTTCTTGAGTGTTGTTGGAGCTGCACTCATCCAGGCAAGTAGAAAGTATTTCATCACACTTCTGACTTGTGCCTTGCAGATGGTCGACAGGCTTTGGGAAGTCAGGAGGTGAGTAATTCGCCGCAGGAATCCTAGCCTCTGACCTATTTTCGTAGCCACGGTATTTATATGGCTAGTCCAGTTCAGTTTCTGGTCAATGGTAACCCCCAGGATGTTGATAGTGGGGGATTCAGCAATTGTAATGCATTGAATGTCAAGTGGAGATGGTTAGATTCTCTCTTGTTGGAGATGGTCATTGCCTGGCATTTGTGAGGTGCAAATGTTACTTGCCAGTTATCAGCCCAAGCCTGTATGTTGTCCAGGTCTTGCTGCATTTCTACACAGACTGCTTCAGTATCTGAGGAGATGCGAATGGTGCTGAACATTGTGCAATCATCAGTGAACATCCACACTCTTGACCTTATGATTGAAGGAAGGTCATTGATGAAGCAGCTGAGGATAGTTGGGCCTAGGACACTACCCTGAGGAACTCCTGCGGTGATGTTCTGGAGCTGAGATGATTGATCTCCAAGAACAACAACTATCTTCCTTTGTGCTAGGTATGATTCCAACCAACAGACAGTTTCCCCCGATTCACATTGATTCCAGTTTTGCTAGAGCTCCTTGATGCCATACTCAGTCAAATGCTGCCTTGATGTCAAGGGCAATCACTCTCACCTCACCTCGAGTTCAGCTCTTTTGTCCATGTTTGACCCAAGGCTGTAGTGAGGTCAGGAGCTGAATGGCCCTGGCGGAACCCAAACTGAGCGTCACTGAGCAGGTTATTGCTAAGCAAATGCCACTTGATGGCACTTTTGATGACACCTTCCATCACTTTACTGATGATCGAGAGTAGACTGATGGGGCGGTAATTGGCCGGGTTGGATTTGTCCTGCTTTTTGTGTACAGGACATACCTGGGCAATTTTCCTCATTACCGGGTAGATGCCAGTGTTGTAGCTGTACTGGAACAGTTTGGCTAGTGACGTGGCAAGTTTTGGAGCACAGATCTTCTCTACTATTGCCAGCATGTTGTCAAGGCCCATAGCCTTTTCAGTATCCAGTGCCTTCTGTTGTTTCTTGATATCACGCGGAGTGAATCGAATTGGCTGAAGACTGGCATCTGAAGATGGATCATCCACTGGGTACTTCTGGCTGAAAATTGTTGCAAATGCTTCAGTCTTATCTTTTGCACTGATGTGCTGTGCTCCCCCATCATTGAGGATGGAGATATCTGTGGAGCCACCTCCTCCTGTTAGTTGTTTATTTTTCCACCACCATTCACGACTGGATGTGGCAGGACTGCAGAGCTTAGATCTGATCCGTTGGTTGTGGGATCACTTAGCTCTGTCGATTGCATGCTGCTTACGCAGTTTGGCATGCAACTAGTCCTGTGTTGCAGCTTCACCAGGTTGACACCTCATATTGAGGAATGCCTGGTGCTGCTCCTGGCATGCCCTCTTGCACTCTTCATTGAACCAGGGTTGATCCCCCAGCTTGATGGTAATGGTAGAGTGGGGGATATGCTGGGCCATGAGGTTACAGATTGTGGCTGAGTACAGTTCTGCTGCAGCTGATGGTGCACAGCACCTCATGGATGCCCAGTTTTACATTGCTAGATCTGTTTGAAATCTATCCCATATAGCACATTAGTAGTGCCACACAACATGATGGAGGGTATTCTCAATGTGAAGAAGAGACTTTGTCTCCACAAAGACTGCAGTGGTCACTCCTACCAATACTGTCAAAGACAGATGCATCTGCAGCAGGCAGGTTGGTGAGGACGAGGTCAAGTATGTTTTTCCATCTTGTTGGTTGCCTCACCACCTACCGCAGACCCAGTATAGCAGCTATGTCCTTTAGGACTTGGCCAGCTCGGTCAGTAGTGGTGCTACTGAGCCACTCTTCGTGATGGAGATTGAAGTCCCCCAGTCAGAGTACATTTTGCACACTTGCCACCCTCATTGCTTCCTCCAAGTGATGTTCAACATGGAGGAGTACTGATTAATCAGCTGAGGGGGGAACGGTAGGTGGTAATCAGCAGGGGCTTTCTGTGCCCACGTTTGACCTGATGCCATGAGACTTCATGGGGTCTGGAGTCGATGGTGAGGACTCCCAGGGCAACTCCCTCCCGACTGTATACCACTGTGCCGCCACCTCTACTGGGTCTGTCCTGCTGGCGGGACAGGACATACCCGGGGATGTTGATGGCAGTGTCTGGGACATTGTGTGTAAGGTATAATTTGGTGAATATGACTATGTCAGGCTTGACTAGTCTGTGGGACAGCTCTCCCAACTTTGGTAGAAGCTCCCAGATGTTAGTACGGAGGACTTTGCAGGATCGACAACGGTGCCTAGGTCGATGTGACTGTTCATATTTATTTATCATTTCTCATGAATCCCTTGACAATTGATTGGGACTAAGAACATATTTGTACTTATCTGGCTTTCCAGACTTTTGTTATTCTGTGTCCCACCTTCAGTATTTGGTTTTCTTTCTATTCAAAACTGCATTTATATCTATACCTTTGAAGATGCAATGACTGGAAAAAGCTCAAGAGAACCTTCAAATTCTCTTTAACTATCATTCTTAAAATGATTGGGCTAGTTCTTGCTGGAAAAATGTGTTATGACACATAAATTTTATTAATGCGCAAGTTTATTATTAATGGCAAGTTCAGAATTTGCTGGTCGATTTACACCACTCCACTGCTCACTTTTCAAAATTGGCACCTTGCCCTCGATCTCCCCATTATTTTTAACAACTTGCTGAATTTGCATATTAAGTGCCCATTAAACTCGCCACAGAAAGATAAGTCTGTTAACTAAGAACATAGGTAACCTTTATTGACATAACTGTTAATGCAATGTCAATCAACCTCTCTGGCCCAGAAAAAAACAAGTTAAAAAATTCAATCTCATTTCTGCAAAAGGTCAAATGTTGTCAAAGATTTTTAAAATATTGAATCTTAAATTTAAAATTGTTTGCCTTACCTTTCATTTCTGTTTCTTTCTTTTCTCCAATCCAATCTATCTTTCCCTCTTTTTGTTTCTCTTTCTGTACCTGATTTACCTCTAATTCTCTTTTCTTCTCCATCATTCCTCTGTCTCTCTCTTAATTCTTAAATCTTGTCAGTTAAGGAGATACACTGTTGGTCCAACTTCTCATTAAGGTGCCAGGTGCTCCATTGTCCTTGCTGTATCATTATCAGCAAGTTATGGTGCAATTTCTTTCCAGATTTTTTTTTATTTGTTCATGGGATATGGGCATTGCAATCAAGGCCAGCATTTATTGCCCAGCCCTAATTTCCCTTGAGAAGGTTGTGGTGAGCCACCTTCTTGAACCATGGCAGTCCCTGCATTGTTGGTACACCCACAATTCTGTTAGTGGCTCCTCCACACCCACCAGAATGTTGATGGTGGGGGAATTTGGTGATGGCAATGCCAATGAATGTCAAGGGGAAGTGGTTAGACTTGCCACTTGTTGTTCAGGTCTTGCTACTTGCAGGCACCGACTACTTCATTATCTGAGGAGTTGCAAATGGAACTGAGTACTGTGCAATCATCAGTGAACATCCCCACTTCTGACCTTATGATGGAGAGTAGGTCATTGATGAAGCAGCAGAAGATGGTTGAGCCTAGGGCACTGCCCTGAGGGAGGTGATGTACTGAATGATACAGAGTAAAGTCTAACTAATAGTACACAACGAGATGTCCTGCTCCAGCAAGATTGGCTCATTATTTTTCCTTAAGTTCTTCCGGTCACTTACGTTTCACAAGCTCCCAAAACTTTGTATCATTAGCGGTGATTTTACCTCGGGAATTGGGAATGTATGGGCTGAAGTGGACAGTGAACCATCCAGCCTCCGAGAACGTGGATCCCTGGGAGATTTTAACTTCCAGGATTCATTTACATACCCAACTCTGACTTACTTCCAAAGCTATGAGGGATTATGTTAAAATTGTCTCCGTTGTACCACCAGAGTTTTAATTACTTGAAAATGAACATTTTATATATTCATGCCCAGTAAGGCAAGAAGCTGTGTCTTTTTTGTCATAACTATTTGTGCAAACACAAATTGTTCTTATCCAACATATATTGGAAAGATGTATATTCAATTTTTATAATTTCCATGTTAGTTGTGATTCACACATTTTCCCTCAACAGCTGAACAATTCATGAGGTGATCTCAGTGAAAAAGCAATAAGGCACAAATTAGTTTTCAGAATCAATGATTTTTTAAAATAAAAATTAATTTACCGTATGGAATTAACATAGCAATGGTGCTGTTTAATTCTATGGAGTAGCTGAGACCTGATGTTTATTTTTGTACAACATTTGTCATTTTAGTAATTCACAAAGCTAAATTCTGACCTTGAGTTGTGACTTTCTGCCATTATGTGTTCTATTATGGTCCAATGTGAATTTCTCCTTTCCTACACAGTGGATTTTCAAGATGTTGACCATCCTCTACTAGCTGTTGAATATTAAAATGTCCCTTGTATTTGCAATAGTTCTCATTATAGATAAATTAAAAATTGCACATAGGAGGAAGATTGTAATAATGTAAAACAGCTGTTGGGTCATGGAATAAACATTCTATTTCATCGTTCTCCAATGAGAATGTAATCTGCTGGTTTTATTCTGCACTTTTCCCTTCAAAAACTGCATTTGCCAGAGCCAGTCTGCGTCAAATCACCAGAATTTATACAACTCTTTTGTGGTAGATTTATAGAAAATGCTGTCATTTTAAATAGATTTTCATCAGTAAAGTCTTCAACTACCAGCTTGAAGCATGTCATTTTATTTAGAGAGACAGCACTGAAATGGCCCTTCGGCCCACCAAGTCTGTGCTGACCAACAACCACCCATTTTATACTAATCCTACATTAACCCCATATTCCCTACCACATCCCCACAATTCTCCTACCACCTACCTACACTAGGGGCAATTTACAATGGCCAATTTACCTATCAACCTGTAAGTCTTTGGCTGTGGGAGGAAACCGGAGCACGTGGCAGAAACCCACGTGGTCACAGGGAGAACTTGCAAACTCCACACAGGCAGTACCCAGAACTGAACCCGGGTTGCTGGAGCTGTGAGGCTACAGTGCTAACCACTGCGCCACTGTGCCGCCCCACTGTGCCACTGTGCCGCAAATTGTAATATAACGTTTTAGAATGAAAATGTCAGACTTATTGATCATCGAGAATTTCTTGCTTACAAGCCAGTTCAAAGAATTGCATATAGCAATGGAGTCATGAGTATTCCACAATTTTATAATGTAAAGATTATTAAAGCAATTTGAAAATACAGCCCGATAGAAAAATAAGTCTAAATGTCTAAATGTATGCTTTTAAAACCAACAACAACTTATATTTATATAGTGCCTTTAGTATACAAAGAACAAGTATAATAAAACATCTGACAGCACTTCACAGGAGCATTAAATCCATTCAAAAGTATCTTGAATACAGAGATTACATCTGTGATTCTAACAAAATTGTTACTCTATTTGTCAACAGGAATTTCATCTAGATGAAATACTCATTTTGAAGTGTAAATTAGGGCAAATTACAATAATTTGTATCACATACTGCATATTTGAAGCATATTAGAAAAAAACAGGATTTGCAATTTTTTAAAACAATAATTTGCTTTTTTATTTCTTTATGGCCTATTGGAGAATTAGGTCTAGGATAATCAAGGTATATATGAAATAACTCGCCTTTTGTATAAACGAACTGCACTTAAAGGCTCCTCAGGGATGAATCTTAATTTTGTTTCTTTTCCTTTTGCAATATGCATTATTTAAGTAGTTCTTTTGCAGTTTTCATTGCACTTTCCAAAAGTGTTTACTTGATAGGACCTAAGGTATTTACTGGCACATACAGTAGTCACAACTTTCCTTGTAATTAAACTGAAATACATGGCTTATGACCAAATCGTTGGTAAGTTCTCTTCAGTTTTCTGATGTTAAAGCTACAGCTTTACTAATGAATGCGAATGTTTCTGCAACTTCACTTGAAAATACAGATATAAAAATATATAACAGAAAATATTGTTATGCAGGTTTCTTTTTTTTGTTAAAATTTGAGAATTTATATTTTAAAACTGAAAAAGCATTCCATAAATTCTGGAACTGTAAACAGTTACTGGAAAGTTAGGACTAAGAGTGGAACCGTGAACAGTTACTGGAAGGCATCTGATTTCAAATAAAAACCCAGCAGGGGTTGTTTTGGTTTGGAGAGATGTTTGCAGACAGGTGACAAGCCAAGATTTATAGATGTCATGTTATAGAAGGGTTTGGTTTCAATTTGAACTGTTAAAAAAGCCAGTTTGCTTATTAACCTGCCAGGAGACTACCAGCCCATCTTTCTCTTGGAAATGAATCCTGCATCAAGAGTGTTCCTATTTCCTCCTGTACTTGAAGAATCCCTGTATCTTTGAAGAAATCTTGCATCAAATGTGTGGGAAGGAACATTGCTGCTGCCTCCCTGCTGTAAGACGTATTTGGAGCCTTCTGTAGCTGCACCTCTTGGAAAGCCTACCCAAACTGATCATCAACATCACCCAGAAAGAACTGTTCTAGGAAGATCCCATTGACAGCTGTCGACACCTTTGGGATACCTCACTAAACAAAGGACATCTTTCCATACCTTCTTTTCTGCTTAAGTGTTTTTTTTATTCCTTCTATTTCTTTGTAACAGCTATAAACAAAAATCCTTTTTCTTCCTAATTAACCAGTCGTGTATATATGTGTGTGTGTGTGTGTGTGTGTGTGTGTGTGAGGGCTAGGATAAATAAGTGGCTTTAATATTTCAAGTTGTGTGTATGTTATACTTCATTATTAGTTAAAATTTGGCTGATAATAAACTGATAATTTTGTTATTTATTAAAGAAACATCTTGTCCTCCATAAACCTTGACGTATGGCTTCTCTGAAACATCTCCCCTTCTTCCAAGGTTCCTGTTGTTTATTCCTGTCAGATAATCTCCAGTAGAGATTGTTTTTAGCACTCCTTGATTTTTCCAGTAAGTATTTTCAGTCGAGCGTCCTTTCAATGACCCCGTGAATAAATCAAAGTCTAGCATTTCTTCAGGCTGCCAGATGAATCCATTTTCCCAATTTAAATACGAGTCCTTAAAAACATACTTAAAAAATAGAAGCCTCTCATAACATTGGTGGCGGCAATTGCTGTTTCCCTCATGATGGCAAGTTTGTGCAGCATGTAGCACACCACAGCAAATCTTTAGACACGCTCAGCAAAGTATTGCAGGCCCCTCCAGAGCAGTCCAGCCAGCAGAATCACTGTTTCAGGATGCCAATGGTCTACTCTATCAGATTTCTTGTGGCAGCATGGCCCTTGTTATATGCCTGCTGTGCTCATGCAAGTGTGCTGCAGACCGGTCAGGAACCATGTGGTCAGCCGATAACTCTTATTCCCCTGTAGCCACCCTTCAGTTTGCGTGATGGTGGAAATTGAGCTAGCACAGAGAACTGTCACAGAATGAACGTATTGTGACTGCTTCCAGGATATTGGGCATTGACCTGCAAAATTCTCTGTCTTTGTTCACACAACAGCAGGCATTGAGGGCATAGAAACTTTTTCAGTTGCATTAAAGGGCAGAAACCACAAAGTGATGCGCATACCATTAATGGTGGCCTGCACCATGGGGATTCCTGCAATCCTAGCCAAGCTGTGTGTTCACTCTGCCTGCTTCTCTCCAGAAAAAGGGAATTAGGTGAAGCTTAATTACTTTGTGCAGAGAGTCTCAATGATCTCCCTTATGCAGCAGTGGACTACAAGCAGTGAGATGTTGCTTACATTTCCAGCAGCAGCCTGGAAGGAGTCAGATGTATGAAAGGTTCACAGTCATGGTCATCCTAACAGCCACAGATAAGGCAGTGCTTGTCCTGCTCTGAGGTTGGAGTTGTGGCTGTAGCAGGTGGCAAATTCAGTTACGACCTCCTTAGTGAAGCTCAGACACCTCAAACATTGGTTGTTGCTGAAATTCAGTTGATGATCCCTTTTAATTGTAGTGATGGAGGTGGGGGAGGGGGCGTTCAGCTGTGCGAGGTTAAGAAAGGGTATAGGATGGAGCGAGGAGCTCCAAAATGATTGGGATAGCGTAAAATCAGCACTGCAAGCTGACTGATGTCATGATCTGCATGCTGCCAGCAGACGTTAGGTGTGCGTATGGTAACCCCTTTGTCAATATGGCGCCCAACGCACTTCACATCAGATGTGTACATGTGCACCACAGATGCCATTTTGGAACCTTATGGGGCCTTAAAGCTTAGAAAAAAGGACATTATTGAATCCGATTTCACTGCGCTGCCTCTGGAGGAGGCAAAATCCTCTTTGTTGAGCACTCGGGGCTAAATTTATAAACTGAAAACAAAACTACAGACTAAGTTTTTCAGTTGTGTTGAAAAATAGTTAATTATTCTTTATTTATCTGTAGGCAAAAGTGGATGCAGCCTGATGTATAGTGTTTACAAGATAATCGCTGACTGGTAAGGTCACATTTTACAGAATGACATTTGATTATGGTGCTTTATAACTTAGGCTGCAACTGCATAGTACTACTGAGACCAATAGCTGCAGAGAATAGGTTGGCAGTTGGAAACATGTGTCATACTATGAATTGCACTCCTATAATCATGAGAGAGCTCTTTACTTGTATGCTAACACAATTGTGCCATTCTCTGCTCCTTACTATTAAATTTGAAATCTTTTCATTGGACCCCACGAGCACTCTTTAACCCAGTTTGACATTATAATAAAGGTATGTGGTGTCAAAACCAACTCTCTAAGTTGGGTTCACACCACACCATTCGGGAGTCAGATTTGGATCTGCTTCTGGAGGTTAAGTTGTCATTTTCTCAGCACTATGAAGTGGAAACCACTTTACAATTAAGAAAAAGCAGCAGCATAGTTATAGTCTTAATCAAGAAACAATTAGATAAGTAATCTTGCTAGTAATAACTGCATTTAAGAATTTTACAACAGCATTTTTTGTTGAAGTCAAAGTAGTAGAGCTTCCAAATGTAAGGGGTGTTTTATTAATCATTTATTTTGAACTTTACCGTTGTATTTTGCTGTTCATTGTGATTGAATCTGTGGTTGCAAAGCTTGTTTTTTTTGAGACAGACCCTAACTGAAATGGAAACTAGAATTGAAACAGAAACAGAACCTAAAAACTGAAACAGAAGCTGAAAAAAGCTTCAGGTTTCCGGGGGAACTGGTGAGAACCAGATAAAAGAGACAGAGTCCTCCCAGACCAGGCAGATCAGGCAGGATTGGAGTGCCAGCAAGCAGAAGAAAGTGAATCCAGGAGCTGTTTCTGTTACTCAAAGCAGCTAACTAACTGGACCTGACCATACAGTGCACAGGTTGTCACTGAAGGACTCTGATAAAGGGAAGACTGGTAAAGCCATGCCATCAAGACTGATGGAAGCAGAGCTGAGGCAGTTCTGGTAAAGCGCATTTCGTGGTGAAGACCACACCCATGGAGTATGGATTGAGATGGATCTGCTATCGAAAGAAAAAAAGCAGCTAAATCCTTGGAGAAAGGAGCTGAAAATCTACCTGAGGATCTTCAGAGCTGTGAAGAACTGTGTGACTGTAATTGTTGCCATATATGCTGGGTGGGCTGCCCAGTGAAACCGTGAGACTCATCTCTGTTGTATCTGATACTTAAGGTGTAATTTGTAATATATATAGACCGTGATCTGTCTGTTGCTTCATGTTTTATTTATGTTGGTTTTGGTTTGAGTGTTAAAGTAAAATTTATAAATGTGAAATCTTGTCCATTTGGTTTGGTTTCCTAAATTGGGGTCAAATCGGTGGATTCGGTCCTTTTCATTTGTTGCTACTCTCCATGGGGATCTTCACATCATATTCAGCAAAAGATTAACTGTTACTTTGTTTACCCACCCTAAACCTAAGATTTGGAAACATACAGCCATATGTATTACTGGAATAACTGTAATTGAAGTGTTAAATATGGGCACGAATTTTTTGGTCAGCAGCGAAGGAGCAGAACTCATTGCTAATCTCAAAGGAAGTTACACACAAAGGGCTGAATTTTTATCGGTAGTGAGCTTCAAAATTGACATGGCGCCCGCGTGAGATGTGCGCCACGGAGCTGCCGTGACACATCGCACAGCAGCTCATTAACATAGAGGGGACGGACCACCTGCCCCCGATGACGTAAAGGGGGCAGACGCTGTGTCCCTGGCAATGGCGTCCGGTGCCACCATAGAGGTGCCAGCGCCATTTTTAATATATTTCAAGCCTTTCAGTTAAATTTTAATTTTTAAAAGTCCCAGTCTCCGGGAAATAAAGATAAAATTTTAATACAACTTTGAATCCCCTCCCTCACCCCGCCCCCGCAATGAGTAATCTATATATAAATTGCCCTTTCCCTCCAAAAAAACTTTTATTCCGATCCCAAACTTTCCCCCCCGAACTTCATTTTTTTGACCCTCAAACCCTTCCCACCATCCGTGCAACCAATAAGAAGAGTTTCCATGGCTCCACCCCCCTCTCTCCCACCCTGAAAACTTCACTCCTCCCCAGCAGTGTTCTACCTCAGATCTCCAAACAGAGATCTGAAGGCGTGGGACTTCCAGCAACTGGCTGGAATATTGGTCAGCTGTCGTGAAAAAGTAAGTGTTTATTCATCTAATTTACATTGATTAACATATTTAATTAAGTCCCTATTGCCGAGCGGCGGGGTGGGCGCCACGAGGCCTCGCTGCTGCCGGTAATATGGGCTGGACCTCCCCGGCATCGAGACCCATGGTGGGCCTCTCCTAGAGGTATTTTCCGGGCCCCCCTCAACCATGGCCCCTGATGTCGGGGGATGGTAAAATCCAGTCCAAAGATCTAGCGAGCTCTGTCGCGTTCATTTTCTCTAGTATGACATCAATTTGAATCTAGAGCCAGCTATTAGGGATCTCTGATATCCAGGAATAGTGATATCATCAAGCAGACTGAGTAGCCAATCACGTTGAAGAATTCTTGCAGGCAGCAAATCAGGAAGTTAAAAGCACTAATTATCACTAGGGTTTTAATCATTTTGCAGAGAGTGAGATAAAAATTGGGGCATACTGAAATATCACAACACGTTAAAAAGGAAAAGGAAAAACTCCAGGGAAGGTTTTCATGGACTAGAAGGAATGACACAGCAGACAATTAAAATTAGTTTTCAGGGCCAAAGAGGTTGTTCAAAACCTAAAAACCCAGTTACACATCATTCAACAAGGTTTAACATTTTCAATGTTTTGTTCCAGCAAGAATAGTGCATGAAAAGTTGAAAATCACAGCAAATCACTGATTCTGTGCTGACTGCAAACACACACCCAGTGATGGAGCACAGTGCCCCTGATAGCAACTTCTAGATTTCTGCTTTTAACTGCGCATGTGCAAACACCAGGGGCAGGATTTTCGGTTTGGGGTTAGGACGCTGAAGTTGGTACCATTTCTGGGTCCAGATCCTGTTCCAAGGGGGAAGCAGTCACAGGTTGCAATTTACCCAGAAGTCAGACCTAATTGGCTTGGGGGGGGTGGGGGGTAGTCGGCAACCAATCAGCAGTGGTGAGCATAGGAAGGACGTGAGAGCCTGAAAGCATGAGCCTGATTTAAAGGGATGATGGTAGCCATTATTGTGGCAATGGTCTTGTAATGCAATGGTAGGCAGAAGTGAGAAGGAGGAGAGGCAGAGGTCAGGCACCCATGGCAGGGCAGTCCCCAGGTTTAGTGATGCCTCCCTTGAGGTGATGCTGGAGACAGTGTGAGAAAGTCGATGTGTCTTGTTCCTAGTGAGTGGCAGGAAAAGGTCACACAGCCAAACCAAACAGGCCTGGCTGGAGGTGGCAGAGCATGTGCGCAGCAGTAGTGTCATGAGAATGAGATGGGTGCAGTGCTGTAAGAGGTTCAATGACCTACTTTGTTCTGGCAAGGTGAATGCAATGCGACACCCAGATGACAGGCCTCCAGGTCTGCAGACACCAGCAAACAAACCAGCTGAGCAGCCTGAGGGCGTATGGTGCTCCTAAACATGGGAGAAATGTGTGCCCACGGTAATTACTGACCTGTGAGCAAGGCTTAAAACCCTAGCACTATCGAAGAGCTGACAGCACTGATAAATGCAGCATCTTATTTAAAGGAGCCACTGGAATTGGTGAAAAAGGCCAGCTTATCTCTCCCTCTTTTGGCCTTGCAGGAGAATAGGGTGCAGAATGCCAGGGAGAGGGTTTGCATAGGAGGACGAATGCCCCAGCTCACTATCCTGATTGCAATGGAGGAGGAGGCAATTGGCATCGTGAGGGTGGCACCTCATGAGGATGTAGGTGATGGAGAGATGGGAATACTTGTAGGAGATGGTGAAAAGATATTGAATTCAGCAGATGAAGGGGATGCAGTGCACTCCTCCCAGTACGACAGCATTCCAAATCTTCAACTGCACTGGGAAGCCTCGCTTCCGCAGAGGCATCTGCTGTGAGAGGCGAGTTCTCATGATCTCCTTTTTATGACTCCCACAGGGCCAGTTTGGAGGGGGACCATGCCTGTGCCACAGCAACATCACCAGGGTCCTCAGATGAGATACCAGGCACAAAGCCAGAACTGTCATATTGTTCAAGTGCATCCTTCACCAGCACAGATACACTCACATCGGTGAGTCTTCGAGCTCGATTAGAAAGGTTGACACTGGTTGAAGAGCACGTCACAATAGAGCAGGAGGATCCACTGATGTGAATCACAAACACCTACCTCACTTTAAACCACTTACCCTTTTCCTCTCTATCTATCTAGCCGTGTGTATGTGTGCGTGAGTGAGGTTGTGACCATTTTGGGAATTGTGTAATAATAAATAGCTATCTTTTTTTAACCTACAAGAAAATCTGTCTTTGAGCTGAAAGAAAATGCTCAGGGACAAATTCATCATTTTAAATAAAAGACGATTGCAGTCAGTTGGGAGGTGAACAGTGGGAAGCACCCACACCCATTACCACCTGTCTGTAACAAAAGTTAGGAAAGCATATGGAATCTTGGGCTTCATATATAGAGGTATTGAGTACAAAAGCAAGGAAGTTATGCTTAACCTTTATATAGCTCTGGTTAGGCCACAACTAGAGTATTCCATCGAGTTCTGGTCACCACACTTTAGGAATGATGTGAGGGTCCTTATAAGGGTACAGAGGAGATTTACCAGAATGGTTCCAGAGGTGAGGGATATTAGCTACAAGGTTAGGTTGGAGAAGTTGAGGTTGTTCTCCTTGGAGCAAAGGAAGTTGAGGGGAGATCTGAGAGAGGCATACAAGATTATGACAGGTTTAGATAAGGTAGACAAAGAAAATCTGTTCCGATTAGCTGATAGTGCAAGGACTAGGAGACACAGTTTTAATGCTTTGGTAATACGAAGAAGAACTTTTTTATGCAGCAAGCGGTAATGACCTGGAACTCGTTGCCTATGAGGGTGGTGGAAGTGGAGACAATTAATGATTTTAGAAGGACTTTGGATGGGCACTTGAGGGAATAAACTGCAGGGCTACAGGAATAGAGCTGATGAATGGGACTGACTGGATTGAGAGTGGTGATGAACTCGATGGGGTGAATGACCTCCTCTGTGCCCTAATGGCTCTATGGATCTGTGTGCTACTGCTTGAGAGATGTCACCAAGTTCCACCGCTGATCCTTGGAAAGAGCCAGAGGCAAAGAAGTTCAGGGCCACCGTAATTTTAACAGATACTGGCATGGCATGGTGAGCAGTACTGCAAGGTCTGAGGTCTTCCTCAATGAGGACACAAATCTCAGATACCATCAGCCTAGATACGCACAGTCTCCTCCGACAGTGATTCTCTTTGGTGGTACACTTGATGCTGAGGGTATGACCTTCATTGCCTTTTTACCCCTTATTCCTCTCTGCTACCCTCCTCAAGGCCAGGGTTCTGTATCTGCTACTGATGTTGTTAGTCCTCATTGCTACTCATCCCTATCTCCAAGTACCATAATCCCATGTTCAGCTGTTGACTTGCTTGCTGTCAGCTGCAGTCACAATGCTTACTGTACACCCCTCCTATGGTTCCATGATCCATGAAGAGTCACGAACCCCTCAACTCTTTTTAGCACACACATACCATTTGCTCCACTAACTCTACTCACCCGATGGCAACAGTGTGTCAATGGACAAGTGTCACTCTCAGCAGCGCACCCTTTTATGAGTCCACCTCATTGAATGGCACGGTCATGATTGGCTCCCCGCTGTGTTACTGCCTCCTTCTACTTGGCCTGTTCCAGATCCAATGTGGATCCTGTGGCTTTTGACAAAATTGCAGACTCACCTTTAATGAGCTTCACCATTTGACTGTGGATAATGTGGTGAGCTTGTGAGATGTTGAAATCCCATTGTTGTCACAAACTGGGTGAAATATTAATTTGTAAACTATGATCCGTTGTCTGACAGTATCTCGTCAAGGATGCCAGGTGTCAAAGATGTCTTGTAGGTCTCTTATAACTGCTTCAGTTGTCATTGAATAGAACCTTCAAACTTCTATTCATCTTCAGAAATAATGATGATTATGTAGGACTTCCTGTTGAACATGAGTAAATCCATACCCAGCTGTTGCCAAGGTCTGGTTGGAAATGGAGTAGTTAACAGAGGTTCACGCTAATCTGGTCTTTGTATTGCACAGGTCTGACAGTTCTGGATCAGATGCTCGATGTCTTTGGATATTCCTGGCCACCACAATGATGTTTGTTCCGTATGCTCTGCACTTCGTTATTCCCATATGGCCTTGATGTAGACATTCTAACATATCTGATTTCAGTGAACTGGAAATGACTAGTCTGTCATTGTAAACTAGCAAATCACCAATAATCATGAAGTATTTCTCTATTCATAGAAAGTTTTCATCATTTTCCCACTAAGACATTCTTGTGGCCACCCTTGTGTGCAAATACATTCTTCATCACTTTTTTGGACTTGACGAATTTCTTGCAATTTCTGTTTCCTTGCTGGCCAATTTAGTGCAGTGCATTGCGAATATGACACTATCCTGTGTATATAATTCACATCTTGTTGTGTAGGAATGTCTACCGTCGCTCTGGATAGCGTGTCAGCTGACATTTGCATCTTATCCTGGACGTATATGGTCTCATATGCATATCTCATGACCCTTAAACGTAATCTTTGGATTCTTGGAGGCATTTTTGTGATCTTCTTTTCATCCAAAGAAACCAAAGGTTTACGGTCTGTCTCAAAGACAATTCTCAATCCAACGATGTAGTCAGAAAATTTTTCACATGCCCATGTGATGGCAAGTGCTTCTTTTTCAATCACCGCCTACCTTGTCTCCGTCTCGGACAAAGCTCTAGACGCATAGCACACTAGTCTACGAGAACCACCCGGTTGCTTCTGGAAAAGGACTGCCCCAAACCAGTGGAGGAGGCATCTGCCACTATTGTCGGTGGTAGTGTAGGGTTATAGTGCACCAAGATGTCCGGCGATATGAACATCTCTTTAATCTCTGGAATGCTTGGTCTTGGTGTGGACCCCAACACCATGCTTTCTCTTTTTTGAGAAGTTGTCTTAGCAGTTCTGTTATCTGTGCCAAATGAGGTAGAAATTTGGCTGATTGATTCACCATTCCCAGGAATCTTTGGAGTTGCTGAACGGAACTAGGAGTAGGGTATTCTGTAATGGCTTGTGTCTTGTGTGGGTCTGCCATTATACCTTTACTACTTACGATGTGTCCCAAGAATGGAATTGAGGTCTGGGAAAATTCACACTGCTTGTTCAGAGTTAGCCCTGCTTCTTGAAGTCATTGTAGAACTCTTCGAACTCTGTGGTCATGTTCCTCTACTGACTGCCCATGTATCAGGATGTCATCCATGTGAAAAATAACTCATTTGAGCTTTTCTAAGATGTTATACATAGATCTTTGGAATATCTGTGGTGCGGAAGGTATCCCAAATGATAACTGATTGAAACAAAACCACCTGAAAGGTGTTATAAATGTGGTTATTAATCTTGAGGTTTCATCTAAGGACACCTGTCAAAACATACTATTGGCATTGGATTTGATAAACATGGTGCTCTGAGACAATTTCTCTAAACGGTCATCCACTGTGGACATTGGGTGAATCTCGCTTGCCACTGCTTTGTTAAGCTGCATTAAGTCCACACAAATAAACAGAGTTCCATTTTGTTTTGGAACAGGAACCATGGCCGAACACCACTCTGTTGGTTGTGTAACCGGAGCAATGACTCCCCATCTGCTCATCTCTTTCAACTGGTCTTGAACTTGGTTCATTAACGGGTGAGGTATCTTTCTTGGTGTGAAGATACACACTGGCCTGACATTGTTCTTAAGTGTGATTCTATACTCTGTCCCAAATCATCCGATACCTGTAAAAAGTTTTGGACATTCTGCTTGAAAGCGACTGTTCATCTATGGCTGTTTGACTTCCTCAATCTTCTTGATCAGATGCAGGTCTAACCACGCTGTTCTGTTTAGAAGGGAAAATTCCTGGTTTTGCAAGATGTATAACGTTTCCATAATTCGTCTCCCTCAATATTGGAGAGTTGTTTGAAGTTTACCCTTCACTTTAAGTTGGGTCCTGCCTGGACCATGCAACTATGTGTCTGCCAGTTGTAGGCAATGTCTCATCAACCACGGCTCTTGCTCTGATAGAACTAGTGATGTCCAATTTGAAATTATTTAAGTGTCCGTTTACGTAGATATCCACAGTCCAAAATCCTTGATTTGGGTCATTAATTTCTCCTAGGAAATCTCCTAGTTCCTTTTCTTCTGGAAGTTGATGAACTTCATTCACCGCTCTTTGAGTGACAATCTTTTGCTTTGCGATTCTGAGCGAAGAGATCTTGTTCTGGCACATTTTCCCATAATGCCCAATTTTTTTACAGTTTTACTAGCTGGACACTGCTCCTGTCTGTGGGTCTTCCTGGCTCCACAGCGCTGGCACGGTTTCCCAGTGTCATGCACTTTGTCACCTGTGTGTGTCTTCTTCCCTATTAATTGCGTCGCCATCTTTGGCTTCAAGAACTGTACAGTCATTGGATTTCCTCTATTCCAAGGCTTCTCTTCAGCCTGCAGAATGGCTCTATTTTGTTTATGGACTTCAGCCTGTTGTACGATCTGAATTGCCTTCTCGAGTGTAAGGTCATCTTTTGACTATAAGAGATCTGACAGAGATTCATCAGCTTTGCAGCCAACTATTCAGTTCCTTATCAGTTCTGCCTTTAATTCTCCATAGTCACATCCCTCAGCCAATCTGTACAGATCATTTATATAAGAATCTACAGATTTGCCTATCTTCTGGATTCGCTTGTTAAGTCTTGCTCTTTCCAAAATTTTGTTGCTGCTTAGATTGAAATATCTGTCAAAGGCTTGAAGTACATCCTCAAATTTATCCAAAGCCTCCTTTTCTCCCTTTTATCCCTTTCCTCACAATTACATGGTCCACAATTGCACCCATAGAGTATTAAGAGGGTATTTACTTGTGCTCTTTCTGATTTAGTATAGAACTGGGTAGCAATCCTAAATCGTAGGAATCTTTTTCTCCATAGGGACCAATTTTGTACCTGATTCGGTCCTTCCTAATCGCGGAAGCTTTCAGGCATTCCTAATTTTGTATCCATTTTTTCCCTCGGCTTTGTTAGGCTTTTATTTACCTTTATTTTTATTTTTAGCATATTTCCCCATCTCTTTAAATGGTTGCAGCTTTGCTGGAGGTGTTCGCCTCCTGGGGATTTCCTGCACTTTCTGACCGTTCCAATGCTTTTTGACAGCTCCCGTGCTTTCTCTCCATGGTTTGGTTGGCTAATGGCTGCCGACTGCATCTGACTCCCGCATTGCCTTATCACCTGATCAACCTCCCGCCTCACTTTTTTCCTGACCCAATGAGCCATCAGCCAAGAATGGCCCCTTTGAAATTATCTCCCAATTCTGGACTGGCTGGACCTGGGTGTTTTGTTGCAGAACACCACACTTCTGTGGTGCAGTCTGAAAGCAGCCTGCACAGCTGACTCACCGGCTGTCCACTTCCTCAGGTGCGGAGCAGCTCTAAAGCTCATTGCAGTCCCCCGACAAGATCTGCTGTTCTCCTGGCACCACTGCATTAGATAAGGTGCTTTTCAATATTTTCTAGTCATTTTAACTGCTGCCACTATATTGTGTTTTGTTGTTGAGTTGTAGTGTAGCAAGGGCATTGTCGAGAAAGTCTCGGAGTCGGGATAAAGTCAACGCTTATTTACACAACCCTATGTACACTCTCCTCAAGCCTCCTTAACTAGCATCCTTTGTGCTGCTACTTGCTTCTTCCAAAGCTCAGTACCAAGTGACTGTTATGTCATCACCCTTACGATGTCATCACCCTGTCTGCGGCATTAACCCTTACATGTCCTTATACTACAGCTGCTCCAGCAAAAAAGTGTCTTTTTCTTATGACTGACATAGAGGTAGAACAACAACTATAATTTTAAATTCAGCTGGTTAAGTTAGATAGTTGCGTCAGAAGTAGTGAAGTGCATTGTTGTGATGCCTCCTTTGTAGCTGTGAATCAGACATTGAGTTGTTACATGTTGTTACATGTTCCATGGCCTGTTCTGGGTGACCACAGTCGCACACTGAATAGTTTTTAATTTTGTACATCAAGTATCAGCATCTGCCATGGTCTGTGCAGTTTAGGGTTGCCCATGAGCTTCATGGAAGATCAAAGTCAGGGATCTTTTGCATTGGGTCTTTCAGGAGGTGTTTGTTTGTAACTTATGAACTTAATTCAGCTTTCCCAGCTTCATCAGGGTTGAAGACACATTGTTGAAGGTTAAGTGCATGGGTCCAAAAGGCTGCAGGACTGCAAGCAGTGTTGAGAGAGATGTACATTTTCCTCTATTCACTGGATTTCCCAAAGAGTGTGGCATCAGAGTGAATGGATGGAGAAGCGATGTGCCACAGCACAGCAACCAGGGTTGAGGTCGACCTGAGGGTTCCAGTGATACAACCCATTGCAGAAAATGAACTCAAAATTAATGAACCATGATACTCTACACTGCAAAATACTTATTGTTATCCACCACATTGACAAATCATTATTTTTTCGTTTAAGACACAAGTTTATCCTTTGCGGTTTGTTATGGTTTGTAACTCAAACTTGTACTAGAACCATGAATGGCTGTGCCAAAAGATTTTACTAAATTGATAGAATAGATGAAACCACTCACAAAAGGTTTATGTGGAATAGCTTTTTCTTGACAGCGGTTCTTAAAAAGATGAATGGTTTTAATAAAATTTATCCCTTCTGGAGGCATTTAAACAGTATTCTCTATTTTATTAACCAGCAGTGCTGGTAATCACAATTCAACTGATATTATCCCATTGTGCGGAGACACACCTTCTACATCATTTCAGATTTTTTAAACAGAGATGATTAATCCCTCTGGAATTATGAAGACAATGAAATTCTGATCTCAAGTCTGAAAAAATACATTAACATCAGCTTGCTGAATTTTACTCAATAACTTCTTTAACATGTTTTCCTCATTTCTTCCTTTTACACAGTCCCCTTCAGCTTGCAGAGTGACAGTGAGCCGTGAACTTCCTCTGGGCTTGAAAATAATGCTATTCAATGTTCATGCAGCATGCACAGGAATCTGATCACTTTTCTTCTCTAAGGCCAGACCTTGCATTAACCCAAACCATCCCACTAATGAATTTGTCACAAGACACTGCATCATAAACTCTGTTGAATATTTGGGATAACCTTTCATTCTTGCATCTAGCTTTTCCTAGATGCTGCAAATGGAATATATTTGGCCACACTTAAGTTGATAACATTCAGAATCATAGAATCATGGAATGTTTACAACATAGATAGAAGGGGGCCATTCGGCCTGTCATGTCCATGCTGGCTTTCTGCAAGAGCAACTCAGCTAGTCCCACTCCCTGGCCTTTTCCCCGTAGCTCTGCAAATTTATTCTCTTCAGGTAATTATCTAATTCCCTTTTGAAAGCCACAATTGAACCTGCCTCCACCACACCCTCAGGCAGAACATTCCAGATCCTAACCGCACGCTGCGTAAAAAAGGTTTTTCCTCATGCCACCTTTGGTTCGTTTGCCATTCACCTTAAATTGGTGACCTCTGCTTCTTGGCCCTTCCGCCAATAGGAACAGTTTCTTCCTTTCTACTTTGTCCAGACACCTCATCATTTTGAACACCTCCATCAAATCTCCTCTCAATCTTCTCTTCTCTAAGCAGAACAGCCCCAGCTTCTCCAATCTATCCATGTAATGGAACTCCCTCATCCCTGGAACCATTCTTGTGTCATAAAAAGAAGCATAATGATTTGTCAATGTGTTGCGTAACAATAATTAGATTGAGATATATAGGCCTACATCATGTTTTATTAACTTGGAGTTGGGACGACAATAAGTAGTACAAGAACATTATCCCATACCAGATAAATATTGTATTATTAGGGATCTTACAGCACACTAATGAATAGAAAAAGAAGGAATTATAAATATTTCCTCTGCAGCATCCTAAAGACAGTGCAGTCAAATGGACTGAAGTCTTATTTATTGCTCAAGTTAGTGATTAATGCAAATATAGAAAGTAAAATAATATATTAAAATGCAAGACGAATCATACAGCAGAGTGGAGGCCATTCATACCATTGTGCCTGTGCCAGTTAACCAATTAGTCTCAGTCTCTGCTTTTTCCCCATTACCCTGCATTTTTTTCCTTTTCAAGTACATTTCCAATTCCCTTTTGGAAATTACTATTGAATCTGCTTCCGCCACCTTTCAGGCATTACAGGCCCATTGATAACAACCCGCTACACAAAAGCAAAACCTGTCTCCTCATCTCCTCTCTGGTTCTTTTGCCAATTGCCCTAAATTTGTGTCCTCTGGTTACTGACCCTCCTGCCAGTTAAAACAGTTTCATCTAATTTACTCTATTGAAACACCTATATGCTGATGCTGACTGCCTCAGGCCAAACCAATCTTGCATTGGAGGCCTCCAGCAGGCATTATTCCTCTATCTGTACATGCATATGTTTCAAGCATGGGCACTGCATGCCGATTTTTGGCCATAACCAATATGGCGGGTGGCATGCTTCTGGCTTGTAATGTGTTTGTGCTTCCTGACCACCATATTAGAGGCATAGGAGGCTGTTTAATACTTTACCAAACATATACTTCTATACCTTTTGTTCATTTGTTTCAGTATACAATTACACCATGTATAGATATCTAGGTGTGATATAATTCTATAGTTAAGATATCACAGAATCACAAAGTAATTACAAAAAGGCCATTTGACCATTTTAATTTATCCATCCAGAAAGATCCTAACATTCTCATAATGTAGCATCCAATTGTTTCTTAAATGGTTCTGAGTTTCTGCCTCCACTGCTCTATTATACGTTTATTCTATACGTTGATCATTCTCTGTGTGAAGAACTACTTCCTGTTGTCAGTCCTAAAATTGCCTTCTATTAGTTTGAACCTGTGTCCCTTTGTTCCATTCTCACATTTCAATTTAAAGTAGTACTCTGGGTTAACTTTTTCTATACCCTGAACAATCTTGTTTACGTCTATAAGATCATCTCTTAGTTGTCTCCCTATCAGACTGAAACCCCAAAGTTTCTTTCTTTATAACTCAGACACTCTTGGACTAGAGATCAGTCTCATGCCTCTTCACTGTATTGCTGCCAGCATTTGACTGTCTCACCCTTATTTCTTAGCGGCTAGAACTGGATGTAGTATTCAAGCTGTGGTTTGACCAGAGCCCTATTAAAATTTGATCACAACTCCTCTGGTTTTATATTCTACTATGTTGGCTGTGTAATCAACATCCTATTGACTTTGTTGATTGCTGTTCTGCATTAGTTGGATTTGCATAGTCATCCTTGATTATTTCAGCACCATTCATGGAAAATGCCTGTCATCTCTTTTTCCTTTCGGTGTATAGCATCTTACATTTGTCTGCATTTTATTTCATCCACCATTATTCTCCAACTCTTTCTGTAATTTATGAGTTGCCTCTTCCAATTCCACTGACCGCTTGGTGTAAGTTGCAAATTTGACAACTTTGCATTGAATTTCTAAATCAAGGTCACTTTATGTAAATTAGAAATTAGAAGTCCCAACACCAAACTCCAAAGTGCCCCATTCAATAATTTCTCCTCCATTCTGACAGAACTCCCCTAAATGAGTAAATAAAAGCAAAATACTACAAATGCTGGAAATCTGAAATAAAAACAGAAAGTGCTGGAAATACGCAGCATCTGTGGAGAGAGAAACAGAGTCAATGTTTCAGACTGATGACCTTTCACCAGGACTGGTAAAGGTTAGAAATGTAATAGGCTTCAAGCAAGTGAAAGGGAGGGGGGGAAGAAGAACAAAAGGTGATAGGGCGGAGGGCAGCAGAGATTAAATGACAAAGATGTCATCGAATAAAAGGCAAAGGAAGTAGTAATAGTCAAAGTAAAAGACAAAGCATTTGTCCAGAAAGAGTGTTAATGGCTGAATAATGAACAGTTCTGTTTGAAAGCAAAAACATTAAAATCCAGTTTAAGACTGGTACATGATAAACAATAATCAAAATAGCAGTCATAGCCTGAAGTTGTTGAACGTAATGTTGAGTCCAGAAGGCTGTAGAGTGCCTAATCGGAAGACAAGGTTCTGTTCCTCAAGCTTGCATTGAGAAACACTGGAACACTGCAGCAGGCTGAGGACAGAAATGTGGGCGTGAGAGGGCAGGGCGGTGAATTAAAATGGAAGCAACCAGAAGCTTGGGGTCCTGCTTGCAGACAGAGCAGAGGTGTTCTGCAAAGCGGTCACCCAATCTGCATTTGTTCTCCCAGCAAAGCAGCGAGTAGAGTATACTAAATTGAAAGAAGTATAAGTATATCGCTGCTTCACCTGGAAGAAGTGGTTGGGGCCTTGGAGGGTGAGGAGAGAGGAGGTAAAAGGGCAGGTATTACACCTCCTGCGATTGCATGGAAGGGTGACGTGGGAAGGGGACAAAGTGTTGGGGTGATGAGGGAGTGGATCAGGGTGTCGCAAAGGGAACGGTCCCTTTGGAATGCTGACAGGGGAGGGAAGGGACGATGTGTTTGGTAGTGGCATCACACTGGAGGTGCCAGAAATGGCAGAGGATGATCCTTTGGATGTGGAGAATGGTGGGTGGAAAGTAAGGACAAGTGGATCCCTGCCGCAGTTCTGAGAGGGAAATGGGTGAGGGCAGAAGTGCAGAAAATGGGTTGGACATGGTCGAGTGCCCTGTCAACCACATTGGGGAGAATCCTTGGTTGAGGAAAAAGGAAGATAGATCAGAAACACTGTTGTGGAAGGTTGCATCCAGAACAGATGCAACGGAGATGGAGAAACTGGGAGAATGGAATCCACCGTCATCCTCCTCTGCCTCGCTGAACTTGTTCTCACATTGAACAACTTCTTCTTCAACACCACTCACTTCTTCCAAATAAAGGGTATTGCTATGAGTACCTGCATTGGGTCCTAGTTATGCCTGTTTTTTTGTGGAGTATGTTGAACATTCCTTATTCCAGTCATACTCAGGCTCCCTTTCCCAACTCTTTTTCCGGTACATTGATTGTATTGATGCTGTTTCCTGATCTCGTCCCGAACTGGAAAACTTCACTGACTTTGCTTCCAATTTCCACCCTTCTCTCACCTTCACATGGTCCATCTCTGACACTTCCCTTCCTTGATTTCTCTGTCTCCATCTCTGGAGATAGGCTGTCTACTAATATTCATTATACTACAGCCATTACTGCTCCCTTTGTCTTCTATTCCATGATATCTTTGTCATTTAATCTCTATTGCCCTCCGTCCTATCACCTTTTGTTCATCTTCCCTCCTCCTCCCTTTCACTTGCTCAAAGCCTGTTATACTTCTAACCTTTGCCAGTTCTGATGAAAGGTCACAGAGCTGAAACGTTAACTCTGTTCATTTCTCTGCAGATGCTGCCAGACATTTCTTGCACTTCCTGTTTTTATTCCTCTAATTGAGTACTTGTTATTTCCTATCCTTCAACCAGTTTCTCATCCATTCTGAGGATTTACCCTGAATTCTCACAGCATTGTATTTACTTAGTAGCCTTTGCATGGAACTTTATCAAAACTCTTTTGGAAGTTAAAGATACACCAGGTTTTTTGCAGGCCACTTGGGTTGTCACTTTTTCAAAGAAGTCTAGCAGGTTGGCCAGACAGGATCTTCCCGTTTTTTAAAAATTGATATTGCCTATTGTTTACTGGATTGATATGATCCAGATGGCCCTTATGTTTACTCTATTTCCTTTCTTGCTCTTTGTTTTCTAATTTTCTGCAATATAAGTATGCTTATACTGTAATACCGCTAAAAATGATATATAACATGGCATATAGCTGGTCAGCTACAATGCTTAAATGGTGGCCTCTTCATTAAGAAACAAAGTGATAGTATTTCAAAATGGAGATTGATAAATTTTTTGTTACAGATAAGCCATATTTAAATGAATGGTGGAACAGGCTTGAGGGGCCGAATGGCCTACTCCTATTCTTATGTTCCACACTCAGGCTTCAATTGGGAGTTACATTTGCCTGTTTTAGCTGGATCATGATGGAAGGGCACAAATCTAGTTATCAAGGAGATCTTTGCCCTGCTATCAAGTATAACCATGTGGTATTTTGGCAAAAGGGTTGAATTGGCCATTTCCTCTGGAGATGTTCATGGGCTGAACTATCCTGTTAAAAATATGCAAGCTAGGATGAGCATGAACGTGATTTAAAAAAATCATTGCAAATATTTATTGAAAAGATGCAAGCTGGTGTAGTTTAAATAAATTATTTAGCATTTAGATGAGTGTCACAGCTTTGTGTAGTGAACATATTAAGTGGTGGCTCAGTGAACACTTTCTTAAAGAATATGTACACAAAAAGGGAATTAAAGTAAATTATTTAAGCAGCCAGATATATTTTACAACATTCAAAGTGCACTTAAGACACCCAACTGCCAAAGTATTTTTTTACATTTTAATAATGCTGAATCTTTTAAGTACAAATATAGAACTACACAATTCAGTATATTCTTTGGATATATTAAAACTGTTTTTCTTATTTTGGTTCAATAATAATGTGGTAGCCCTCAAAAATACAGAACAAAACAATAGCACAAGCATTTTAAATAATAAGTAAAAGAAACGTGTGCAAATACACAATTTTATTGTGACATATTAATTAATTATATGGCCCGGTTTGAAATGTATATGTGCTTTTAGGGCAATTTCATAAAAAAGTATCTATCTAAAACATCTTGAAGCAAATTGAATTCAACCACTGCCAAAACATGGGCAAAAAGAAGACACATATACAGCAAAAAAAATAAACGGAAGCTGTCCAACTGCATTACCAGTGCTTTAGCTTTTGTAATTACTTATAAGTGCTAATGGACAAATATCTTAAATGATAGATGGGGCACAATCTATTTCACAAAGCATGCCTGTACCCCTTCACTTTTAGAAGGTTGTTTGCTGATGCTGAGAGGCTTGCTATAATAGATTCCCTAATCAGGAACAAGATATTCCTTTTTTTAAATAGTAACAAACTATTAATGTTCTATTCCTGCTCTGCCACCATTTTTCCCATGGCTTACCACTAGGCATTCAAAGTTCCCATTTAAATTAGATGGGAGCCTCAGGATTTCATGAAAATCTGTGTCTGTGCAATGGACTTGATAACATTTTAACGTCCTGGTGGTCAGAGCGATCATCATGATTCAATAAGACCTCTTACTCTATTTATTTACTTACTTACTGGCATCAAAGCACAGCGAAGTGTGACACCTGTGACTCTTTTTACTGTATATTATATTGCAAGGATTGTTGCAATAATAGCATTCCATTTCTCTTTCTCTAAATATTTTCCAGGAAGCTGTGCAGTGACCAGTAGTCCAGACCTGTCCAGGACCTCCAAGCATCCAGTGCCATATTGGTGTACCCACACAAGCACCAGCATAGGCATACCCATCCCAGCGAATTTAGATAGTGAACTAGAGGAGGTTGCATTTGGTGATGCACAGAGCACAACTAAGCAGAAACAAGGAGCAGGTGGTGGTAGCAGAGAAACAGGACCTTCTATGCAAAAAAGCCAACTTGTGTACACCCTGATGGGACCTACTTTTAAAAGAACATAGAGCTGAACTATAATCACTGGGGCCTTTGCTACAAAACTTGCTACAGGTCCCAGCTACTATGGGCTTGTCTGCTTCCTGCATCTGTGCAGTAATAATGAATACATTTGCAGAACTGCCTGCCATCATGAAGCATGAGGCAGTTCTATAAATATATGCAGCAGAGCTGCATAGGCAGGGGCCCTAATGCCAGTTGTAGCTTTACAGGCCTTGTCCTCAAGTATGGAAGAAGCTCCCTCTTCTGTTTTCCATGTGCTTGATTACATTGAGAAAAGCTTCAATGAACTTACACCAATCAGTAGGCACGGTGAAGCAATTTCCAGTAGTAGTGACATGGCTGGAGTTAACATAGATGAAGATGTTATATCCAGGATGACAAATCACCACGCCCTGAATGATTGTATATGTGGCAGAAGGCTTGCAGGACCAAGCAGCCATGGACAGATCAATTTTGATACATTCAGCTGGGAAAGCTTTACATGTTGTATTACTGTCCTAAATGTACTTAGTGTTTGCTATGTTTGTGCTGGATTGCTGGATTATGTATATCTGATTTATCTCAGAGCAATGCAGATATCATACTTCTATTAATCACTAACTGGTTTACTTACAGCACTTTAAACTATCCCTGCACTACAAGATCTCAGCACAATGTCTTCTCCACAGCAGTCTCTGTTTAGTAGAACATTTTATCTCTGTCTCTTTTTGGTAAGCAATCAAACACAGTGAACACAGATAAGACTAATACAATCAAACCCAGATCAATCAAACATGACAGTGTTCATGATTATGCCAATGTAGGTCTGACAGCCAGAGTATGAGTCATTTGTTTTTCAGTGTCCATCTGGGTCCTGGCTCTACTCAGGTTCCACTCAGTTTTTTGGGTCTTGATTTAAATATTCATGGTAGTCTGAATGAATGAATGAATGACGTGACCATGATCTGGAGTATACTGGTGAACTGTTTATGGAGGAGATGTGACCTCAACTTCTATGTAATTTAGGATCCTGTAAAATTGCAGTGGACAGCTGACCTCTCAGTAGACGTGATGGTAAGGAAAGTTGCGAATCTTGGCAGTCCTGTAGCTGTAATTCTAGAGGCTTAGACTTGAGTAAGTGAGCCAAGTTCAAATTCTAGTATTCGCAAGCATTTGTTACTGCTATTTTCAGCTGTGGTGGATCGAGGGAAGGATATAAATCTGTCCAGAAAGGAGCAGCATCAACAGTACGGGAGGGGTAACATGTGGAATTTCATGAACAGACCCAAGAAGACTGAATCTTTTTACTTGGTATTTGCCTTCTCACCTTAACCCTTTCCAGAAATTCAACAAGTTTTTTTTTCCCGGACCTATTTGGAAAAATTGCTCCATGAAAGTATTTACTGTTTTCTATTGAATAAATACACCCACCAGCCAACTGAGAGGTAACATCTCATGGGAAATGGAGTGATGGAAAGAGAGAAGAAATAGAAAAATACTCCTCAAAAAGTCATGAAAAGAAGTTCATTTTAGGTTTGTGACGGATACCCTATCTAAAGATTGAATTCATTTACTGTAAAACAAAAGTTACAAAAATATATAACTAAGCAAATATTAGAACTGTTTTAGTGGTTCGTTGGGCGTGAGGTCTCCATGTCTAACTGAACGAGAAACAACGTGAAACTATTTATGGAGCAGTTCCCAATCTCGAATCTATGAACAAGGACAGAAATAGATTTTAGAATTGCCTGTATTACGAGACGTCGATATTGTGGTTGAAAAACACTTTATCACGTTGACTGAAAGCGCAAGTCACACGATTAAAGGACAAGCATGAGTGGCACACGACCATGTGCAGCACTGACGGAAGCAAACACTAAGGCGAGCGCTGTTCAAAAATGTTTACTTTTCTCTGCAGTCAATCTGATATTGACGCAACATGAAGATGTAACTTTGGAGCGCCCCCTGCTGTCAAGTACGTTTGGCGAAATGATTATCGAGATGAATGGCAGAGTGAATAATGTCTAATCACTTTGGCACCATAAATCACCTCACTTGCTATAAACAGTTTCTACGTTACAGTCTTTTTGCTGTGCTCTTGGAATTATTTCCAAAGGATGATGCATTTAAAGGCACTGTGGGGCTCCTCCGTTATCATTGTGTCAGTGGCTTCTGCAAACTCTTTGAGCGAGTTCTTTGGGTTCATCTCATGTGATTGTTTCATATTGTTATTAGGTCACATGATTATATTTTCCATTCCATTTCTCGATAGTGATGGGAATAGGTCCCATGGTGACGAACCAAAGCCTGGAACAAGAGTTACCAAAATCCGAGATATTCCGTTTTTTATTTAGCATGACTGCATATTGTTCAAGATTGAGATGCAATATTTTTGTGTAATGTTCTAATTAAATCTTCTTGTTTGAAAAATAGATAAATAACACCACATTTTGCCCAGTTTAATTGTCAAACTGTCATGCTAGTATGACTGGAGTGCATGTTACTATTACATTTACTGTGTAGCCGGTCATCTAAACAGGTTTTGTGGGGATTTGAATATTGTTGTTGTTATCATTGCGAGAAATAAGCCAGTGATGCCGGATTTTATGGATTGTCGGATTTGGAAACGTTTTGACTGTTTTGCTGCTCCAGGATTGCAATCTGGGTCAGGAATAGGAAACCATGTCAAACATCACAAAAGATTTGCTGTGTCATACAAGATCTGTCATGCAGTTTCGCTAAAGCGTGCTTACACTTTGTTTATGGCATTGTGTGTTATGCAAATCATTTGCAATTTGTATGTTTTTAACTTTTTCTTCCAAAATAATGAAACAAGGGGAAATTCTGCCTCAATTCTCCAGTTGCACCTGCTGATGACATTTCCAGACATAAAACCCCTTTCCTTTTTTCATGGGAGCATTTTAATTGTCCCCTTTGGTAATAATCCTCAAATAAATTACTAATGTTACTGTTATCAACCAATTATGTTTTACTTTATTTCAAGCGATTGCATTTATTCCGGCTAGCATCGACCATCTGGCAAAGTCTAAACAAATCATTGTTAGATCTGTTGAGGATCTCTTTACTATTGCTAATCCTACTCTATTAACCACTTTCTAGGAGCTATATGAATCATATCATTCAAAAGATTAACCCACAGACTTTGTGTTGCATTTCTTACTTGAGGAGGGAATATTTTTGATATCGTGTTTTGCTCAGCACTAACATGACTTAAATAATATATAATTTCATATATACATTGCATATATAGGTTATAAAGAGTTCTGATTTTTAAAAATCCAGACATGTCTATTTTTATATCGGTTTGCCCAAATATAATGTGAAAGTAGTAGCAATGTTGATGCTTTTGCCAATGGACTATGTACCGAGGATTTCATCACTTAACACTTGAAGAATAGATGAATGGCGATTTAAATGCTGTACTACCTAAGAGAGTGTACGCAAATCCTTTACATGATGAAAATATTTTCCTTCCACATACTGTAAACTACTTTGTTTTCAGTTGCATCTATTTAAATAAAATATTCATTATTTTACTACATTGTGAAATTAATGACTGTAAACCAACTCTTAATGAACGTCCACATCAACGGCGGCGGTGGAGGGAGGGAGAGAAAGTTTCCTTTAATTTGTTTTTATAATTTTCTAGCATTTTTATCTTCTGAAATCTTTAGTGCAGAAATTATACATTCTTAGTGATGCCTTTCATCTTCGTATTATAAACTGAAACAAATGTAGGAATCACCAGGAATCTTTTGCTCAAGGAATTCTTACCTGATAGGCATCAGGGATATTGACCGTCTCGCCGTGTTCGGCCACATAACCAATGATTCCTTTTCCCCAAGGCACCTGAACTTCATTGGAGTTTTCCATACTGCACGAGGGCAGTATTGTTGTCCCTGCGTGCACATCAAAGAATTTGGACACTAGAGTCTTTTTGTTGGAGGTTCCTTCCACAAGGAACAAGGAGCAACGGTCGGCATCGACTAGGATACAGACAAATATGAGGATCTTGTAACTCAGGCTGGTCAGATCCAGATCATTGGAAATGTCTTTGACGAGTTCCAGGAAGAATTCTCTCTCATTGGTATCCTTGAGTTCATATTTATAGTCGATCGCCGTAGATGCATATTGGGGGATGTTGACCCGAGATTCCAATAAGGCGCTCAAGATGTGAGCTGTGGTGGGAGGTAGCGAACTGGCTTTCCTGAGGAGAGCTCGTCTCCTCATGCTGGAGAATGGCTCCTTGTCTCTGGAGTTTACATGCTCGTCGTAAGTCCTGTTGGCGGTCATCGCCTTAGATCTAGCAAAATTTTTCCTGAGCTCTCTCTGAGAGGGTCTCCTCCGCAGCCCGTCTCCTTTAGTCGCCCAGCACTCCTTAGCAGGAACGCTCTTCTCCCCCGAAGTGGAAGTTGATGGGGTTTTGCTGAGATGATGCTGTTTGAGCCATTTCTCCACTGTGCTGTATTTGCCTTTCCGAAGCAGGTAGTCTTCGAAAAGATCTGGATGATTATCCAGAAAAGTTTCCACTTCGGAGAAGTCTAGCTTTGTTGAGCTCGACATAGCTACAACTAGGGAAACCTTAGTCAATGTAGCGAATCGTATCCCACAAATGTATCATAGCAACATGACCTAGCATTTAACCTGTTTGCGTACAGTAGTCTACAGGTTAAAATTCACGCACGTTTAAAGTGAATAATCCGCTTGAACGCCATGCCGCATGTTCGAAAGGTAGATACAACCGCACTAACTTGTGGGTGAAATAATTTCTCACTTCCGATTGATGTGAGCAGATACTGTTTGATGCCTTCTGGTGTCTTTCTGAGAAATAGATGACAGTACAGTCCAGTCTGCTACCTTCCTATGCTGGGAGTGCTGATGCTGCGTAACAAGGCACGGCCAGTAAAGGCAGATAAAGCGTGGATCCTCCTGATCGACTGACGTATGGGGTCACTGTTTGGTGGCGAAGTCTACTATGATCATATAAAAACAATTGCTTAACTGGTGCAGTAAAATCGAGTTCTTTAGCCGCGTCTTTGCAATGTTAAAGAACTAGTACAATTTCTGGTAAATCTTTAAGGAAAATTAGAAAGCATTTTTTCGCAAACTGGTATTCATTGAGAATTTATAGTTGAAGGAGAAACTCCGTTGAATAGGTCTCCTGATGTGTAAGAACAGTAATATCTCTTGTCAGAACACAAAACGTCCTTGTGTGAGGGACTATTAATAACCTTCCGATCTTTTAAGAAGACACGTGGATAATATATTAGGACTGCAATATATCAATAGACGCATGTAAACGAGACACTTCTGATGAAAACAATGATTTTTATTTTGTTTCCAGCAACTAAGCACAAAGCTCATTTCATTGTTCTCTCCAACTAATCAATATTCTATAAAAGGAATGGCCACAGAGTTAAACAGATGGAATACGTGAGACACAATTCCCAGCCCAATCCCGCGAATGTCGGGAAACAAATGGTTGTAATTGCCTCTAACAAGCAGCCACTTCAGCAAGGAGAAATGCTCAATGCAATTTGCACAAAGCGCCTGAGATTTTTTAACGCCGTTCCGAACCATGTCCTACAACCAAAGGACTGATATATATATCTTACAGGTCTTACAGAACCTCTTTCTTTGTAAAGGCCTCCCGGGTTAAAGTTGGCAATTTTCCTTCAAGATCTGTCAAGATCCAGCACCATCAGCTCCGTGTCTTTTCACAACTCATTTCCATGTACCGTTACTGAGGACGGCGCCCAGAATTGAATGATGAAGGAGGTTTCTCTGTGCTTGCGCGCATGGAGAAACGTACTGCTACACTAAACACAATCGTAGTAACATGGGCAGACTTTTAAAAACACTCTGAATCTCACAGAGTTAACTGAATGGAATAAATACAATGTAAAAATTATTATCTTGATCCCCTTTCATGTGGGTTGATGACAGTATTATTTGTTAATCAATTTGTTGTGATGTGTCTCTTTGATCGACAGCCTCCAGTGCAGTCGGTTCTGGAACAAAAGGCAGCAGAACTAGAGCTGTTATATTGCAAACTAATTGAAATCGGTGCGTACGGACGGCAAACGACTGAACCTATTTTAGCAGTGACAGATGCCTCGAGTGGATTGCCGTTTTAACTATTAGGCTTGAATTTTCTGAAAGACTTTCAGGTTGGTGACGAAACCAATTTCCCAGGTTGTGACACGCATGCGCGCACAGCTAGCTCCTGTCATTGATGGTGTCGCTCTCAGTAAACTGCTGACTATCGCCCCTCTTCCAGACAAATGAAAAAACAACAATCTGGAGTTACAATCATGTGGCTGGAAAGTCATTTCACACAATATTTATCCAGTACACTGGAATTACTTCTGTAGCTGTGATCCCCTGATGGTGATGTTCTCTGACGTGAACCAATGACCTGATTCCGTCAACATTGGTTGTTATGAATGGCAAGTGGGAAAGCGCTGTGATCTGTGGCTTGACAGCCTCTTAGTGTCTAATATTTAGATTCATTTGTTTGTAATATCTGTCTTATTGCCAACGCTGTTTTTGTTAAATGAGATCCCAACCTCCTACAGCAAAGGGTTTAATCTGGAAATAGTTTCTTTCAAATCCTTGTATATTGTGGCTTCTCCAGGAAGGGAAATATTGTGTATGACTGTGATGTCATGTTAATAGCAAAACTTTGAAAATACTGAATATACTTTGATAACAACGAATAAGGTTGTGATATAATAGTACACCCAAGCAGCCAGTTTTAGAGAAAATTATGCTGTTGTTTTCGGTTAGAGTATAGAGACCAGCAGCTAACACTCCCCGCTATGTTCTCATTCCAGTTCTAGTAGAAGTCCCACAACCAGAATATACTCAGAACATGTGGCCATAGCATCGTTAATTCCGATTGCAAACAAGACTGGTGATTGCTTCAGTCGTACCTTTCACCAACTGTTACGAGTAATATTCAGTTCTGTCAAGCTGAATCATGTGATCTGGAGGAAACAAATACGTTGCCGCCTCCAATATTTACCCGCTACAGACAATTCTGTTTGCCAAGTAAAGGGGAATGGAAATTAAACCATACTCGTGCTGTTTTAATGTGTTTAGTACCAATCTGCTTTTCATAATCGGAGCTTGAGATGGCTTTCCTTTCACTGTAGCCGTTTTTACTCACTCGTTTCTTGTGAAACAATGAATTGCTGCAGTTAATTATTTATACTGCTCAATATAATTTAACTGTTAATTGGATACATTTTTGACAAACACGGGTTTGCGTTTAATCTTTTTCGCGCAATGCTTCTCAAATGTTTTAAATAAATCGAATTAGAGGCATTTAAGCCAAAGGTCTCCAAGCTTTTTGCTTTTGTGCGTCGCATCGTGGTACCATGGAGTGGAGGTGGGGCAATAGTGGGCGAGGACATGTAAATGTTTTCATCCCATTAGTTAGTACATATTTCAAATTGCTGATACCAACAGATGTAAATATTCAAATTTACGGTTTATCCACAAATGTAACAACATTCTAAAAACAGTGTTGTCCAAACTACAGGCTGATAAAATTCAAACATAACATATCTAAATAAGACCGTACATTTCTAAAGTGTTTTCACATCTTCAGGACATTGTAAAATGCTTCACAGCCAATTAAGTTTGAAGTATATGTCACTGTTTTATACAGGCAAACCCAGTAGTCAATTAATGTATAGTAAGGTCCCGCAAACAGCAATGAGATAAATAGACGGGCAGATGGTGTTGGATGAAAGATAAATGTTGTCTGCGACACCAGGAGAACTCACCTGTTCTTCTGTTCTGGGATCTTTTATATCCACCGGAAGAGACAAAATATACTTTAGTTTAGTGTCTCAGCTGGAAGATGGCACCTTTGACATCTGGCAATCAATCATTAACTTTGCATTGCACTGAAATGTCAGGTTAGATTATGTGTTCATGTCCTGGAGAGGCACTTGAATCGATGGCCTGATTCCGAGACTAACTCTGTGCCAAATCAGAAATCTATGTCCAAATGGATCCGGTTTGCCTGGGCTTTTAGGGTCAGTATTAGTGAATGTGGTCCATGGTTAGCAGTTTGGACACCCTTGTGTTAAAGACGCAGAGCGACAGATACAAAAACAAAGGAGTAAAAGCAAAATACTGGAGATCCCCACCTCAAGCGGGGGCGGCGCAGTGGTTAGCACCGCAGCCTCACAGCTCCAGGGACCCGGGTTCGATTCTGGGTACTGCCTGTGCGGAGTTTGCAAGTTCTCCCTGTGTCTGCGTGGGTTTCCTCCGGGTGCTCCGGTTTCCTCCCACATGCCAAAGACTTGCAGGTTGATAGGTTAATTGGCCATTATAAATTGCCCCTAGTATAGCTAGGTGGTAGGGAAATATATAGGGACAGGTGGGGATGTGATAGGAATATGGTATTAGTGTAGGATTAGTATAAATGGGTGGTTGATGGTCGGCACAGACTCGGTGGGCCGAAGGGCCTGTTTCAGTGCTGTATCTCTAAACTAAACTAAAACTCATCCCCATCCCGCGGCACCTTCCCCTGCAATCGCAGGAGGTGTAATACCTGCCCATTTGCCTCCTCTCTCCTCACTATCTAAGGCCCCCAAACACTCCTTTCAGGTGAAGCAGCGATTTACTTGTACTTCTTTCAATTTAGTATACTGTATTCGCTGCTCACAATGTGGTCTCCTCTACATTGGGGGGAACCAAACGCAGACAGAGTGACCGCTTTGCGGAACACCTCTGCTCAGTCTGAAAGCATAACCCCAAGCTTCCAGTTGCTGGCCATTTCAACACCCCCACCCCCTGCTCTCATGCTCACATCTCTGTTTTGGGATTGCTGCAGTGTTCCAGTGAACATCAATGCAAGCTCAAGGAACAGCATCTCATTAGGCACACTACAGCCTGCCGGACTGAACATTGAGTTCAATAATTTCAGAGCATGACGGGCCCCCCATTTTTATTTTTTATGTGTTTATTTTATTTTAGTTTGTTTAGTTTGTTTCTACTGTGCCTACCCACTGTTTTTTTCATGTTTGTGCTTGGGGCCAGGCTGTTCAGTTTTCTGTCAATTTACACCCTCTCTGCACAAACGCTTTGTCTTTCACCACACCATTAACATACCGTTTGCCTTTGCTCCATGACCTTCTGGTCAGCTATTCTCTGTGACCTTGTCTTATCAACACCTTCTCTTTTGTTATCTCTTGCCCCACCCCTGCTTTACCTGCTTAAAACCTTTTACATTTCTAGCCTCTACCAGTTCTGATGAAGGGTCACTGACCTGAAATGTTAACTCTGCTTCTCTGTCCACAGATGCTGCCAGACCTGCTGAGTATTTCCATCATTTCTTGTTTTTATTACAAAAACAAAGGCACATTTTAAAACATAATTTTCAGTGATGAGGAAACTCTAGGTTATTCCAGATAAATGTGTTAATATCGCCTCTGCAGCCTTTTCATCCATATTGGTCTTGAGTGATTGCAGAATCATTGGGGGGTGTTGGTGCGGGTGCCAGGTTAAAAAAGCAAAAACTGCAGGTGTGGCAGGAACTTCCGCTTTAACTGGAGCATGTTTGGTAACATGTGGGAAACTCCCATGGGACAGGTTGGTCTGATATTAACATATAGAGTCATAGAGTCGTACAACATAGAAACAGGCCCTTCGGCCCACCGCGTCCATGCCGACCATAATGCCTATCTATACTAATCCCACCTGCCTGCATTAATTCCATATCCCTCTATGCCTTGCTCATTCAAGTACCTGTCCAGATGCCTCTTAAATGTTGCTACTGATCCTGCCTCCATCACCTCCTCTGGCAGCTCATTCAGATACCCACTATTCTTTGTGTGAAAAATGTACCCCTTTGATCCCCTTTAAACCTCCTCCCTCTCACCTTATCGTTTTAGTCACCCCTACCATGGGAAACAGACTCTGGCTATCTACCCTATCTATGCCTCTCATAATTTTATATACCTCTATCATGTCCCCTCTCAGCCGCCTTCGCTCCAGGGAAAACAGACCCAGCGTATATGTTAAAAGGCAATTGAATCCATCTTTAACCTCAAGACTCTGTTTGTAACCATCAGTGCACGGGTTTTCTGGAACTTGCCAGCTTGAAAAAGACGAGTGAACTAGGAGGATTGACCCGGCTGAGCAATGGACAGGCTGGAAAGTCTTTAAATACTGAGATAGTACAGCTACTTCTTTGCAGCACATATATTAAAATTGGAACTACACAGAGAAGACTAGCATGGCCCTGTGTAAGAATGATATGCAAATTTGTGAAGAGTTTCCTATTCTACACTTTCAAAACATATCACCTTCTGCAAAACATTCACATTTTCAAAAAAAGACATCTGAAAGAAAAAGAGTGTGACTCCCAAATCTAGAGCCCTGTGGATGTCAAGGAGCATGCAGGGTAGGATAAGGCAAAAAAGCGAAGCTTAGGTCAGATACCAAGTGCTCAATACTAGAGAAAGCCTGGTGGGGTATATGAAGTGCAATTGAAATTCAAAAGGAAATTAGGAAAGCAAAGAGAGGGCATGAAAGAATATTGGCAAGGAGAATCAAGGAAACCCTCAGGATATTTTATAAATAAAGAGCAAGAGATCAACTAAAGAGAGTATGGCCGATTAAAGATCAAAAGGTTAACTTGTGTATGAAGGCAGAAGACATGGTTCTTAATGAATACTTTGTGTCTATCTTCACAAAAAAGAGAGATAATGCAAACATGGTAGCTAAGGAGGAGTTTTTTATTCTTTCATGGCATGTGGGCATCACTGGCAAGGCCAGCATTTGTTGCCTATCCCTAATTATCCTTGACGACTGAGTGGCTTGTTAGGCCATTTCAGATGGCAGTTAAGAGTCAACCACATTGCAGTGGGTCTGGAGTCACATGTAGGACAGACCAGCTAAGGATGGCAGATTTCCTTCCCTAAAGGACATTAGTGAACCAGATGAGTTTTTTTAAATTACAAAAATCACTGATAGCTTCATGGCAGAATTACTGAGACTAGCTTTGAATCCAAATTTTTTTATCAATTAATTGAATTTAAATTCCACCTGTTACTGTGGTGGGCTTTGAGCCCATGTCAGCAGGGCCTTAGCCCAGGCCTCTGGATTACTAGTCTAGTGAAATTACCACTGCCTCTCCTTTGTGAAATAGTGGATGGGATGAACATAGAAAGAGAGGGTATAGAATCTATGAAAGTAGATAAATCACCAAGGCCAAATGAAACATATCCCAGGCTGTTAAGAGAAACAAGGGTGGAAAAACAGAGGCTTTGGCCATCATTTTCCAGGCCACAGGCATGGTGCCAGAGGGGTGGGAGACTGCTAATGTTGTACCGTTGTTTAAAAGGGGAAAAAGGGATAGACCAAGTAATTATAGGTCAGTCAGCCTAACATCAGTGGTGTTCAAATTATTGGAGAAAATTCTGAGGGATAATGTTAATCGTCATGTAGAAAGGCACAGATTAATCAAGGACAGTCAGCACGGACTTGCTAAGGGAAGCTCGTGACCAACTAACTAGATTTAATTTTTTGAGGAGGGAACAAGGTGGGTTGATGAGGGTGACACATTTGATGTAGTCTGTGGATTTTAGCAAGGTTTTTGACAAGGTCTTACAAGGCAGACCGGGCAGAAAGTAAAAGCCCCTGGGATCCAAGGGCAAGTGGAAAGTTGGATCCAAAATTGGCTCAGTGGCAGGAAGCATAGGGTAAGGGTCAACAGGAGTCTTTGTGACTGGAAGGCTGTTTCCAGTGGAGTTCCACAGGCTCAGTACTAGGTTCCTTGCTTTTCCTGGTATATATCAATGATTTGGACTTGAATGTAGGGGGCATATTAAAAAGTTTGCAGATGACACAAAAATTGGTTGTGTAGTTGATGGTGTGAAAGAAAGCTGTAGACTGCAGGAAAATGTCAATGGACTGATCTGTTGGGCAGAAAATTGACAAATGGAATTCAATACAGAGAAGTGTGAGGTAATGCATTTGGGCAGGGCAAACAAGGCAAGGGAATACACAATAAATGGTAGGATACTGAGAGGTGTAGAAGAGCAGAGGGACCTTGGAATGCATGCCCAAAGATCCCTGAAGGTAGCAGGAAAGGCAGATAGGGTGGTTAAGAAGGCATACATTACTTTCCTTCATTAGCTGAGGCATAGAATATAAGAGCAGGCAGGTTATGCTAGGACTGTATTATACAATAGTTAGACTACAGCTAAAGTACTGTGTACCATTCTGGTCACTGCATTACAGGAAGGACGTGATCTCACGAGAGAGGTTACAAATGATGTTGCTGGACTGGAAAATTTTAGCTTTGAGGAAAGAATGAATAGGCTGGGGTTCTCTTCTTTGAAACAGAGACTGAGGGGAGATTGAATTGAGGTATATAAAATTATGAGGGGCTCAGATAGAGTGGACAGGAAGGACTATTTCCCTTAGCAGAAAGGTCATTAAACAGGGGCATAGTTTTAAAATAATTGGTAGAAGGGATAGAGAAGAGGGGTGGATTAAATCCTTTTTACCCAGAGGGTGTTTGTGTCTGGAACTGACTGCCTGGAAGGATGGGTAGAGGCAGAAACCCTCATCACATTTAAAAAGCATTTAGATATGCATGCGAAATGCCATAACCTACATGTCTATGGACAAAGAGCTGGAAAGTGGGGTTAGATTTTCTTTCTCAGCTGGCGCAGACACAATGGGTGAATGGCCTCCTTCTCTTCTGTAAATTTCTAGGAATCCATGATTCAATGAGAGTGTGCTTTCACTGCTTTAGAGGTTACTTCCACTACTCTGGAGATCATTTCTGCTATTTCGGAGTTTCCTGCCTATGATCTGCACTTCCCAACTGTCACCCTTCTCAATAGCATGGGAAATACTTATGCAGCCCTACCTTCGACTTCTGAACAGGAACAAGTGGAGCAGCTTCAGCAACACCAATACCAGCAGGAGCCTTCTCCTCAGCCACCTGCTGCTCCACAGGACAGAAGGGATAAGCCCTGAGCTCCTGCTCACAGGAGGTGATACCCCCAACACAGGGTATACAGGCAGAAGATTAGCTATCTGGACATGATGGAGCAACAGTGCCTCAGGAAGCTCAGATTTTCATGTCAGTTCTTTGGTGGCATTTGCCGTCTCCTGGAAGAAGAAATCTTGCCAAGTGGACCATGTAGACACACATTGCCAGTGATAGCCAAGGACATCACAGCCCTGAATTTCTTCACCTCTGGCACCTTCCAAGGATGAGCACATGACATCTGTAGAATCTCACATTCTGACGTGCACAAATGTTCCTCCCGCATGACAGATGCCATGTTCACAGAGCCATCACTTCTGTCCACTTCACTACTGATGAGGTCAGTCAGAATGAGAGGGCCCTTGTATTTACTGCTCTGGCTGGATTCCCACAGGTACAGCAGAGTTATAGACTGCATCCATGTGGCAATCACGGTGCCCTCAGATCAACCAGCAGTCATAATCAATTGAAAGGGATTCTACTCCATTCATGTTCAGCTGTTGTGCAACCACCAAAAGATCATGCATATCTGTGCATCATATCCAGGAAGCTGCCATAATGCCCTCATTCTGCACCAGTTAAGACTCCCACAGATATTCATGCCTCCAAACAGAGTCAACAAGACAAGGGTTACCCTCTCAGGACATGACTCATGACACCTGTGAGAAGCCTTACCACTGATGCCCAGGAAAGGTACAACGGAAGCTACATGAGCACAAGATTGGTCATTGAGATTTAGCAAGAGTAACTGCAGCCGCTCACCTATCTGCCAGGGATTCCCGGGACAGACTCATTCAGGCAGTGCAGCCATCTGGCACAGCAGTATTGAATCCAGTATGCACACACATCCCCCCTCCCCCAACCAGCCTCCAGCACAAAGCAGTCCCACAGACAACAATCCAACCCTCTAACTGTCACCCACTGCTCATCTTTTACTCTTGACATAACCATTTTCCTCAAGGTTGAAGGCCACTTGGCAGGCAAAAGAAGGCAATGGGGAGGACAAGACAATGGAGCTTCGAAATAAAATTGGTGATACGTAAACATTGAACATATAAGTGACAATTTAACACAGTATTAAACACTCAAATGGTTATCCTTGTGCAACTACAAATTCTTTCTCTTCCTTTTCCTATTACTGCTATGTGGTGCTACCCTGTGGTTTCAGCAGAGCTAGGGACAGGCTGATTGTTCCCATGCTTTGACTGCTCAGCTGGTTGCGGCCATTTGGGGGAAAGTATTCACTCTGTCATCTCACATGCTGTCAGATCAGCAAGTTCACTCTAATAAGCGACCTGTTAAATGCCCTGATTTGGGGGTTTTGGAGCCCATGAGGCCCCACCAAAGACTGCCCCTCGACCATCAGGTCAGGAGGCAGCATGGGGGCCTTTGACTGAGGGGGGTGGGGGATAGGGGGGAAGAGTGTGAGCACTCTAAGCAGAGTTCCCACTTCCATGTCCACTTTCTCCATCTCTCTCATGCCACACCTGCACTTCCCTACTAACCAAGAACTGGAGAGCACTTTGCTGCACTTCAGTGAGGCACGGAACAGCCAAGGTGCGGTTTTTCTCCATCCTGCTTAACGTGGCAGTCTGACTGCGCTGGCCATTGGTCAGATCTAGCATGCACATGGTTGCCTGCTGCGTCTGATGCTCCACTCTTTCTGTGGAGGTAGGCATCAGTGGAAGGGCCTGAGACATCATGGTGGAGACGCAAACCTTTAATCTCTCTCCAATTTTGCGTAGTGTCTCTGGAAAGACTGACAGAACTTCACACATTTTATGTTGCTGCTCCAAAATAGTCCTCTTTACTGATGAGCCCTGAAGCTCAGAATCTGCATCCAGCTGCGTGGAGCTTGAAGGGTCTTGTGCCCTCTGATGGGAACTCTCCATTGTTGTTCCTGTCTCCAGCACCTGCTCCTGCTCACTTGTGATGTGTGCTTCACCATGTGACAACCCAACTACCTGTCTTGGAGGCCCCACCAAGGTGTCTGCATCTGGGCTGGTGGAGGGTGCACATGGTGTGATGCTGCATCCTCAGAGTGAGTGACCTCCTCTGAGGAATCTTTGTCCTCCTCTGGCACCAGCTCCTGAGGCACGCTTGTAGGAACTGTGGGAGATGAATGACATGAATTAGAACTGACAGAGTGAGAGAGTTCTCAGGCATCATTGTACAGATCATCATATTTCAATGCCTGCTGACATTGAGTCAACTTGGGTGAGTGTTGTCTGCCATGTGGCTATGTGATATCTAATTATGTCACCAGGTATCTGGGAAACCCCCATCTCTCCATCACCAATGGACTTGCATTCCGAGACTCTGCTTATCTCCAGTGCATCCTTTTCCACAGCAGCCTGGGTTGCACTGACTGGAGGGCTACCCTCGGTTTCTCTGCTGGTGTTCTGCACACACTTGTCCTGCAAGGAGAGAAGAAAGTCAGTTATGAATGTGAGAAATGGAATGTTTTAAAAGGATGGAAGGACAACATTTGTGGAGGGAAACTGTGAGGGGGTGGCAATAAGATAAGGGTAAATGTCGGTGGTGGCTGGTCAGATGGCAAAGTAAGGATTTTTTTTTAAATTCTTTCTTTCATGGGATATGGGTGTTGCTGGCAGGAGCGAGGCATCACATTCCAGCTGCTCACCTCTGCCACTTCCAGTCAGGCCTTCTTGTTCTCCAAGGCAGACTTCTTCCTTCTATCTGCAGGGAAAAGAATCTCTCTGCGGGTCTTTATAGCCCACAGCATGATGTCCATGGATGCAACAGCGAACCTTAAGGCAGCCTAACCTCATTGACACTCCATCCAGTAGCTGGCTCTTTCTTGACAGTTGTAGAATGCTTCCATTCTGACCCTCACAATGTATTTTTAAATAACAAAGCTTCAACAGTCAGGTTGGGACATCATCACTCCTGCCCACTCTAGTTGGTCAGGAAACCGGAAGCAGGATGCTAATGCCGTGGCTCAGTTAAAAAACAATGAAAAACCCACTGCTCAATCTTCCCGCTTCCCAATGCGTTGCTGATCTCCTATGCTGTGAGCAGGTCAGAAAGTTAAATTCAGCCCATAGTGTTTGTTTTATAAGCTGGAAAGAGTATTAATATTGTCATTTTTCTTTTTCTTTCACATCTTCAATACTTCTGCTAAAGCAACTGTATATTTTACAATATGCTTTATATTGCTTTACTTCAGAAGGGAAATATAACCACATACAACTACTGAATGATTTTCTATAATGCTGCTGTCAGGCAATTTATGTTTTTTTAAAAGTACTTTTGTTTTTGTAACTGACCCACTGCTTCTTTAAGATGACCAATTCTTTACAAAGAGAGTTATGAAGTTGTAAAATTCACTTCCAGGGTTTGTGGTTGAAGTAGAACATTTGTCAACATTCAAAGTTAAATTGGATAGGTGGGTTAAGGAAAAGAGACTGAAGGAATACAGGAACAGGATGAGTAAATGTGGTCAGCACTATTTGCTTATCTGGAGGGTAAATGCCAATATGGATGGTTGGATTGTGTGTAAATGCTATGTATTTCTATGCATGTCAATCAAAAAAGTGGGTACATGTTTCCAACTTGGAGGATAGTTCCTTATTAAGGAAACAAATTTGGATGTGTTTGAAAGAATATAAATGATGGTGCTGAAATAAATCCCATCCAAGGTATGTTTTTATCTCCACTTGAAAATCTGAGGCTTGTCATTCCACAGTTCATTAAAAATAAGATAATGTTTACTTAACTTTTTTGTAGTTCAGTAACAAAATTAGTCTAGCATGTGGGTTATTTTGTACCTACACCAGATGGACTGCAGTGGTTCAAGAAGGCGGTTCACTACCACCTTCTCAAGGGCAGTTAGGGATAGGCAACAAATGCTGGCCTAGCCAGCGATGCTCACATCCTATGGAAGAATAAAAAAAAGTGGTATCTCTAAGTGCCAACTGTAAGAAATAAATCGTAATAAGAAAATAGCAGAAAATTGAAACTTGCAATAATCTTTTCACAATTCTGAAGTAATAAACCAAATGACTCATAGATTTTTGAAAGTTTGACCATCTATTTATGAACTGTGAAAATAATGGTGGAAGATGCCTTACTGACATCAGCAGAAAACCAAACTAGAAGACTCTGCAAGTGTTAATTGTGGAGGACAGATACCTACCAATGCAAAGGAAGGATTTTCTCTGACAAATATTCTACCAATAGCATTGATGGAACCTACAGCCTCTTGTACTCAGAGGATCAAACATGAGGTCCACAACAAGGTATTAATAAAAGAGAATATAAAGGTAAGGTAAAAAAATAGTTTAAAATAACAGCATGGATATATATGCATATGAAGGGAGGTTGTGGAAATATAAATAGTTGTGAAATAGCATGATGATACAAATCACATTATACATGTCATGATTGGAGACTACAGGAAGGAACTTCCATAGGCTATATCACTATGTCTCATAAACAAATACTATCATGCTTAAAGAAAAAACTCTCAAAATTTGAGAGCACAGTATGCAACGGATGATAGACCTCCAAATGGGGAACCCCACTATATGCCTTTGTACAATCAGAAAAACAGCCAGCATCACTACTCTCTGTTTCCTGTCACTTAGCCAACTTTGTATCCATGCTGCCAGTCTCCCTTTTATTCCATGGGCTTTAACTTTGCTGACAAGCCTATTATGTAGCATTTTATCAAACGTTTTGTGGAAGTCCATGTACCCCACATTAACCACCTTGCCCTCAACAACTCTCTGTGACCTCATCAAAAAGCTCAATCAAGTTAATTAAACACAATTTGCCTTTAACGAATCCATGCTGGCTTTAATTAATTGACATTTGTCCAAGTGACTGTTAATTTTGCCCCAAATTATCGTTCTTAAAAGTTTAACCAGTACTGAGGTTAAACTGACTGACCTGCAGTTACTGGGTCTATCCTTACACCCAATTTTGAACACCTGTGTAACATTTGCAATTCTCCAGTCCTCTGGCATTACCCCTGTATCTAAGGAAGATTGAAAGATTATGGCCAGTGCCTCTGAAGTTTCCACCCTTACTTCCCTAAGTATCCATGGATGCATCTCATCCAGTCCTGGTGACTTATCAACATTAAGTACAGCCAGCCTTTCTAATACCTCCTCTTTAAAAAAAAATTTTGCCCATCCAGTGTCTCAACTGCCTCCTCTTTCAGTATGACTTGGACAGCATCTTCTTCCTCAGCAAAGACAGATGCAGAGTACTCATTTAGTACCTCAGCCATGCCCTCTACCTTCATGTGTAAATCCCTTTTTTGGTCCCCAATTGGCCCATCCCACCTTTCACCACCCTTTTACTATTTATATGGCTATAAAAGACATTTGGATTTCCTTTTATGTTAGTTGCCAGTCTCTTCACATACTCTCTCTTTCTTATTTCTTTTTTCACTTCCCCCGAACACTCTATATGCAGCCTGGTTCTAACTTGTATTAACAACCTGACATCTGTCAAATGCATCCTTTTTTTTGCTTCATTTTACTCTCTATCGCTTTTGTCATCCAGGAAGCTCTGGATTTGTTTGCCCTACCTTTCCCCCTCGTGGGAATCCACCTTAACTGTCTCCGAACTATCTCTTCTTTAAAGGTAGCCCTTTGTTCTGTTACAGTTTTGCCTGCCAATCTTTGATTCTAATTTACCTGGGCCAGATTTGTTCTCACCCCACTGGCTCTCCCCCAATTTATTACATTTATTCTGGCCTTTTCCTTTACCGTAGCAAACCTAAAACTTATGACACTATGGTCACAGTCTCCCTACTGAGACTTGCTCCACTTGACCCAACTAATTCCCTAGATCCAAATACAGCAATGCCTCCTTTCTCATTGGGCCAGAAACATACTGATCTAGAAAATTCCCCCAAAGACACTTTATAAACTATTTCCTCTCTCTGCCCTTCACACTACTAGTATCCCAGTCTATATTAGGATAATTAAAGCCCCCCATTATAATGACTCTATAATTCTTCCAACTCTCTGTAATTTCCTTCTATATTTTGTTCCTCTATATCTTTCGCATTAGTTGGTAGCCTATAGAATACACCTAATCATGTAATGGCACCTCATTGCTTCTTAGCTCTAACCAAATAGATTCAGGTCTTGACCCCTCTAGGACACTGTCCCTCTCTAGCACTGTAATATTCTCCTTAATCAATATTGTCCCCCCCTCCTTTTGTTCCTTCCCTATCTTTCCTGAACACCCCGTATCCAGGAATATTTAATACCGAGTCCTCCACTTTTTTGAGCCAGGTCTCCATTATCACCACAACATCATATTTCCACATGGGTATCTGTACCTGCAGCTCACCAACCTTATTTACCACACTCTGTGTATTCACATACATACATAATAAGCCTAATTTAGACCTTATTGCATTCCCTCTTATTCTGACTCCACCTTACTATTTCATACACTAGTGCTGTCTGTTTCTCCGAATTCTTTGTGTTTTTCCTCTCTAATGTTACATCCTGGTTCCCACCCCCCTGCCAAGTTAGTTTAAACCCTCCCCAAACTGCAAACTGCCCTGCAAGGACACTGGTCCCAGTTCTGTTCAGATAGAACCTGTCCTGCCTCAATAGGTTCTATATGCCCCAGGACTGGTCCCAATGTCTCAAGAATCTATAGCACTCCCTCCTACACCATCTCTCCAGCCATGCATTCATAATTTCTATCCTTATATTTCTACACCCACTAGTGCATGGCACTGGGAGTAATCCGGAGATTACTATCTTTGAGGTCCTGCTTACTAGTTTCATTCCTAGCTCCCTAAAATCTGTCTGCAGGACCTAATTTCTCTTTCTCCCTATGTGGTTGGTACTTATATGGACCATGACCACTGGTTGGTCACCCTTCACCCTCAGAGTGCTCTGCAGCCGCTCCGTGACATCCTTGACCCTGGCACCAGGAAGGCAACATGCCATCCTGTATTCACATCTGTGACCACAGAAATGTCTGTCGGTTCCCCTAACTATTGAATCTCCTATCACTATTGCTTTTCCAATCTTGCTCCTGCCCCCCTCTAAAGCTGAGCCAGGCTTAGTGCTGTGGACTTGGGTCTGGCTGCACTCCCCACAGAAACCATCATTCTCACCAGTATTCATAACTAAATACAGTTTGGAGAGTGAGAAGGACTCGGGGGACTCATACACTACCTGCCTCGTTTTCCCTGACTGCCTCGTGGTCACCCATTCACTCTCTGCCTGCACATCCTTAAGCTGCGGGGTGACTACATCTATAAACATGCTATCCACGAAACACTCAAACACACGGATGCACTGAGGTGATGCCAATTGCTGCTCAGGCTCTGAAACCCGGAGCTCCAGCTGCTCCAGCTGACAGCACTTACTGCACATGGTTGTCCAGGACACATGAAGTGTCCTGGAGTTCCCACATGGAACAGGATGCACACTTCATGAGACCAAAATGCCCTGCTATGCCTCTATTTATTAGACTATTAAACTTAAGACTTAAAAAAATCAAGATTCATCAGCTACATACCAGTGAGCTGCCTCCCTTATGCTGATGTTACTTTATTTTATAGGGAGGTTACCCTAAGTGTGTTTAGTTAACTCTTATTATCTATATACCTCAGATTTTAATTTACTGAAAAATTGTAACTCTTTAGTGTTACTATCCCCGTTACTTAATTTTAACTATATCCCCTAGATCTGATTAATTAGTTGAGGAATGTTTGTAATTATATGATAAATTGCCAAATTGGTTTTAATGTTTATACTAATTGATCAAGCCTTACTTTATAGTTGATTATTTAGATTGAATTAGAAGCTTACAGGTATAGTTTAGTTTAGAGATACAGCACTGAAACAGGCCCTTCGGCCCACCGAGTCTGTGCCAACCATCTACCACCCATTTATACTAATCCTACACTAATCCCATATTCCTACCACATCTCCACCTGTCCCTATATTTCCCTAACACCTACCTATACTAGGGGAAATTTATAATGGCCAATTTACCTATCAACCTGCAAGTCTTTGGCATGTGGGAGGAAACCGGAGCACCCGGAGGAAACCCACGCAGACACAGGGAGAACTTGCAAACTCCACACAGACAGTACCCAGAATTGAACCCAGGTCGCTGGAGCTGTGAGGCTGCGGTGCTAACCACTGCGCCACTGTGCCGCCCCACATTCACCCAATGTGACTCCATGAGGGTGGATTTTCTGTTACGTGTTATCACTGCCACCAGTGGGATTCAGGCCAGCAGAGACCAGGAAAATTCATGGCTAGGATCTGTCCTACCCAGTCCCTGCTGAGTTTATGTGCATATTTACATTGTGTCTGTATGCTAGTGGTGATCACATCCACTCTTTCAGAATGCAAGCCTTATTATGCATGCATGCAACTTTTTAATGAAGGTCTTTAGGAGGTCCATTTAACTTCTGGATATTTGGATGAAAGTTCTGCCCAGCAGCACTTCTACCTATTATAATCATGCATTAAAGGGAAGTTGCTTGAAGTCTCAATTTAAATCAGCAAAAGGAAAATATTTTAGAAGTGATTTTACAGATATTTTATTTTTCAGGTAATTTATTCATTTTTTAAAAATTAAGCTAATGCATTTTTCTTACTTTTTTTTAGATCAAACCATGAAGCAGATGCTTATGTAATGAGAAAAGTAGCTGAATTATTCTTATTAATATCATACAGAAACCTAACGAATGGCCCCTTTTCTCTACTATACTGGCTCCTTATACTCTTCTCCTCTTCCTCTCCACTCTTGTCTCTAACAAGTGCAAGGAGCTTGTGCATTTTTTTAAACCAAGATATACAGTGTCCATTCGACTGCCTCCTGTTATGAAAATGCTTCTATTCTTTTTAGTTTTTTTTTTGCGGATTCGTATTTTAAAATCATGGACATCGGTTTATTTGGGAAAACTGAAAAGACTCCATGGATGTGTTTTTCTACAAGGGTCACTGAGAGGTCTTGTTTGAAAACAAACCTTTACTGGCTGTCACATGCCTTTAGTTCAATAAATGACAGAAACCTTGATGACTTGAGGGAGATGTTTACAGAGCAGTGACATGTCAAGATTTATGATGGAGGAGTTGGTTTCGCTTCTGAGATATTATTTTGACTTTCTGGTTGGGGTATGGACTGTGTTGAAAAGCAGTTGGAGATCAATGTGCCAAGGCAGAAACACCCAGCTCATCTTTCCTGCACCTCTCTAAGGAGCCCAGAGAAATTCAGTGTGTCAGCTCTTCTTTCTCTACCTCTTTGAAAAATCTGTGAATCCAGAGTGGGATAACTAAAACCCCTGATGCCACATTTCTCTTGGAAAGTCTACCAGACTATTTCTTGACATTTCCAGAACAAACTGCTCCAGAAAAGATCACTGTGATCCATCTCCATATACCCAGATGCCAGACCAAAAGGGACAACTGACTCCTTCCATATCTTCTCTTTTTTTCTTCAAGAATTAGGAAGCATTTGGCCAAAGTATTCCTTTTTTGTTTTTTTTTTGTTAAAGAGCTCTTTATTTTTCAGTTAACCAGTGTGTGTGTGTGTGTGGAGGGGGGGGGGGGTATTTAAAAAGGAAATTTTCATATTTCAATCTGTGTACTGATGCTTTGCTTCATTACTGGTTAAGTCTTGTTTTATAATAAACTGATAGTTTTGTTGTTTATTGAACAAACCTGGTTGGTGTATTTTATTCGGGGATAAAGAGTAGAGTATATGATTGACTGTGGTGGTAACGGGATAAACATTTGAATATATGTAATAAAAGCAAAATACTGCGGATGCTGGAAATCTGAAATAAAAACAAGAAATGCTGGAAATACTCAGCAGGTCTGGCAGCATCTGTGGAGAGAGAAGCAGAGTTAACATTTCAGGTCAGTGACCCTTCTTCAGAACTGGCAAATATTAGAAATGTAAAAGGTTATAAGCAAGTAAAGCGGGGGTGGGGCAAGAGATAACAAAAGAGAAGGTGTAGATAGGACAAGGTCACAGAATAGCTGACCAGAAAGTCGTGGAGCAAAGGGAAACAATATGTTAACGGTGTGTTGAAAGACAAAGCATTAGTACAGATCGGGTGTTAACGGACTGAAAATTGAACAGCTGCAAGTACAAACATGAAAAAAAGTGGGTAAGCAAACTGAACAAACTAAGATAAAATAAAATAAAATAAACACAAAAAAAAAATTGAAAAAAAGAAAAAGAAAATATAACTAAAATTAAAAGTATAATGGGGGGCCCGTCATGCTCTGAAATTATTGAACTCAATGTTCAGTCCGGCAGGCTGTAGTGTGCCTAATTGGTAAATGAGATGCTGTTCCTCGAGCTTGCGTTGATGTTCACTGGAATACTGCAGCAATCCCAGGACATATATGTGAGCATGAGAACAGGGGGGAGTGTTGAAATAGCAAGCAACTGGAAGCTCGGGGTCCTGCTTGCGGACTGAGTGGAGGTGTTCCGCAAAGCAGTCACCCAGTCTGCGTTTGGTCTCCCCAATGTAGAGGAGACTACATTGTGAACAGCGAATACAGTATAACTACATTGAAAGAAGTACAAGTAAATCGCTGCTTCACCTGAAAGGAGTGTTCGGGGCCTGGGATAGTGAGGAAAGAGGAGATAAATGGGCAGGTATAGCAGGAAGTGTAATATCTGCCCATTTACCTCCTCTCTCCTCAGTATCTAATCGTAACACTCCCCCTATCATTTTACTGGCCATACATGCAGGTCTCGCATCACCAACCTGGCAGTGACAAAGGGAAACTGGCTCTGCAATCGTTAAGGCAACATGAAGCCAGTTGGTAAGCTATTTCTATTTTTCCTTTTCTTCCTTATTCGTAGTAGAAGTGGAATTGCTCATGGTGGGTAAGCTATGTGCAATTACATTTCCAAAAATACATGGAGAATTCTTAATGAAAACTAGCAGATTCTGCTCCTTCTCTGCTACCAGCACTAGATCCTACCCACCTATTCCCTATGCATCACCCAGAGCTACTTCCTTGAGTTTATCTCTTGGGGATGTGTTGTTGTTTGCAATGTTTGGTGATTGGGCACAGGGTAGTTTAGAGATACAGCACTGAAACAGGCCCTTCGGCCCACCGAGTCTGTGCCGACCATCAACCACCCATTTATACTAATCCTACACTAATCCCATATTCCTACCACATCCCCACCTGTCCCTACATTTCCCTACCACCTACCTATACTAGTGGCAATTTATAATGGCCAATTTACCTACCAACCTACAAGTCTTTTGGCTTGTGGGAGGAAACCGGAGCACCCGGAGGAAACCCACGCAGACACAGGGAGAACTTGCAAACTCCACACAGGCAGTACCCAGAATTGAACCCTGGTCGCTGGAGCTGTGAGGCTGCGGTGCTAACCACTGCGCCACTGTGAGGTGCTGCATTATCTTAGCCTACCAGCAGGCTTACAGTATCAGATACATGACGAAAGCTACAAAGCTTTCTTCACAAGATCGTTCAACAGAGCTTGCATTACAAGGCACTAACTAAGAATGCTGATTGTACGGTTGTGCAAGAATGAGTGAAAGGAGCCGAGATATAGGAACTGGATAGTACTAGACTAGCACATAGCTTGGGGAAGATCTCACCTTTTCTTACCTGTTATTTTAGGAAAAGTGGTCCAGGAGGCCTCCTCTAAGGGAGTCAAGTAATTTCTGAGCTATCCTCTTGTTCAGGTCTGTTTCCTTGTATTAGGTGTCATCTTGTTATTGAAGCAGAGAAGTAGTCTTGAGAGATGTACCAAAGCCTGTTATGTGGCACTGCATCAAATGCCTTTTAGAAGTCCACATAAACCACATCAACCTTATAACCCTCATCAATCTTCTCTATTACCTCATCAAAAAGCTCAAACATGTTAGTTAAACATGATTTTCCTTTAACCAAACTACGCTGGCTTTCCTTAACTAATCTACATTTTGACGTAATTTTGTCCTGAATTATCATTTCTAATAGTTTTCCCAACACTGAGGTTAAATTGACTGGCCTGAATTTGCTGTGCTTATCCTTACACTCTTTTTGGCCTTAACTCTTAACTTTTATGAAGCTCAGGATTCAGAGAAAAATGGTGGGAAAGAAGATATAGATTGTAGATAGGAGGAACATTTTTGAAGCTGTATGTAGTTCTATTACTCAACTGGAGGAGAGCTAATTTCAGTGACTTAAAAAGGGATCTGGCCCAGGTGGATTGGAATCAATGGTAAAACAAGAAGGGGCAGAAATTCATTTATAGCAGGTGCTTAGCAGACTTGCCTTGATACCCTGGGGGCTGGCAGTGCCATGGGCCGCTAGCTGCTCAGCTTGCACGTTGTTCTTCATTACTATCAGGTCAGTCTGCATAGTGCTGCTACACTTCTACCAGTGCAAGGCAAACAAATTTCTCCCCCTAAGGGAGCAATGGGAGACCTTCAAAGAGGTACAGACAGCTATGTTCTTGGGGGAAAGGAAGGACATCCAAAACTAGAGTTTCCTGGATGTCGAAAGATATAAAGACTAAAATGAAAGAGAAAAGGGAGGCATATGACCAATGTGAGATTCATAACTCAGTGGAGAACAGTTACTTCTTCTGATTCCCATAAGTTAGAAATAATCACACTTTAAGCTTAAAAATATTGGCACTCTTTGTTTATTTCATTCAGCTTCTATGCTGCCTGCTAAGAAACTGCATAAGACCAATGTTGTGTTACATGTCACATGACACTTCAGGGCAGCCGTGAATATGGGCCCCGGAACACTTACACATCACAATTCGTTCCTATTAGTTCATAGCTCTTTATAGATAATATATATAAGAAACAAGCAGAATAGAGAAAAAAGAAAGTAAGAGGGACAAAGAGTATGAGAATAGATTAGCAGCTAACATAAAAGGAAACCCAAAGTGTTTCCGAACATGTAAACAGTAAAAAGACATAGTTGAAGGAAGGGTGGGGACAATTAGGGACCAAAAAGGAAATCTTCTTGTGGAGGCAGAGGTGTGGCTAAGGCACTAAGTGAGTACTTTGCATCTGTCTTCACTAAAGAGGAAGCTGCCAATGTCACTGTAAAGGAGGAAGTATTAGATAAATTGGATAGGATAAAATTAGAGGAGGTACTTAAGAGGTTGCCAGGGCTCAAATTAGAAAAGATGGACCTGTTTGTAAAATTGAAGTCCATGGGATTAAAGAGGTGGTGACTGCATGGATACAAAACTGGCTTAGGGACAGAAAACAGATGGTAGTGGCGAATGTTTTTTTTCAGCTTGGAGGGAAGTTTGCAGCAGTCAGTGGTCAGTGTTGGGACCACTATGCTTTTTGATATGTATTAACAACCTGAACATGAGCATACAGGGCATAATTTCAAAGTTGGTAGATGGGCACAACACTTGGAAATGTCGTAAACAGTGAGGAGGATAGTAATAGATTTCAAGAGGACATAGATGGATTGGTGAAATGGGCAGATGAAATTTATTGCAGAAAGGTGTGAAGTCATTCACTTTGGTAGAAAGATTGAGGAGAGGCAATATAAACTAAAGGATACAATTCTAAAGAGGATGCAGGAACAGCGAGATCTGTCCATTTGTGAGTCATGAGGTGTGGGAGAATTGCGGATACAAGGACCTAGTAAAATTGTGAATGGAGATGTTACAAGATGGGAGAACACAGGGAGGGGCAGGATTAATATAGGAATAGTATGATGAGGAAGGTAAATGCACAGCTGGAGAGAAGGAATGTTAGGATGGAACAGTCCCTGGGTTACTGGGCTGACTCTGGAACGGGAGGAGCAGGTACAGGATGGGCAGGTTTCACCTGAACAGAGGTGGGATCAATGTCCTCGCTGGGAGAGCAACTAGTGCTGTGGGGAGAAATGAAAAATACAGAATGAAGAAGCAGAAAGAAAAGCAAAATGGCAAGGAATATCGAAAAGGTAAAAGATAAAAGCTGAAAATCGTAAAGAAGAGATAGGAGGAGAACAGATTAAAAAGATTAAGATTGTCAAAAGCCAGAGCCAGCTTTGAGTTGTATGTATGTAATCACACAAAGCATTTTAGCTAAAATTGGTGAGCTGGAGGAACAAATTTCTAAAGATTATGATATAATAATAACAAAGACGTGACCGAGGCTAGGGCAGGTCTGGGAACTAAATGTTTCTGGTTATAAAGTGCTCAGACAGGATAGGGTAAAAAAAAAAGGAGGCAGGCAGCAGTGTTAATCAAAGATTACTTTACAGTATTTGAATAGAAGGATGATACGGGAATGGTGAAAAAGCTGCTTGGTTAGAATTAAGGAATAAAAAAGGGACTGTTACTCTATTGGGTATTTAATATAGAATACTGAACAGTGGAAATGAGATAGAAGAAAATATATGTATAAAAATGCAGAAATATCAAGGCCATAAAACTAAATAATTTTGATTAGCCAAAGATATGTAGTATGTGATAAAAAAAAAGTGGAGGAGTTTTTAACAATGCGTCCAAGACTGCTTTCCAGATCAGTGTGTTTTTACAGCAACAAGAAAGGTGGTGTTGCTGGATATCATTTTAAGAAGTAAATTGGGGCATGTAGATAATGTAAGAATGGGAAAACATTTAAGAAACAGTGGCCATAACATAATCAGATTCAATATGAAAACTAAAATAAAAGGAGCAGTCAAAGGTAAAAGTACTTGACTGGAGGAAAGCAAATTTCAATGAAATAAAAAGGGAAATATTCCAGATATATTGGAAAGAAATATTGTTAGATGAGACGATGGGGAACCGTCAAACAAGAGACAATTTGAGTATGAATTTGGGGGTTAACGAAACCTAGTATTCCTTAGATGAGCACGTAAAGTAAAATTAAATTGATACTTCAAAAACAGATTATGACAAATCTAAGGCTAACAATACGAACATCAAGCAGGGTATAAGAACCATGTGAGGGTGGTAAACATTTAAGAAAGTCTAAGAATATAAAAGAAACATAAAATGAAATAATAAGGGAATTTACAAAGACCATGGAATGAAATGAATAGTTAGAGAAAGGATAGAGCTGATTAGAGATGAAAAAGGAAATTTCAAGAAAGATGTAAGACGTGCAGAGACTTTGCCTCAATTTTCACAAAACAAGCCATTGTAGGTATGAAGGTGCTCAAGTGGAGGAAGTGGAGTAATTAGATCAGGTAATAATAGATAAGGAAGTAGTACTTTTTTAAAAACTTAATACTGACAGAAAGTAGAGAGGAAATAGAGGATGTGACCACTATCTTGGAAACATCCTCACATATGGAAGTTGTGCCAGAGAATTAGAAGATTGCCAATGCAACTATAAAATAGCTGGCCTAACATTTGTAATGGGTAAGCTGCTAAAGGCCATAATTGTGCTAATGAGACTGACTTCTGAATGTTTGCTGGGGTCAGCAGCAATAAATACAATGAATAGTTGAGGCCGCATTGCAGATCCTTGCAGAACACCACTAGTCACATCCTGCCAATTGGAATACCTGTCCATTATCCTGACTCGCTGTCTCCTGCCACTCAGCCCATTTCCAAACCAGGTCAATAATTTGCCTTCAATTTCATGGAATTCAGTTTTAGCTAACCGTTTCCTATGAGGGACTTTATCAAATGCCTTCAGGAAGTCAATATAAATGACATCCATAGACATTTCCCTGTTGACTACTTTAGCCACCTCTTCAAAAAACTCAATCAGGTTATTCAGACATGACCTACTTTTTACAAATCTTTAACAAAAACAAGAAATGCTGGATTCACTCAGCAGGTCTGGCAGCATCTGTGGAAAGAGAAGCAGAGTTAACGTTTCGGGTCAGTGACCCTTCTTCGGAACTGACAAATATTAGAAAAGTCACAGATATGCAAATATCTGCAAATCTTTTTTTAAAATTATGGACTCTAGTAAATTTCCCAATAACAGATGTTATGCTAACCAGTCTATAATTCCTTGCTTTTCCTCTGTCACCTTTCTTAAATAGCAGAGTGGCAATTGCAATTTTCCAATCTAAAGGAACGGTCCACATATCAAGAAAACCTTGAAAGGTTCTAAGGTTGCAATATTTTTACCCATTTGCTTTAACATCCTGGGACGGAAACAATCTGGCCTTAGGGATCTGTCACTATTTAATGCCATTATTTTCTTCATTACTGTTATTGTGCTTACGTTAATTTTGGGGAGTCCCTGTTCCTTATTCAATATTAGTTTCCTTGGGATGCCCAGCATGCTGATCTCTTCCTGCACTGTAAATGCTGACAAAAAGTAATTATTCACCATGTCTGCCATTTCCTTACTTTCATTTACAATATCATTGTTATCAGTTTTCAAGGGGTTCACATTACTCCTGAGCACCATCTTTTTAATAATAGAATTGTAAAATTTTTTAATGTTGATTTTGAAATCCTTTGCAAGTTTATTTTCATACTCCCTTTCTGTAGAGCTTAGTATCTGTTTTGTCACCCTTTGTTGTTCTTGTATCTTTTCCATTCACCAGATCTATGCTATTGTTTGCATTTTTGTATGATTTTTATTTTAGTTGTACATTGTTTCTTGCCTTTTTAGTCATCCATGGCTTTATTTGGCAAGTAGAATTCTTGTCCCTTAGGGGTATAAACTGGTCCTGTATCACATTAAATTCTTTTTTGAACACCTCCCACTGATCTTCTTTCTGTTGGTTCACCTCCTAACAGACTTGCCCAGTTTACTGTCATCTCTGTCTCATCACACTGAAATCTGCTTTACCTAAATCTAGAATTTTAGTAGCTGTTTTGCATTTCTCCCTTTCAAACACTACGTTGAACTCGACCGTATTATGATCACTGTTGGATAAATGTTCAAATGCAGTTAGGCTGTTAACTAAATCTAGTTCATGACTTGTTACTAACTCTTGGGCTCACTGGTTGGTTTGTTCCTTCCTGAGGCCAGGAAGAACAGCTCCCCCCCCCCAAGACTGCATCAATGAGTGCCTCCAGGGAGGTATCAGAGAAATGGGGTGCCACCTGGGGATGCATGCCATGCTCACACAGGCCCTCTGATCTCCCTGGTGCTGCATTACCGAAGGCAACAGCAAGCCCAGTCATGGCTACTGCTTGCCTTTTAAGATTGCCCTCAGTGACCTGTTCCCGCCTCCAGGACGCTTCCGGTGACTCCAATTGGAAGCCAGACTCGCATCCAGGCCAATTAATAACTTTATGTTTGACATTTGAAAATAGTCAGGACCTGGAAATGTTCTGGGCATCAGGTTCCCGACCCCGTCGTGAAAATTCAGCCCCACAACTCTTATCACATCCCGTGACATGCATTTTGCACTGATTCCTTCACAACAGGAAACATCTGTCCTTAGCTTTGTATTTTTCAAGCATCAACAGTTTAACTTATATTTGGCACATAACCTTTCACACCTCGTGACAATTTGCAAACTACAATTCATTCTTGCACATATTGTTAAATACTTGTTATTAAAAAAATAAAGAGAAAGCTTATTCCATCCCCTTACCTCTTGTTCTTTCTAGGACATATTGTTGCAGAAAGGTATCCTGGACACATTCAGGAAATTTACTACATTTCTGACATGTACTTGTCTGCCTGTCCGATCTGTATGAAAGTTAAAATCCCCCAGTAAAACCACTTTGCCTTTACTGCATGCTTGTCCAATTTCCACATTTATGCAATGTTTCACTTCACAGCTGGAACCAGGGGCCTATACACATTCCCACTGCAGTCTTAAATCCTTTTCTATTTTCTAATTCTACCCATAAAGTCTTCACTCTCTGTTTAACTCTCATTATATCCTCTCTTATCATTGCAGTGATTTCATCCTTAGTATATTTATTTCCTACTCCTGACCATCCTGCAGTCATGTCACAGTATTGGCTTCCATGTCATAACCTCCAAGGTGAATTTGTGCCTGCAATTCATTCAATGTGTTCCTTATACTCTGTTTGTACAAAGAACACTTATTTGGGCCACACACCCTGACCTGTCCTTCTGCTCTAATGTTTTGCTCAGATGTTTCTTATATTTCTCTTGAGTTTAATTACTTTTCACCTTCTAGTTTTCCTTTTATCTGTAGTGCCTAAAACACAATTTCTGACTGCTAATCTGCTCTCTTCCCTTTCATTGGTTTTTGAATAATTACTAATACTACATTTTCCACCTCAGCTTCTCCACATCACCACCCACTCCCCCCCCCCCCCCCCCCCCACCCCCCATTTACTAGTTTAAAGTCCTTGTGACCATCAAATTTATTCTTGCCCCTGGTCCCTGGTCAGCTGAAGCCCAACCTAATTGTACAGTTTCTTCCTGTCCCAATACTGGTGCCAGTATCCCATGAAATTGAACCCCTCTTTCCCGCACTACTCATTCAGCCATGTGTTCACCTCCCTAAACTGCTTATCACTACGCCACTTTGCAGGTATCTCAGAAAATAATCCAGAGGTTATAATACTGGAGGTCCTGTTCTTTAATTTGGCTTCTAAAGCTTGCCTTTTTTGATAGGCCTGTAAGTCTAAATACTATAAACGAACTCTTAAAACTGCTTAGTCAGCAAAGTTTGAAGATTGGAATGTGTTAGTTAATTTCCAATTGTAGCTCAGAACTGACCAGCATTTTATGTTTACTTTGCATCTGTAATAAAATGTAACATGTGAAGTGCAACATATCTGCCTGATGATGTACCAGCTTTAATATATTGCTAGTGGATATATGGTGTCATTGCTTGTAGCAAGTTTTACAAGGACAGGGACATGCATGCAACATAATGTACAATGTATTGCCTGCAGCTAAGGTAGAGTTTTGTCCCTTCTAAGCCACAAACTCCAATAGTTATGAAGTAACAAAGTAGAGTTTGATACTCTGCAGGCTACAGATTAGAATCCTAGCTTTATTTCCCTTTTTATGTGTGATTTAAGGACAACAGAAGTTACAGACTTTCTTGACCTATATACTTAATTTTTATGTATTTAATTTTTTATAGTACAGGATACATCTGAAGATGGTAGGCAAAATGTAGGAGATTGGATGTAGGTATGTGGAGTATAGCAGTCGGAGGAGGTTGTGGGGTTTAACAATAGTTGAGGAGCAGGTGCTGGACTTTGGTTGCATAGGCGAATGGTTCTGGGCTACAGAGCATTGTGGAAGGGAACCTTTCATTTGCGGGTAACGGTGGGAGGTGAGAGTGAAATGTGGCATTTGGATTACTTGGCGATTTCTGGGGTCTAATAATAGTGGATGGGTTTCCAGAGCAGCAATGGGGAGAGGGGCCACAGGATTTGGCAGCACTATCAGGTCTGGGATAAATGTGAAAAGTCCATCAGCATTGCAGTTGAAGGTTCTGCAATATGGCACACTGGGGAATGTGCTAGGGTCCAGTGTACTGAGCTCCTCTGTGTATATAACCACATATCACCTTCTAGGGTGATGACCTCCATGCCTGCTTTACTAAGGTTTGTTTGATGGATATTGTTTATTAGACCCTGGAGTAAGATTTATTGCACTGCAGTACTGCTAGCTGCAAATAGGAGCATATTAGCTGTTTCAAAATCAAAGATGATATGCAATAAATCTAATCCAACACACTCCTGAAATGTCACCACTATAAACAAGAAAAATACATAAATCTGATATTAATTGAATGTGGTGGATGCATGGATAAAGTAGTGTGTTGTCAGTTGCTATATTTTGGTGTGTTAAGGGTATTCTGTTAGGAACTTTAAAATGACAAAGTAGTTGCTAGTAAATACTATTACATTTTACCATCAATGCTGATGGAATGGTATCTTATCAAAATTTAGCATTCCCTTTCGTGGCAAATATGGGAAAATTAAATGAAATATAATAAATCAAAAAGCTTTTAAAGGAAATGAAAGGGAAAAAAACATCTGATTGCACAAACTAAAGAGAATTGCAGGGCTATGGAGAAAGAGCAGGAAAGTGAAACTAGTTGGATAACACTTTCAAGGAGCCAGCACAGGCATAATGGGCTGTATGGCTGCCTTTTGTATTCTATGATTCTATCCAGGTAATTTTAGCTCCACAGAACGGGCAGAAAGGGAGCTAAAAATTCAAAAAGCAGAAACCTGACCCAACCCACCTCCAATAAGCCCCTACAGAGGTGGGTTGGGAGCAGGTAACTAACCTACTCTCCAGAGGTGGGTCCATCATTAAATATTTTAGTGAGCTGCTTGCCTCAATTTTAACCAGAGTTGTACTTTGAACTCCTGTGGGTCATGTTTCCAAAGGTTCAGAAAACTTGGTAGCTGAAGGGAAGCAAAAAGGGCTTGATCCATCAAGTAAGTGTCTTTACAGAACTGCTGGCTGGCCAGGAGGAACAGGAATGCTTCCCACAGCTTACTTGATCCCCTCTCTGTGATCGGACCCTCATGCTCTACCCCAATCTCCTCCCCAACCCTCTACAATGCACCACCCCACCCCCTCCCCCACCCCACCTCCCCAACCACCAATCTCTCCCTGACTCCTCGCTGTTTCCCGGTTACAGCCAGGTGCCACAGGCCATCCTCTCCGCCATCCAGCCGTCATCTCAATCAGGCTGGCTAGCTGCCAGCTGGGAAACAGAGACAAATATTTTTTAAAAGGTTCTACCATTAATTTCAGCAGGATCTCTGGGAATCCGGTATTTTCAGGTTTCCCCTCCCCTATGCTTTCTCCTGCCTTCCTGTAAATATTGGGGGACTATGAAATGAAGAGATCTTTACAGTTCAAAAATACTGTTTCCCTTTTTCATCTATTACTAATTTTAGGTCTGCAAGACATTTGTGTTCAGACTTTCTGAAGTAAAATAGGTCTATTATTCAAATAATAGAAAAATGCCAATTTGAAAAGCTATTAATAGATGCCCCACAGTGTTGTGCACAGATCCAGTATATGTTCTTTTTAATGTTGTGGTCACACTGAAACCTAAACATGTCAATCAATCATCCAAAGTAATGCAGCAAATTTACTGAAACAATTGCCCAGAATTTACTGGAGCAGGGCATCCTGCAGCATGCCCCATCAATTAGACATTCACCCTCAACTTTCAGCTCAAAGGTTTTGCGTCACAAAGGGTGAACTGATAACAGCACAGTGAGGTCAATGGGGCATCTGGGCCCTTGGGTGAACAACAGGACCAACATTCTACCTCCTTAACCAATGAGATTTAAGGATTGAGAAAGAAACAGGGTAACAACAAAGAAGTAAATCAGGTCAATTACAGTTAAATTAGGTACAGAAAGAGAAATAAAGAGAGGGAAATAAAGATTGTATTAAGAGAGATTTTTTAAAAAGAGACAGAAATGTAAGAAAAGCATTTAAAATTTAAAGTTTTAACAATTGCCTGCAGGAATTAGCTTCCACAGTTTCAGTTATTCCCTTTCTGCACCGGAGAGGGAGAGTGACATTGCAGAAACATAAATCTCATCATTAAAAGGTCCCTATTCTGTTAAGTACCAGCCTTAGCTTTCTGCAGCGAGTGTAATTGATAATTAATCCGCAAATGCAGCAATTTCTATAAACTGTTGGAGATATCGATAACAAGCTGCCATTTTCAAGAAGCTAATGGCAGAATGTTGCTGTTTCACAACTCACGGGGTATCTCTTCCTTGCCATGACGTGCTGGAAGATTTACACATGAATAATGGCATCCATGTTAAACATGTCATTATTTTAGCAGCAAATTTTGGCCCATTATTTCACATGACTAGCAATATTATACATCATGCTGATGCTGAACAATACAGCCCCCACATATAGTTATAATAGTGTTTACCTCTGTGACATTACAAAACTGAAGAATCAAGTAATTTTACTCTATCCTCCGTAAACTACATTTATTCCCAGTGATTAGTATTATAAATGTTAAAAATGGCTCAAATGGTCTATTTGCTTAAGACACAAACTATTTATTTATTGTTCCCTCCTCCCTCTCCAAAATCTTTCATGACATCTGGGAGGAGAAATTCATCCGCATTTACAAGACACTATGTAGACTTAAGTCGATTCCCCAGGGGCAGGCAATACTGCAGATTGCTACCTGCACAGCCCACACAGTGTTCCTCATTACATCAGCACTGCCTGCCCCCGGGGAATCAACATAAGAAAACGCCATTACACGAACAAATTTCTCCCCCAACAAATCTTAGGATTCGGGTAATATTGATAACTTACTTTTGAGCTGCCCTCAAAGTTAATGACAACAACTGAACTGTTTGATGTGGAGTGTGTCATTCTAAATATACAGCTTACTATCACTAATGTTTCTCCGTTAAGGTAAGCATTCTCATAGACTACAATCTTTTAATAGTTTTTTTATATATTATACAATGACACTGATGTGAATGAGTCTCACTTACCAAAAGCACTTCACTTGTGCTTGGCAGCATTTCTGTTTCCTTTGCACAGGCTTTGGAGGAAACAATGGAATTTCAGGCACACACACACACACATTTATTGCCAGTGTGAGTCCACACCTTCAAAGGAATAAGGGAAGACATCAAACCTATGAGTTTTTTAATATTATATGTGAGTATCATTGATAAGGCCAACATTTATTGCCCATTCCTAATTGCCCTTGAGAAGGTTGTGGCAAGCCACCTTCTTGAACCGCTGCAATTCATGTGGTGTAGGTAAACCCACAGTGCTGTTCGGGAGGGGGTTCCAAGATTTTGATCCAGTGACAGTGAAGGAACGACGATATAGTTCCAAGTCAGGATGGTAAAATTGATAAACCCCCAAAAACGGGTGTGGGAATTGTTGGCTGCAGTTAACCTGTGCCCATTCATTGCGATGCAGACAGCACATTAAATTCATGCTGCCTGCTGTTTCACCTAAAGATACTACAGGACACTCACTAACACAATTCCTTCTTTCTTGCAGAGGAAGGTGACGCATAACAGGAGACATCAGGGATGCACACCTGCACGTTTTAACTCTTATGGAGGAGATAATGCTGGTCATCATGGGAAGGGACATTAGTGAGGCTGTGGCCACTAGTGGGGCTAGAGGAATTAATGATGAGAGTATCTGCACATCTGATCCTCATTTTCTCCCATTTCTCTTTCATTCCTTAATCTCTTTTAACTCAAAAGTTGCAAATGGTGTCAGCATGCATTTCTTACTTCCTCCTTTCCCTTCACCACAACCCAACTCTTGTCCCTTTTGTCTTTCAGATACCCAAGAACGGGAATCTTCCCAGTCAGAGGAGGAGGAAGAAGAAGAAGAACACGGTGAAGATGGTGTGACACCATCACTTGATCGCACACTCACTGCCGCCAGCTCTGATACTAACACTGCTCATACTTTACAGGCTAGGATACAGCACATGTCTCACCATGTGGTGAGACACCAGGCACAAATGCATAGGAGCCAGGGCAAAGGAAAAAGTGTAGGGTGGGGGAAAAAGTTAGCACTAGTTCCAGCTTACCAGAGGATGAGGTCACCTGCTAGTGCTGCTGCAGAGGAGTCAGATGAGCACTTCAATGAGCCAGACTGCCATAGAAGGCTGATGGGAGTTCATGACTAAATGCTTGATACACTGGAAAGCGTGTCAGTAAACCTACACATAATGTCAAGGAGCATGGAGGAGTTCAGCACCAACTAAGCATAAGGCTTTGCACAGAACTTGGAGACCGATCTTTCCAACATAGAATGGGTGGTCACCATCATCAGCACACCTGCAGAATCCACCATGATGCAGTGCCTGATGGCAGGTGTCACAGTTTCCATTGCAGCATAAACAGCTTCCATCAAAGATCTGAGTGCTGCAGTGGAAGCATAGACTGCTGCCATCATGGCTGTTGATTAGAGTGTCCAAAGGGGCTTCCAGGGCATTACAGCAGTCCAGCAATCTGCTCTACAACTGAGTACTAAAATTACTGAGGCACAAACCCAGGAGAGTGGCTGTGGCTCCATGAAGCACAAATCGGCTGACCTCCCTCTGGTTGGCAGCATTCGTGTCCAGCTGTGCAATGTTAAGACAGGGGACTGGCTGGAGTATGCAGTTTGAAAATGGCAGTGCCAGCATCAAATCAATATTTCACACTGATTCATGATCTGTCTTCTCTGCATGTTGCCACTGGTTGTTGGATACATGCGCACACTTTACCAAGATGGCATCCTGCATAATTCCCATTGGATGTGTTGCTGCCCATCTTGGACCCAATGTCCAAGTGTTAGGTGGTCATGTAGTGCCTTAAAAAAACAAGTGCTACATTGTCCAATTTAGCCACCTTGGTGTTAAGTACATAGGCCACTTTAACTTATTACAATAATACTGTGACCTTGGGCAGAATTTTACCTGCCGGGGGTGGGGGGAGCAGTGGTGACCGAGGTAGTGAGGTGGGCTCGGGTGTGTACAGGTGTTAAAGACCTGAAAAATGACAGTGTGTGGGGACCCGACATGTTCCTGCTCTCTTCTGCTTTTTATAGGGGCACATTTGGAAGCAAGCTGGAAACCCCCTTGAAGGTGTCGAGTATGATAATTGCTATTTAAAAATTGATTTCAGTGGCAATGTAACCTTCCATTCTGGCTTTAACAGTCGGTGCATGGATTTCCTGAGCTGTGTGGATCTCACCAGGGCGCAGAAGGCAAGAGCCCAGCGGGAAGTCAATGATCGACGAAACTGACATGCTAGAAAACATTTAAATAGAGAAATTGAACAGCTGTAGCCATGCCTAAAGGAACGGCTGTACTCTCAGTCCTTGACTTGAGACTGTGATTTCCCTCATTTTCAGAACAAGAACAACTTTTTGGAAGTCAAGTTTTGAAGAAGGGTCACTGACCTGAAACATTAACTCTGCTTCTCTCTCCACAGATGCTGCCAGACCTACTGAGTATTTCCAGCATTTCTTGTTTTTATTTTTGGAAGTAATTTGACTTACCTTATATCTTACCTTGCTGTAAGCTCAGCCTTCGCTGCAGTATGAGCAACTTATGCAGCCATTATGTCGACCTCTGAAGAGGAACAAGAGAATGAGCAACAACACCAGTAGCAGCTGCCTTCTCCACAAGCCGTTGCACAGGGCAGCGGGGAAGGACACAAAGCTGCAGCTCAAAGGAGGCGATGACCCCCAAACAAAGTTTACAGACAGAGGATCAGCTTCCTCAACATGACTGAGCAGCAGTGCCTCAGGAGGCTCAGGCTCAGCAGTAGCTCATTGCTGACATTTGCAGCCTCTTGGAACAAGACCTTGTTCCAAGAGGGTCAAGTAGACATGCGCTGCCAGTGGCCATTAAGTTCACCACAGCCCTGAATTTCTTCACCACCAGCTCCCTTCAGGCATCAACTGGGGACATCTACAGGATCTCACAATCTGCCCCCCACAAGTCCATTTCCCAATGCACAAATGCCATGCTTGTCACAGCTGTACAATATAAGCGCTTTGACACTGATGAGGCCAAAGACAAAGAGAACACTGCTGCAGTGGATGGATTTTCACAGGCTCAGAGAATCATTAGACTGCACACATATGGCAATCAAAGCACATTGGTGTGGGTCTGGAGACACATGTAGGCCACAGCCAGAGTAGGACAGTAGATTTCCCCCTCTGAAGGACTTGGTGAACCAGATAGGTTTTGTGACAATTCGGTAGTTTCATGATCATTATTAATAAGTAGGGCCCTACTAAATTCACAGTCAAATTTTACAAATTTCACAGTCATGGCATTTTAAGAATCATGAATTTCACAAATTCACATATTTAAATCATAAATTTCATGGTGTCACAACAAACCATGAAAATGATTTATTTAAAACAAAAAAAGGACAAAGGAGGTTTCTGGTTTCAAATGGCATCTATTGTATACTCAGAAACTATTGTAAAAAGTTGACTATAAACCGGTCACATTCTTTACTCACTGAAGTCAGTGGTTGAATGTGAGCGTGGAGCCACCTGCAACTGTCTCTTTCTTCATTCCCTGTCTCTGCACTGTGAACACCTGTCCGTGTTTAGTCACAGCTCTCTCCGTGCCCAGAGTTTGTTGGAATTGTCCTCATAATGTGTACTTGGCAAGCAACCACCATTTTGTTATGGGGACATCAATTCACCATGAGTGACAATTAAGTGCCAAGAGGCAGTGTATTATCTAATGCTGTCACCAGATCTCTGCGTCACTCCCATCTCTCCATCGCTGATGCCCAGTACTTGTGCCACCCCGCCGATCTCCAAGGCATCCTCCTCCATTGTGGTCAGGGTGACAATGGCTGCAATTCCACCCCAGGTTCTGTGCCTCTCCCTGGAGTTGTGTGCTCTCTTCTGCAAAGAGAGAAGGCAGAGAGTTGAATGTGAGAAGTGAAATAAGTGTTAAGGATGGAATGAGAACATTTGAGCAGAGTGACTGAGGACTGGGTGCAAGCGGGCAATAGGATGTGGGTAAGTGTAAGTGGTGTGTGCTGAGATGGAGATTTGAGGAAGAGGCTGGACAGAAAGAAATGTGTGTAACTGCAAGATGAGTCAGTCAGAGGGCGTTTGTGCAGGAGAATGCTAGGGGTGTGAGAGAGTGATGGATGCCATCTGAAAGTGGTATGACACTCACCTTGCTGTTCCAAATGAGGTCATTGAACCTTTTATTGTACTGGATCTAGGTCCTTGGCACCACACCGGCTGCTTACAGCATCAGCAATCTCCAGCCATGCCTGCTTGGTTAGGCTGGCTGGTCATCTCCTCCCGTCCTCAGGGAAAATGACTTCTCCCCTGGCCCTGACTGCTTCTACTATTATCTCCGGGGGGCCTTTGATAACTGATCCAGCGCATCATCCCGTCCTCCCTTCCTGATTGGTTGGGAAACCCAGAATCAGGATGCTAATGACGTGGCTCTGTTAAAGAGCCATGGCAAAGCCCACTGGAGATTTCGCTGGGTTCTCAAGCCGCTAATGGTCCTGCCGTTTTGCAGGAACTAAGTTGATAAAATTCTGCCCATTGTGTTACAAAATAGATCCTGGGGCAGTTGTTAGACTAGGAGACATCACAGTGCTCTCTAGTGTTGGACCACCTATTCAAATAGTTACAGAATAGCCAGTTTTGAGATGAGTTCGGTGCCAATATGTATCATTTGTAATTAAGGCTGGTTCCCTTATAGGACTGCTGCCCTCTGGTGTCATTATTCAAGTTGACCACTTGACATAAGATTCAGAAATAGTAATAATTTTGTAGTCACCTTTTATCTAGTTCAACTCTATATATTCCATACTGGGAATAGAGTAATGCATTCTAATGTATTATGGTAGAAAACTCTTGGTTTGGTGTTTATGAACTGCCTGAAAGCAAATTTATTTTTACATTTGCCAGCAGTGGCACACATTGGTCCAGCTACAGCGTAAATTCATTCCACACTGCCTTAACATTACATATCTCTAATTTCCAAAGTCATCCCATTATACCAAAAGGACTGTACTTCAATGCACTGTTATTCCTGTATCAGATCTGATAGATGATCAAAATATTGGCCTGTGCATGTACTGTCATTGAAACTTTCAGGACGCAGTTTATAACTGTTATGGAGAGGAATGCTTCATTTTTTTCCCTTTATAAGTTGATTTTTATACTTCTTCTGTGATAAATGTTATATCATCATATGGAGAGTAATATCTATGTAAATATAATGAAAAAGGAGTCTTCATCTTTTTTATGATCAAGTGATATCCCCCCGTTTCTCTTCTTTCTCAATGTCACTACTGAATCACAGTACACCTTCCATATTACAATTCTACTCAAAGAAGGAAAAAAGGTGAAGCTATTAATTAATCTACACACAGTCCATCTGATGCTGCCATACATTGCCACAGGTAAATTGGATCATTTTGATATGGACCTTGTATTTGAAAGTTTTTCACCTGCCTTTTTTGTTGCAAAAATTAAATCAGCATCTCTATTTCTTTTACAGTTACTATCAAATTGTATAAAAATGGTCAGACACAAAATAAGAGCCAAATGAATTTTGTCACACTCAATCTGGTGTAAATTCAGCCCTGTAAAAGTTACCCAATTTGTAGTGTCTTCTATCAATGTGTTTGTCAAGGTGTGTGTAAGATTTTTATTTTGTATTAGAGAGCTTGTCATTGTTTCAGATACTGTGTGGATAATTTACAAATATTATTATACTCAGCTGGTACTTTGGCCAAAGCTTTTATGGGAGGAAAATTGCAAATTAGTTTTAAGAGCTAGCAATGTTACCTAGAACAGGTCAGTTATTTTAAACTCCTCAATCTGAACAGGCAACGTATTGCTATCACCAATGCCATAGCCAAACTTTCAGCATCAGAGTTGGTGCCACAGATGGACAGACATCTTAGCCTAGATTTTGTGGCCAGGAAAGAAAGATGTGAAGAAATCCTGTGTCTCCTGAATTCTACCCACTTGGCATGCTGGACATGAAAAGGTTAATCATGTCCATGTGATAGGAAAATGCACCAGGACTGACATAATTGCATTTCAGTTAATAAGTGCCTCTAACTTGCTTTGGCAGACAATTAGTGCATGTGGCGTCTTCTCTTCCTGAAGGAAGCTGGTAAAACAGACTCAGATAACAATGAGATATGTGAATGCCCAACTAGCTGTAATGTTACATGCTTGCTTATTCAGGGTATATCAAGCTTTCAGTTGCACGGCATGAAAGGTGATCAATAGCCAGGATACATTGGTGGCATCTTCACAGATTCTGCCAATTAAACATTTTTGAAGGCCCCAGCACAATGACCTGGCAACGACCAAAGTGAAATTTCTTCTCAGGGTTTAGGTCAGCAGAGAGGCAGGTGCTGAGCTATTCTAACTGCAGCTACCGGTGCAGATTATACTGACACATCCACTAAATCGCTGTGGGCTGAAACTTGGTTCGATCTCCTTTCAGGCATGTTTAGTTAAGACATGATAGAGAGATCAACCCTCTTCACAAACAGCTCATGTAACACTGTTTCAGCAGCTTTTAAACAATTGTTTCAATTTGCTCCCATACTTACTGTTAGCTTCATACCCGCACCTTTGGTCTTTCTCCTTTAATTTTTACATATTCTTAAAATCCACCGGGACTCCAGGTCTCCCAATATTGAGGACTCGCGCCTGTTTCAGTCGTCACACGCTACGTTCCTGTTCCCCAATTACAATCACGGCAGTTTATCTCTGTCTCTCCACAGATTCTGCCTGACCTGCTCTGTGTTTTCAGCATTTTCAGTTTGCATTTTAGGTTTCCTGCATCCTCAGTAATTTACTTTTGTCGCTCATTTGAGTTTGTTTAAAACCCGTCGTTCACCATTCAGTTTAAATTTTGCCTGGGTTCTTTCATTGGACGACTTATAAAGAATCCAAAAATGTTCAATATTTCAATAAAAATTTCAATAAAAAGGACATAACTCTCAAATACTGCATTTTCAAATACATTACTGTTTCCGTTAATGTCTAGTAATGCCATGTGAGTAACTTAATGGAGGATACTAGATACCTTTAAGGGAATTGTAAGGGATAATGTAATTAAATGATGATGCCATGAAACTTAAAGCCTGACTGATTCACGTTTGTTTTCTTAACCACCTAATTGAATTACCCCATAAGTGAATTTACAAATATCTAATACCTTCAGTTAAACAACTTAGATGACATTACTAGACATGGATATGAATGTTGATATTTGAAAATTTGTTATTCCAGGACTGTAGATGATAAATCCTTTTTTATCGGCCAGGAGGAGATGTTGTTGTTCATCCGTGTAGGCTCAGCTCTGATATTTTCCTCGTCACTGCAGAAGTGTTTTGTTTTTTTGTGAAAACTCAACCAATATTGGGGGTCTCACTGAGCGGAGCCTCACAAACACGGACCACCTCTTCCGCCCCCCACCCCCAGCTTTTTTGCGTGGTAGTGTTGCCAAGTAGAATTAATTTAGGTAATGTATGCTCGTGTGTAATGTTTGCAAAATTATTTTCGGTACATTCTTCATATTAAAAACTGTATTTTAGAAATGTGTAAAATCGCAGACATATCTTCATGAACAGTATTCTGCAAATAAACTAACAAGATGAGCTCATGGATAATTGGGTGTGATCAATAGAGCGGCCCGAACGCCTGCTAAGTTGCCAATCTCATGATAGCACATTTCTGTTGCTAACGCACTGATACCTCAATGTTAATATGCGTTAATTTGTTATTACAGCTCGAAATTCAATCCAAAAATATTTTAAATATTTCTGACCAAAATAATGTTTTCGTCTTTTAGTTTTTTTGTATTAACATAACATCGTGCCTCAATGCGAACTCTCACCATATACATATCTCGCCTAACACAATAGTTACCTCCCGCAGACATTTACTCTTGTTCTCTATGATCTGTAGTGTGATCCAGTGTATCAGGTAACTGTGATAGTTTACCGAGTCATTGGCCAGAATTTTACCCTAGGCGGACGGAAGCTGAAAAGTCGGTGACAAACCCACTTTCGCCTCTTCTGGGGATCGGACCGGTATTGGGCTTTAATTGCTGAGGTGGGACTTCCACCTGCTTGAGGTAGAGCTGCCAGCCAATCAGCGGGCTGGCAGCTCTTAGTCTCAGCAGCGCCACCGGGAGTGGTGGCCACTGCTGGGACTGCAGCCCAGCATGAAGACAAGATGCCTGGGAGCCGGGAAGGAAGGTAAGTTTTGGTTACCTCGCCGGGGGTAATCGGTCGGATCCTGGCAAGGCTAGGGTAGTCATTTGGGGGGAAGGGGGGTGTGTTGGGTCTTGGGGTTGGTTGGGGTAGTGGGAGCGGCCCTCTATTGGGCACAGGGTGCCCAATCATGAGGGCCACCCTGGGATGCTGAGAAGCCAGCTGCTTTCATTAGGCAGCTTCTCCCATCTCCAGGGTGCCCACTTGCCATGCGTAAAATCTGCGTGGAGACAGGCAAAGGCCCTTAAGAGGCCACTTAAGGGCCTTGATTGACCGGGGGTGGGTGGCCGTTTTTCGCCGCTGCTGCCGAAAAAGTGGCAGCGGAGGGGGGAGTGGGTTGGGAAGGTCTCCCGGTGCCTCTCGCTCCATTTTACGCCAACCACCCCCCCCCCCACCCCCCACCACCATCCCGCTCGTCGGGATGGCGTAAAATTCAAGCCAGTTGTGTCTTGATATATTTGCAGGATTCCTACTGCACGCTACTTTGATGGATGCTTACTATCGATCACAGCAGACATTTAGGTACCAAACTAAATTAACAGATTTATTTATGGAAAGGATCATTACAGTAGCAGTAAGTACAGTTTGTTATTTATCTTTAATCCTAATGTGGCGAACAGTTTTGAACCAGTTCACAAAAGAGTTAAATAGGTAAGCTGGTTGGTTGGGTTCCTTTGAATGATAATTACTTTGTGCATTTTTCAAGTAATATATAGTACACTCTTCTCTTTAGCTTAGAGCCATCTTAAACCCTACCTGTTATAGCCACAGTCAAAATTGTGTCACTGTTTCTACCTACAGAGATCATACCTTTCTTCCATGTCTGTTGTGACTAGTTTGTTACGACCAACCGCTCCAGTCAAAGCCCCCAATCAAAATATACGATTCTGATTGTGGTGGGAGAAACGCACTGATAATTCAATCCCGTCGCTCCACAGATCGCCTAACATATAATTTAAAACTTTACAAATTAAAGAAAGACCCAGCCAAATTGTACCATCTATTAACCCCCGAATGAGGCCAACCAAACCAGGTGTCGTTAAATCAAAAAATTAACTCTTTAATTACAAGAACTAAATTCTTAAACACTATGAAGATATAAACATTTAAAGTAGAAACAATTAGAGTCCTTGCAAATTTACAGTCCAATGTTGCTTGAAGTCCTCACAGAATGTTGCTTGAAGTCCTCACAGCCATCCGATGCAGAAAAAAGGTTCTTCCACAGTAGAACGGTCCGTAGTCTAACTGCAACAGCTTTCCTTCTCCAGCGACTTTCAACAATTAATGACTTGCAAACACTTGCAATAGAATCAATCTGACTTTAGAGTTTTTGAGGGATAAACGATTGTCACAGTCTAACTTCCCTTCCTTCAGTTTAAACTACCAGAGAGCTCTGTTTTGGCTTGACTTTTTTTTTAGAATTTTGAGAGATAATAATTAAACAGACTAAATTCCTATTCCTTCAGTTTAAATGGTTGCTGTCATCACAGCTGTCTGTGTCCTCTGTCTGTGTTCTGTTAGAACAAACTGTCTTCAACTAAAAAGCCAGTTCAAAATTGAATTGTAACAAATGTAGCTTGATACTCACTCCCAGTGGTTGTATCTATGGTAACGAGAATGATCCCTATGAATCGCAGTCTTCAAATGGCTGTTTTTAAAGCAACGAAAATGCAACTCCCTATAACTCCTGAGGCTTGCTGGTTCGTAAAGCAATACTGATCCTTTGCAAGCCTTAAAGGCAAACTGCATATTCCCAAAAAAAAACTACAGGACCATGACACGTTCAAAATCATAACTATACATATCAGAATTGCACAAACCTGATACTTATAGTTGTTCCTATATAGCTATGTAATCAGCAAGACAGTTTATAAGACTGAGGCAATGGATGGACAGTGATATTAACACCCATACAAAGGTCTGTTGTAGGGGTTGACAAACTTTCAAAACAAACTTGCCTAAAATAAAAACTATTGGGAAGCGCAAGAAGAAAACTCGGCATTTCTAAACCAACTTCATGACAAGTTACCAAGCGTCACTGATAGAATGTAGAATTGGCGTATATAATAAATGAAATACACACATTGAATTAATGTATCAATAGAAAAACATTGAAATTATAATAGACCTAACTGAATTATCGCATTTATTGACATTTTTGCATCTTGATTTTTTTCTTTGTATCTCCAATATTTGTGCATGTTTCAGGTTTTATGCATCAATTTATGTATAATTATGTATAAGCACTTTGGAAAAGAAAATGTAAACATGGTGAACCACGTTAATCTAATGGAAAAACAATATCTTTCCACTTTGAATAAAAAATTAATAAATGTACATATAAAACTGAAAGAATGCTTTTTATCTTTATGTATTTATACAATTTACCTTTTACTACAATTTTGTTGGTAAAGTCATCTTTAAAAACAACTATAACTTAAGATGCGTAGAATTAAGACAATTTTTTCCGCTATTGATTCTCATGTTTAAAAAAAAGCTTCTAATAGCACATTCATAATACTTTATTGTCTCAACTATATTAGAAACAATCATGGTCGCAACTCCAATCCAACTGGAAAACGTTGGGAGCCACAAAAGAGCCCCAAACAGCTCTCAAGTTGTTGACCCCCAGTCTGCTGGAATCCACTTGGGGGTCAACAAAGGCTGTCTAAATCATAGCTGTCCTGAATAAATTATGACATATATTAATTGCTGGTGATGCGTTTTTGATAGTTCCAGCACTTGGGGCAGTGATTTTCTCAAATACTTTATTAGTAATCAACAGCTTGATTAGTCTCTTTCTGGTCAGCTTCAGGCAGAGTTAGACAAACAAAACCAAGTTCCCATTTTGAGTACAGTACCTCTCTTAAAATAATCTGTTTTTAAGTTTCATAACTAGTATACAGAGAAGCACTATAAGTAGGGCCCTACCAAATTCATGGTCAAATTTTACAAATTTCACAGTCATGGCATTTTAAGAATTGTGAATTTCACAATTTTGCATATTTAAATCAATAGAAAAACATTGAAATTATAATAGACCTAACTGAATTATTGCATTTATTGACATTTTTGCGGCACAGTGGCGCAGTGGTTAGCACCGCAGCCTCACAGCTCCAGCGACCCGGGTTCAATTCTGGGTACTGCCTGTGTGGAGTTTGCAAGTTCTCCCTGTGTCTGCGTGCGTTTCCTCCGGGTGCTCCGGTTTCCTCCCACAGCCAAAAAAACTTGCAGGTTGATAGGTAAATTGGCCATTATAAGTTGCCCCTAGTATAGGTAGGTGGTAGGGGAATATAGGGACAGGTGAGGATGTGGTAGGAATATGGGATTATTGTAGGATTAGTATAAATGGGTGGTTAATGGTCGGCACAGACTCGGTGGGCCGAAGGGCCTGTTTCAGTGCTGTATCTCTAAATCAAAAAAAATCATAAATTTCACAGTATCGCAACAAACCATGAAAATGATCTATTTAAAACAAAAAAAGACAAAGGAGGTTTCTGGTTTCAAATGGTATTTATTGTATACTCAAAAACTATTGTAAAAAGCTGACTATAAACTGGTCACGTTCTTTACTCCCTGAGGTCAGTACTTGAATGTGAGCATGGAGCAACCTGCAACTGTCTTTTTCTTCATTCCCTGTCTCTGCACCGTAAACACCTGTCCGTGTTTAGACACAACTCTCTCCGCATTGGGAGTTTGTTGGAATTGTCCTCACAATGTGTAGCAAAAACCTTTGGTAGGTAGTCCTGTCGTAGTTCATTTGTACTTGGCAAGCAACCACCATTCCCACATTATGTTAAATGAATGTCCGCAGCTTTGGATGACCACGTTTTTCCAATGGTATGTTGGCGATTGCAAAAGCATCCACAAGTTCCACTGTAAACAACTGATGATTTTCTGAACTTTCTGGCGACTTCTTAAAAAGAGATGGAATCATTGCTTGATTTTTTTTGTGTGTTCATTTTCTAGCAGTGCGGCTTTGGATGCTTTCTTTCTGTTGCGATGGCTTTCGGACTCTAAGTGGCGCTGAACCGTTGCACGCCATGTGTGATCCAACGAAACATTGCAGCTTGTACAAAACAGTATTCCACCATCGACATGCAGAATTTGAATCATAGAGTCATTGAGTTATACAGCACAGAAACAGGCCCTTTGGCCATCGTGTCCGTGCCGGCCATATTCTAATCTCATTTCCCAGCACTTGGCCCGCAGCCTTGTATGCTATGGAGTTTCAAGTGCTCATCTACATACTTCTTAAATGTTGTGAGGGTTCCTGCCTCTACCACCCCTTCAGGCAATGTATTCCAGATTCCAACCACCCTCTGGGTGAAGATTTATTTCCTCAAATCCCCTGTAAACCTCCTGCCCCTTACCTTAAATCTGTACCCCCTGGTTATTGACACCTCTGCTAAGGGAAAAAATGTCTTCCTATCTACGCCCCGCATAATTTTGGCTTCCAAATTCTTTCACACAATGTGCTGCAGTAATGGTTGTGGCCGTTTTTGATTTGCTCATCCTGGAATTCTCACTTGTCTGCTAACACTTGAGACTGCTTCCCTAAAACTGCACTAGAAGCCCTCCTTCATCTACTAATTGGCGAGTTGAGCCTTGTGTCAATCAGTAAAACATGTGATCACAGAATAAAAGAAATGTTTCAGCACAGAAGGAAGCCATTTGGCCCATCTTGTCTGCATTGGCTCTCTGAATGGGGACAGTGCCTTCTCCCCATAACCCTGCACATTATTCCTTTTCAGATTACAGTCTAATTTCCTTTTGAATGCCTCGATTGCACCTGCCTCCACCACACTATCAGGCAGTGTATTCCAGACCGTAAAAAGTTTTTCCTCATGTCGCTTTTGCTTCTTTTGCCAATTACTTTAAAATCTGTGCCCTCTCGTTCTCGATTCTTTCATGACTGGGAACAGCTTCTCCCGATCTACACTGTCCAGACCGCTCATGATCTTGAAAACCTCTATCAGCCTTCTCTTCTCCAAGGAAAACAGTCCCAACTTCTCCAATCCATCTTCATAACTAAAGTTGCTCATCTCTGGAACTATTCTCGTGAATCTTTTCTGTACTCTCTCCAATGCCTTCACGTCCTTCCTAAAGCGCGGTGCCCAGAACTGGACGCAATACTCCAGCTGAGGCCGAACTAGTGTCTTAAACAAAGTTCAACATAACATCCTTGCTTTTATACTCTATGCCCCTATTAGTAAAGCCTCGGATTCTGTATGCTTTATTAACCGCTCCCTCAATCTGTCCTGCCACCTTCAATGACTTATGCATGTATACACCCAGATCGCTCTGCTCCTGCACCCCTTTAGAGTTGTACCCTCTATTTTATATTGTCTCTCCATGTTCTTACAACCAAAATGAATCACTTCAAATTCCTCTGTATTGAACTTCATCTGCCACTCATCCGCCCATTCCACCAATTTGTCTATGCCCTTTTGAAATTCTACACTATCCTCCTCACAGTTCACAATGCTTCCAAGTTTCGTATCATCCGCAAATTTTGACATTGTGCCCTGTACACCAAGGTCTAGGTCATTAATATATATGGTCCCAACACTGACCCCCTAGGGAACTCCATTATAAACCTTCTTTCAGCCAGAAAAACATCCATTAATCACTACTTTCTGTTTCCTGTCACACGGCCAATTTCATATCCATATTGTTACTGTCCCTTTTATTCCATGAGCTATAACGTTGCTCACAAGTCTATTGTGCAGCACTGTATCAAATGCCTTCTGGAAGTCCATGCACACCACATCAACAGCATTACCCTCATCAATCCTCTCTGTTACCTCTTCAAAAAACTCCAGCAAGTTAGTCGAACACATTTTCCCTTAACAAATACGTGCTGGCTTTCCTTAATTCACCTGCATTTCTCTATGTGCCTATTAATTTTGTCCTGAATTATTGTTTCTAGAAGTTTCCCCACCACCGAAGTTAAACTGACTGGCCTGAAGTTGCTGGCCTTATCTTTACATCCTTTTTCGAACAAGGGTGTAACATTTGCAATTCTCTAGTCCTCTAGCACCATCCCTGAGTCTAAGGAAGACTGAAAAATTATGGCCAGTGCCTCCATAATTTCCACTCTCACTTCCCTCAGTATCCTGGTTGCAACATGTCCAGGAATCAACGGGTTCAGCCTTGTGTCAATCAGTAAAATGTGTGAAGTGCGAAAAATGGTTGATTTCATGGAGAACCCGAGATTTCATGATCCATGACGCATTTTTCATGGCCGTGAATTTGGTAGGGCACTAATTATAAACTATAGACAAATAATTCTTCATTTTTGTCATAATACACCCTTTCCTGGGTGACAGTATTAACTAGTGTTAACACATTGGCTGAGTATTGAGGCTGCATTTTATTCCTACTGGCCTTGTGTATCTGTACTTCTCTTCTGCAAGCATTAACTATATTGGATGACCATATTATACCCTTGTAATGCAGTGTTCCATCATAACAGACACCCATTTTCGTCCCATGTTGAATTTAAGCAAGCTAAGAGACTGTGATCAAAATACTCATTAACTGTAGTTCAACGTAAGTGCACTTGTAACTTTTACAGTGCTCAAATAATGCTTAGGCATTCTTTTTCAATTGCTGAACAGCCATTTCTTATGACAGGAGCTTGCCAATCTGGTTGATAGAGTCATAGAGTCATTTACGGCACAGAAGGAGGCCATTTGGCCCATTGAGTCCATGCTGGCTCGCCATGGAGCTGGTCAGTCAGTCCCATTCCTCTGCTTGAACCCTGTAGCCCTACAAATCTATTTCCTTCAAGTGGCCATCTAATTTCCATTTGAAGTCACTGATTGTCTCCGCTTCCACCACCCTTATGGACAGTGAGTTCAAGTCATTCCCACCCGCTGCATAAAAACGTTCTTCCTCATATTCCCCTGCATCTCTTGCCCAAAACCTTCATCTGTGTCCCCTCATCCTTGTACAACTAGTTAATGGGAACAGCTTTTCCTTATCTAACTTTATCTAAACCTAGCATAATCTTCTACATTTCTATTAAATTTCCCCTCAATCTCCTTTGTTCTAAGGAGAACAACCCCAGTTTTTCCAACCTAACCTTGTAACTAAAATCTCCCAATCCTGGAACCGTTCTAGTAAATCTGCTCTGCACCCTCTCAAGGACCCTCACATCTTTCCTAAAGTGTGGTGACCAGAACTGGATGCAATACTCCAGTTGGGGCCTTTATAAAGGTTCAGCATATCTTCCCTGCTTTTGTGCCTTTTAATGCTTCAGTTTATGAAGCCCAAGATCCCATGTGCTTTACTAACTACTCTCTCAATATGTCCTACCACCTTCAAAGATTGATGCACATGCACCGCCAGGTCCCTCTGTTCCTGCACACTCTTTAGAACTGTTCATTATGATTCAGGTGGGGAGAAATTTAGAAAGTTAACAAAAAAGAACAAGACAATAGTGCAGGATAGCAATATGGGTAATGATAACTTGAGAATGACAGGAAGGGACAGAGCATACAAACATAAGAATACATCAGCAAGTAAGGTCAGAGTAGGGAAAAATGGTAAAAAGAGAATTAAAGGCTCTTTATCTGAATGCACACAGCATTCGTAACAAGATGGGTGTATTGATAGCATAAATATAAATAAATGACAGCCATTACAGAGACGTGGTTACAAGGTGACCAAGGCTGGAAACTAAATATTCAAGGGTATTTGACACTTAGGAAGGATAGGAAGAAAGGAAAAGGAGGTGAGGTAGTTATATTAATGAAGAATGAGATCAGTCCAGTAGTGAGAAATGATCTCGGCTCAGAAGATCAAGATATAGAATCAGTTTGGTGGAGATAAGAAATAACAAAAGGAAAGAAGTCATTGGTGGGAATAATTTATAGGCCCCCTAACAGTAGCTATACTGTAGGACAAAATATAAATCAAGAAATAATGGGGGCTTGTAGGAAATGTACTGCAATAATTGTGGGCAATTTCAATCTTCATATAGACTGGACTAATCAAATTGGCAAAGGTAGCCTGGAGGATGAGTTCATACAGTGTATTAGGGACAGTTTCTTAGAACAACACATTCTGGAACCAACCAGGGAGCAGGCTATTTTAGACCTGGTAATGTGTAATGAGACAGGACTAATAAATTACCTCATAGTAAAGGATATTCTAGGCAAGAGTGATCATAACATAAAAGAATTTCACATTCAGTTTGAGGGTGAGAAGGGCAACAGGAATATCTGATATAAACCCAACAACAGCAAGTCATGTTACTGTGGTAGACATCACAGCTGAGCCTGGTTGGTTGGCATCCCTCCATTTATGAAAGTTGATGGACACACGGCAAACAATTTATTTAGGTGGGGTGTTTTCTCTTGGTGTACCTTTGCTGATGGCTTTGAAGGCCAATCCTTGACAGGCAGGCTCTGCCACGTGCTGCACGTGAAGCTGCCAGTGACGCTGTGAGTTGTTGTTTTTGGTATTGGTGCCTGTTGTCAAGCCTCTGTAGCCACTGATCATCGTGGTAGTGCACGCCAGGCCACAGGATGTGTCGCCAGTCCCCTCTTTCACCAGCTAGTGACTCCCAGGTGCGACATTTAGGGCCTTCATGTCACGCTTGCAAGCATTCCTGAAGCGGAGTTTTGGGCGCCCCACTGGTCGTCTGGCCCTGGCTACCTCAACATACAGAAGGTCTTTGGGTGTGCGACCATCCTCCAGATGTGTCCGATCCACCAAAGCCCCCTCTGTTTGATTAGTGCCAACACACTTGGGAGCTCTACCTTTGAGAGGACTGTTGCATTTGTGATTTTGTCCCGCCAGGATATACTCATAATGCGTCGCAGAAAGCAAAGATGGAAATTACTGAGCTTCCTTTCCTGGTAGCTGTAAGTCACCCATGTTTCACAGCCATACAACAAGGTGCTGAGAACACAGGCCTTATTCGCTCAATCAAACCTGTTCATTTTCAAATGGGCACAAGACTGATCGATTCTGTTCTGATGGGCCTATTTTAGATAAATGATGTTGCTATCTTCAGATAGATATGGGATGAAAAGGCGATGTGAGGTTGTTAACTCATTAGATATATTCTTAGACGTTTGCCCATGTGACATCTGATCACGGACATTTGATCACATGCCACTTACCTGAAGTTTGCAAATGTAATAAAGGATGAGTCTCCTGTAATTGAGTGTCCTTATTCATGGTTTTGTACCAGCAGTTGTGCAAAAGGTTCTGAGAATTGATAGGCTGCTGTTTGAAGTTTGCCTTAGTTAAATTTAAAACCCTGGTTTCTGATTCTCTCAGTTCCCTCACAAACCTATCAAATTCAATCATATTATGAGATCACCTTCACTCGGAGGGTATATTCTAAAACTGTATCTCTGTTCTCCTCCAAGTATTTCTGGACAGATAAACAGAACATTGCAGATTAAATGTAGTTCTCCACGAATCTCAGAATTTGCAGTACAGACAGGTGTCATTTGACCCATTCTGTCTGTGCAAGCTTTTAAGAGTATTCCATTTGCAATGCTATCTGATTTCTGATAAAATAGTTGCTATATTACTGTTTGCAATGCTACTTCTGGCACATATGGTATTTATTTACAATTCTATGGTTTCCTTCCATGAAAAAATTAAAACTCTTTTTTTGTTTGCAAAAAAGATTTTGAGCTTGCAAGCCAGGTATGTTTCACAGCAGTACTCTTAAGACATATTTATCTTCACTCTCCCTCCGAAGCCAGGATCAAACTCTGCCATTCTCCTTAACATTCTAGCCCAGATATTTCTGTACTAATAATGGCGAGGCTGTCAGCACTTGCCTTTACTGAGTAAAACATATGGCAATTCTGGTGTACGCACATGTGCAGTTAAATATGAAAATCCAGAAGTTGCTGTTGGTGATACCCTGCTCTTCCACAGGCTCCCACGTTGCCAGACCCCATTTATCTGGCTTGGAAGGTGGTGTCCATCGATGGAGCCCTCTTCTTCCAGGTGCAGTCCCAGCAATGGCCACCACTCCTGGTGGTGCTGCTGAGCTGCTAGCCCTCCAATTGGCCAACAGCTCCGGGGCAGGCAGCCTTCCTTTAAAGGGACGGCAACCCCGACAGCAACTGATTAGTTGCCTGACCCCCATGAAATGCGGCTGGGGGTCCCGCAAACAGCCAAGTTGTTGTCGCCGCCTCCCCCGCACCCCTCCCCACCCCACCCCGGTCTTTCAGGACCCCTGCCAAGAGCATAAAATTCAGCCCCATGTCCCTTCAACATGATTGGTTAAACAGTTTCCCTGCTGCTTGCCCTTGCACACAGATAAGGGGGTAAGATACTGACATGGATAGAGAACTGGTTGTCAGACAGGAAACAAAGAGCAGGAATAAACGAGTCTTTTTCCGAGTGACATGCAGTGACTAATGGGGTACCGCAGGGATAAGTGCTAGGACCCCAGCTATTCACAATATATATTAACGATATGGAAGAGGGAATTAAATATAATATATCCAAGTTTGCAGACGACACCAAGCTGGGTGGGCGTGTGAGTTGTGAGGAGCATGCAGAGAAGCTCCAGTGTGATTTGGACAGGTTCAGTGAGTGGGCAGATACATGCAGTATAATGTGGATAAATTTGAGGTTATCCACTTTGGTGGCAAAAACAGAAAGGCAGCTTATTCTCTGAATGGCGATAGATTGGGAAAGGGGGAGGTGCAGCGAGACCTGGGTGTCCTTGTGCACCAGTCACTGAAAGTAAGCATGCAGGTGCAGCAGGCAGTTAAGAAGGCAAATGGCATGTTGGCCTTCATAGTGAGAGGATTCGAGTACAGGAGCAAGGATGTATGGCTGCAATTATACAAGGCCTTGGTGAGACCACATCTGGAGTAATTGTGTGCAGTTTTGGTCTCCTTATCTGAGGAAGGATGTTCTTGCTATGGAGGGAAGGTTCACCATACTGATTCCTGGGATGGCAGGACTGACGTATGAAGAGAGATGGAGTCGATTAGGCTTGTATTCGTTAGATTTTAGAAGAATGAGAGGGGATCTCATAGAAACCTACAAAATTCTAACAGGACTGGACAGACTAGATGCAGGAAGGATGTTCCCGATGGTGGGGGAATCCAGGACCAGGGGTCACAGTCTAAGGATAAGGGGTAAGCCATTTAGGACTGAGATGAGGAGGGATTTCTTCACCCAGAGAGTGGTGAACCTGTGGAATTCTCTACCACAGAAAGCAGTTGAGGCCAAATCATTAAATATATTCAAGAAAGTTATAGTTCTTAGGGCTAAAGGGATCAAGGGATATGGGAGAAAGCAGGAGTAGGGTACTGAGTTTGGATGATCAGCCATGATCGTATTGAATGGCAGTGCAGGCTCGAAGGGCCAAATGGCCTACTCCTGCTCCTATTTTCTATGTTTCTATACCACAGATTCCTGGTAGAGGGCGCCGAATTCAAACTGATACCAGAAGAGAGGAAGTCTCCGCTGATAAGCCCACTAAAAGTCTGTGGGCAACTGTATGTGAGGTGAACAATGAAAGCCACTCACAGCAAAATCTGGACCATTATAAAAACGTCATCGCTTCAGCAATCAGTTCCAAGCTTGTGGTTTCTCGATATCACCAGTTCAATGTTCATGCCTGAGCCCCCTCCTCTCACTGGCTGTTCCTGGGAGCTTTTCTCCCCCTGGTGGTCTCTGGGGCAAGTGGCTAATTTCCGACAGAGTTGTGAATGTCACAGAGCAGATTCGCCAAACGCAGCAGCAGCAGCAATCCCCATGTTAGCTTTGCTGACTTGGCAGATTGTTCTCCCAGGGTGCTCACAGCATTGCGCAGGAGATCAAGCCTCAACTCTGGGAGACTCCCGGACAATCCAGGAGGATTAGCAACCCTAAGGCTAAAAGGTGTAACTTCGGCATGGCTGAGGTATTGTACCTGAGCCACTATGTGAGTGGGAGAAAGCAAAGTTACAACCAGCGAAAGATAAACACATTCATACAATGCGCCCGGGAAGCTGGTATAGGTATTCCTCGGGTCATTCCCAACTATAACTGATATAACTGTCCTATTAACAGATTTGACCTGGATTGCGAAGCATAAATATGACATCTGCTCTATTTACGTGCAAAGTATTTGTGAAAAATGCATACCTTGTAGATCCCATTCTAGTCAGTCCAGCTTACAGTTGACATATGCCAGTTTGGCAGGGACATTATCACCGTGCTGAGCTATATGAATGATCACAGGTCAGCTTTTAAATCTGATGTACAGTTAGCTTCTGCAGTTCAGTTTCTATTACTTACCTTCTACTTAACACTCATTGGGAAGTTTCTCTGATTGGTAAGCCAGCTGCAACTTGACTTTCACTTTCATGCAATACAAGTCAGTAAGAGACTGTCCATAAATTACACAAAAATAAAATAGACAATGACAGTGACTGATGGTGCAAACTTCCATGAAACTTTGAAATAGTTGAAAAATGTTCTACTCTATGCACATAAAATAAGCAAAATAAGACATGCCCAAAGTTACTCAGCGACCCAACTATTGCATAAATCCCTTCACAATAAGCTAATTTTATATTTTTTAAAAAGCACGTTAAAAATCACCCTTCCACATGCTGCTATGTCTGTGTGTGCGAGCTGAGTTGTAATATTACTGCTGCTATAATTCCTTACTTTGACAGGGTCAAATTCTGCCAAATGAAAGAAAGACAACTTTTGAGATGGAGCCAGAAAATCAGCTTCAGATTGAGCAATATAATGGGGAGGTATTATTTGATATTGTTTGCTCATCTGCTGCTGAAACCCTTACCATGCCTTTGTTACCTCTAGACTTGACTATTCCAATGCACTCCTAGCCAGCATCTCATTTTCCATCCTCCCTCCATTAGCTTAAGGTCATCCAAAACTGCTGCCTATATTTTAACTTGCACCAAGTTCTGTTCACCCTTCACTCCTGTGCTCGCTGACTTAGATTGGCTCACTGTTAAAAAACAACTTCATTTTAATATTCTCATGTTTGTTTTAAAAACACTCTATGGCCTCGCACCTCCAAACTCTGTAATTTCCTCCAGCTCTGCAGCCCTCTGAGCTATCTGCACTCCTCCAATTCTGGTTTCTTGTGCATGCCCAATTTTAATCTCTCCATTATTGAAAGGCATGCCTTCAGCTGCTAAAACTTTAAGCTCTGTATTCACCAGGGCTGCAAGGCTAGGAACAGACGAATCCCTTGAGGAATATAAAGACAGTAGAAAGGAACTTAAGCAAGGAGTCAGGAGGGCTAAAAGGGGTCATGAAAAGTCATTGGCAAACAGGATTAAGGATAATCCCAAGGCTTTTTATACATATATAAAGAGCAAGAGGGTAACTAGGGAAAGGGTTGGCCCGCTCAAGGACAGAGAAAGGAATCTATGGGTGGAGCCAGAGGAAATTGGCGAGGTACTAAATGAGTACTTTGCAACAGTATTCACCAAAGAGAAGGACTTGGTGGATAATGAGCCTAGGGAAGGGAGTGTAGATAGTCTCAGTCATCTCATTATCAAAAAGGAGCAGGTGTTGGGTGTCTTGCAAAGCATAAAGGTAGATAAGTCCCCAGGGCCTGATGGGATCTACCCCAGAATACTAAGGGAGGCAAGGGAAGAAATTGCTCTGGCCTTGACAGAAATCTTTGCATCCTCATTGGCTACAGGTGAGGTCCCAGAGGACTGGAGAATAGCCAATGTTGTTCCTTTGTTTAAGAAGGGTAGCAAGGATAATCCAGGAAATTATAGGCCGGTGAGCCTTACATCAGTGGTAGGGAAACTATTAGAGAGGATTCTTCGGAACAGGATTTACTCCTATTTGGAAACAAACAAACTTATTAGCGAGAGGCAGCATGGTTTTGTGAAGGGGAGGTCGTGTCTCACTAATTTGATTGAGTTTTTTGAGGAAGTGACAAAGATGATTGATGAAGGAAGGGCAGTGGATGTTGTCTATATGGACTTCAGTAAAGCCTTTGACAAGGTCCCTTATGGCAGACTGGTACAAAAGGTGAAGTCACACAGGATCAGAGGTGAGCTGGCAAGATAGATACAGAACTGGCTCTGTCATAGAAGACAGAGGGTATCAGTGGATGGGTGCTTTTCTGAATGGAGGGATGTAACTAGTGGTGTTCCGCAGGGATCAGTGCTGGGACCTTTGCTCTTTGTAGTATATATAAATGATTTGGAGGAAAATGTAGCTGGTCTGATTAGTAAGTTTGCGGACGACACAAAGGCTGATGGAGTTGCGGATAGTGATGAGGATTGTCAGAGGATACAGCAGGATATAGATCGGTTGGAGACTTGGGCGGAGAAATGGCAGATGGAGTTTAATCCGGACAAATGTGAAGTAATGCATTTTGGAAGATCTAATGCAGGTGGGAATTATACAGTAAATGGCAGAACCCTTAGGAGTATTGACAGGCAGAGAGATCTGGGCGTACAGGTCCACAGGTCACTGAAAGTGGCAACGCAGGTGGATAAGGTAGTCAAGAAGGCATACGGCATGCTTGCCTTCATCGGTCGGGGCATAGAGTATAAAAATTGGCAAGTCATGCTGCAGTTGTACAGAACTTTAGTTAGGCCACACTTAGAATATTGCGTGCAATTCTGGTCACCACACTACCAGAAGGACGTGGAGGCTTTTGAGAGGGCACAGAACAGGTTTACCAGAATGTTGCCTGGTCTGGAGGGCATTAGCTATGAGGAGAGATTGGATAAACTTGGATTGTTTTCATTGGAATGACAGAGGTGGAGGGGTGACATGATAGAGGTTTACAAAGTTATGAGCAGCATGTTTTTAGTTTTTTTAGTTTTAGAGATACAGCACTGAAACAGGCCCTTCGGCCCACCGAGTCTGTGCCGACCATCAACCACCCATTTATACTAATCCTACATTAATTCCATATTCCTACCACATCCCCACCTGTCCCTATATTTCCCTACCACCTACCTATACTAGGGGCAATTTATAATGGCCAATTTACCTATCAACCTGCAAGTCTTTGGCATGTGGGAGGAAACCGGAGCACCCGGAGGAAACCCACGCAGACACAGGGAGAACTTGCAAACTCCACACAGGCAGTACCCAGAATTGAACCCTGGTCACTGGAGCTGTGAGGCTGCGGTGCTAACCACTGCGCCACTGTGCATGGACAGAGTGGACAGTCAGACGCTTTTTCCCAGGGTGTCAGTTACTAGGGGACATAGGTTTAAGGTGAGAGGAGCAAAGTTTAGAGGGGATGTGCGAGGCAAGTTCTTTACACAGAGGGTGGTGAGTGCCTGGAACTTGCTGCCGGGTGGAAGCAGGTACGATAATGACGTTTAAGAGGCATCTTGACAAATACATGAATAAGATGGGAATAGAGGGATACGGTCCCCGGAAGTGCAGAAGGTTTTAGTTTAGGCAGGCGCTTCAAGATCGGCGCAGGCTTGGAGGGCCGAATGGCCTGTTCCTGTGCTGTACTGTTCTTTATTTGTTCTCTGGAACTCCCTCCTTAAACCTCTCTTTTTTCCTGTGAGGCACTCCTTATAACCTACCTCTTTGATGAAGTGTCTGGTCATCTGCCCTAATATCTGCTCAGGTGGCTTGGTGTCAATTTTTGTTTGACAACCCTTCTGTGAAGTGTTTTGGGATGTTTTACTAGACTAAAGGTGCTATATAAATGCAAGTTGTTATTGTTATATCCTTTACCTCTAATACAAGTTCAAGGACTAGGAAACACTGAAACGCCTGGTTAATTTTTTAATATAAAATACATCCCTTGCAGTGTATCTGAGATCAGTATTGATTATAATTCATCAGAAGGTTGTAAGGGTGTCATCTTAACTGCTTATGCTAACCTCAGCAGACTAGATTAAAGCTTCCCCCCTACTCCAACAGCTCCAGTGTATTTTGTCTTTTTATGATTTCATTACATAGCAAAAGTGTGGCTACCACATGCCATCACGGAATGTGTGCATGTTGTTGGCATGCAAGCTCATTTAGTGGTAAGGGTAGCTGCTACCATTTGTTATGCATGACTTTGATGTCTTAGGCTGTTTATTACACTTGGACATTCCATATGAGTGCTTACTAATTCTCTGTGGCACTTAAAAGTTTCATATAGACATTGCAGAATGAGTACTAATATGTGTATATATTTTTTAAAAGCACACTCAGTGCTTTGAGGAAAGGAGAAAGAATTGACAAAATAAACAATGGATCTACTGGTTGGAAACAGGCGGCATGTTTCTATCTCCCCACCCCCACAAAAGATGTGAAAAAGATCCATCAATAATACAACCAGTATTGTTAATAATTTAAAGCTGTGTTGTCAGTATCAACCAAGACAGTAAATAAACTGGGCACCACTTCAAGTCTAATCACATGGGATAGTAGCCAAATTATGTAGTACACAAGTAGGTGCTAATTGTCCATCACTACATACCTTGATATCTCAGCCAGAAAAAAAACAAAAATTGAGAAGCAGTAAACAGTAAAGTGTAAGACTTTAAGTGTAAGTATATTTCTTTGTATCATAACAAGTAACTGACTCTGGAGCATGTCAAACATACTTAAGATACTATGTTACTTTATAATGACTATGCCACCTTCCTTTTCACATTTCCTTAGTTTCTGTACAAATCCAATTTTTTTTAGTTGTAATGACTATTTTTATTGAAACAGATAAAAAGCAAATATTTAGGTTTTGTGTCTGGCACAGTTGTTAAAGGAGTTCTTCAACAGGCTGTTATGAATCAGGGTATGCTAATAACATTTTGCTCCTAGCTTTATGACACCTGGTGGGGGGGGGGGGGGGTGGGGGGGGGGCAGGATTCGTTCGTGTAGCACTGCTTCATATGGTGCCATGCAAACAATGTCAATTCCCCAGGAGCAGGCAGTGCTGTGAGCTGAATCTTCGCCTCCCCAGTTCTTAGTCATCAAAAGCTATTTTCATCAGATTCAAAGCACAGTTTTTCATAGAATGTAAATAACTTTTGACATCATACAGCACAATATTGTCTCAGAAAATAGTGATTCAGGTCGTTTACACATCCTCAGATTTCTGCTATGTTGTTTTGTATCTCAACTGTCATGAAGGTGCTTCCATTATCAATATTTTTAGAGGACTTGTGTTTAAAAGATTGTGAAAATTGGTTCATTTGAAAGACCGAAGAGATGCCTGGATTTGTTTTTTTTTAAAGGGTCACTGGAAGGACACTTTAGATTTTAAAAAAAATACACTTACTGGAAGAGACAATGAAAGCTAAAATAAACATTTTTGCTAGCTATTGGAGTTGTTTGCAGAGAAGTCACATGTCTAGGTTTATGGTTGTCAGGAGTTTTGGCTTGGACTTTTTGAATGTTCAATTGGTGTGTAGCCTGCTAAGAGAGAAGCCACCAACTCATCCTTCTCCACCTGTTTTGGAAAATCTTCTGAAAATCCACTGTGATAGCTGAACCAACTGATGCAGTAGTTCTCCAGAAAATCCAGCAAGACTACTCCTTGACGTCTCCTGAACAGAAATGCTCCAGAAAGATCCCAGTGACAGCTGTCTCCGTGTACCCGGATGCCAGACCAAAGGCTGATCTCCGCAGAACCAGTTTTAAAATTTTTTCTTTATATTTTTCCTTTAACCGGTGTGTGTTAGGAAAATATAAATATATACCTTTCTAAAATAACCTATTTCAAACTGTGTTAATAAGCTTTACATCTTTGTTGAATAAGTCTTGTTTTATAATAAATCAACAATGTTGTTGTTTATTAAAGAAACCTAGTTGGAGGATTTGTTTTATTCTGAAACTAATATAGATAAAGTATATGATTGGCCGTATCAGTAACTGGGTAAAACATTTACACGTATGTTGTGACCAACGGAGTAGTGGAACTAGAGAAAGACAGTGCATTCTTCCAACCTCGGTCGTAACACAAGTATGAATATTTAAAATGAATATATTTTTATCATCACTACCAGAGGATATACAAGACAAATGTTTCAGATAATTTTCACCATTTCTAATGTGACGTCAGTGTGTATTTATAAGATAGAGAATAAGGCCTATAAGTTCACACCACACAGTAAGCATTTTGATTGTTTTTTATTTAATTTTCAGTCTGTGAATCATAACTGTTTTAATAAATGGATATAGCTAATAAAGGCATCTATCTATTAGTCTGAATCTAAAGTTTATCTTGATAGCTTTCTACCAATACTATTACCAATGGGTCAGGTGTTGGCTACTCATTCACTTGCCTACAGACTCACTGAAACCTTTTAAGTTTCACTTACTTCCAATTTTTTTTTGCTTCTACCAACTGTGTGCTCCCTACATCTCCCTAAATCTGTACCCCAATCTGTGAATAATTATGCAAATAGAATGACCCAAGAAATGAGTGCCATTAACTTTATATCAGAAGATGAAAATCAGGCCCAATATCTCATGGGAAGGCAAAAAATGAAACAACTAGGCTAAGGTTAACTAGTTGGCGGTGGGCAACGATAGTAAATGAGGTCTTCTACGGTCTCTTATTGCAGATAAATTAAAAAGACAGCACCTACGAAGAAATACAAAGGTATATACAAATACAATAATCACAGGTAACTTCAACTAAACTAATATATACAGGGCATGTCCTAATGGAAGTATGTGACGGAATCGAAACTCAAATGTCATACAAAACTACATATCACATTGTGTCATATTTCCCATTAGGAGGAACTTGCATCTAGATTTTGTTCTTGCAAGTTAACAGATGGCATCAATAATAGAGAAGTAAACACTGAAGGACAGGTCCCCACGATATGACCAAATAGGAGATCATTTGTCAACGAGTGCCAGAGATGCATGATTTCAGCAAGGCAAACTTAATGGAATGAAGTGTGAACTGGATGAATGGACAGCTCACTTGAGAAAACACACAAAAGGAGGGAAAAACTGTAGGAAACTGTTAAAACAGGCTAAAAAAAACGGTCATGGGATACAAAAGAAAGTCACCAGTGATAAACATAGCAAAGAACATCAAGCACAATAATAAAACACTTTTCAAAACAGTAAAAGGGCAGTTAGCAAAGAAGTTAAAACTTTAAAAGAAAACTGGTAGAGTAATTGAAGGGAAGATCATATAATTATATAATGATTATTTAGAATTGATTGGTTTCTTATCTGAGTAGTGTAGTGTAATAAATATCCTGATTTTAAAATAGTTTTGAAGAGATATTTGATAGGGTAAGTGGACAAAAGGCTAATGTCCTGGTTTCAGCAGTTCTCTAATCGAGTCAATTCAATTTGCTGCACCATAAATTGAGGTAGTTTTCTGTCATGAAATTGATTGCATTGGAAAAAGAGAAGCCATTAAAAGGTAAATAAAATGTTGAGGAGTGAATTTTAATATTGAGGAGTGCATGGGTTTGGGTGGGGTTTAAATTTGTTGAAAATGTCAGCGTGCCTGGAAGCCAGTTCCAAAGCGCTAATTTCCGGGTTCAACTCGGGTGCGTTTGGCTGCATGTGCGTAACCCCACCAGGAGAGCCATGTTAGCAATTTGAAAATTTAGGTCAGCATATTGCAATGATATTTTAACCAACATCTAACATTAATGGCACATGCATGGGTTTCTTCGGCTTCCTGAAACTCAACACTGAAACCAAGAGAGAAAAGAACCACAATAGGGCTCATTAAAATTCAGGCATATGACAACAATAAATAGTCAGTGCTCACAGCTGCTTTCTTGTATCCCACTGGGAAAGGGTTTGGTGAGAGTACTTGTGGAGAGAGGCTAATTTGTGCACATGGAAGGTATTGAGACTCAAGATGAGGATGGGTTGCGCCATGGCTGCCTTGGATTGGACCTCGAAGAAGGAACAAGATGACCATCAGCAGCCTGCTATGCAGAGACCTGCAGATGCTTACAAGAGAGGGGAGCAGCAAAAGGGCCGAGCTCACTGGAGGCACAACCTGCATAACAGGGTTTACAGGTAAAGGCTGCCTTGACGTAACAGAAGAGCAGTGCTTCAGAGGCTAAGCTTGTTGCATCAGATGGTGGCGGACAGGAAAACCTGCTCCCTCTTGGACCTGGTGGCCATGCATTACCAGTGGCTGTGAAAGTGACTACTGCCCTCAACTTGTTTGCCTCAGGATCCTTCCAGGGCGCTGCTGGAGACATATCCAGAATATCCCAATCGGCTGCACACAAATGCATAAGGCAGGTCACTGATGGATTATTTGCCAGTGTCAGCAATTAAACTAACTTTGCCTGTGATAATGCTCGTCAAAATGAGCAGGTGCTCAGGTCTGCGTCTCTGGTTGTTTCCCTACAGGTGCAGAATGCCATTGACTGCATACACATAGCAATCCGCACACCCCTAGATCAACCAGGAGTATTTGTAAACAGCAAGAGGTTTCATTCGATCAATGTTTAGCTGGTGTGCAACAAGAAAAGGTTTATGCAGGCATACGTCAGATTCCCAAGGCACTGCTATGATACTTCTATCCAGTGGCAGTCTAAGCTCCCAACCTCTTTGGACCTGCAAGCATATTTAAGGGATGGCTGCTAGGAGACAGAGAATATCCCAGAATGACACAATTGTTATAGCCCAGAATGAGGCCATTTGGCCCGTCATGTCTGCACCGGCTCTCCGAATGAGCAATTCACTCAGTTCCATTTCCCCGCCTTCTCCCCGTAACTCTGCAAATTCTTCCTTTTCATATAACAGTCTAATTCCCTTTCGAATGCGCCAATTGAACCTGCCTCCACCACACTCTCAGGCGGCACATTCCACACCTTAACCACTCGCTGCATGAAAAAGATTTTTCCTCATGTCACTTTTGCTTCTCTTCCCCATTACTTGAAATCTGTGCCCTCTCATTCTGGATCCTTTCATGAGTGGGAACAGTTTCTCTCTATCTACTCTGTCCAGACCCCTCATGATTTTGAATACCTCTATTAAATCACCTCTTAGCCTTCTCTTCGCCAAGGAAAACAGTGCTAACTTCTCCAATCTTCCTAACTGAAGTTCCTCATCCATGAAACCATTCTCGTGAATCTTTTCTGTACCCTTCAAATTTGGTTGATGGCACTCATAAGAAACCCAACCAGTGAAGCTGGAGTGGTACAATGAAAGCCATTTGAGAAACAGATATGTCATTGAGCAAGCAATCAGCTTACTGAAGATGGCACTTCAGGTGCCTGAACAAATCTGGAGGCACACTTCAGTACTCACCAGCAGGGTGTCCAGAATGATTGTGGCATGCCATGCTCTGCATAATATTGCATAGCAGCAAGGATTGGAGCTGCAGGAAGAACAAGGAGCACACATCACCTCTGGATAAATCCATTGAAAAGCAGGAAGATGGTGACCCCAACACAGCACCAGCTGCTCACACTGCTTCCTGGGATTCCCTTGTGTCTGTAAGGTTCAGTTAGTCACTACCACTGAACTGATGCTAACAATCACATCCAACGGCTACTGTCACTCCCGCATCCCACCCCCAATTCCACTGACAAAACCAGTCCTGTAACCAACCATCCACCCGTTACACATCTCCCAATGTTTCCCATTCATTCACATCTTCCCATTCAGCAAGAAACTGAAAAAGCGAGTTGCCACTTGCCATCAGTACACTCCACTCCCTCCAAGGCCAATACATCCTTCCTAGGGTGTGGTGCCTTGAACTGCTCACAGTACTCCCCAGTACTAACCAGGGCTTTGTACGGTTGAAGCATGACTTCCACCCCTTTGTATTTTAGTCCCCTAGATATAAAAGGCAGCAACCATTAGGTCTTTTTGATTATTTTCCATATCTGTTTGACATTTTAATGATCTATTTAAAGGATCAGCCTTCTCTACTACTTCATCAACAAATTTGATTAGTTTAGTCAAGCTTAATCTGCCTTTTAACTGCTTTAAACTGAACTGGCAGCAGGATGGGCATCACAATATATAAGTAGAAAAAAGGAATAAGGTGTATAATGTGAGAGTATTAGACAGTATTACAGAAGGGAGTAGTTCCATATCAGTTGGGAGCAGACTGAGAAGAACTACAAGGAATGCAAAGACAGAATTACAATGCATGTGTGTAAACGCACAAAGTGTGGGAATAAGGTTGGTGAGCTACAAGCACATATAGTATGGGAATATGATGTAGTGGCAATAATTGAAACGTGGCTTAAAAATAGCGAGGGCTGGGCGCTTAATATACAAGGATAGAAGGTGTTCAGAAAAGATAGAAAAGGTAAAAAGGGAATGTGGGGTGGCAGTATTGATTAGGGAAAATATTGTAGTGTTGGAAAGGGAGAATGTCCATGAGGGGGTAACGAGGGAATCCATTTTGTTATAATTGAGAAGCAAAAAGGGCATGATCACATTACTGGGTGTATTTTATAGGCCTCCAAATAGTGAGAGAGAGAGATAGAGGAGCAAATCTGCATGGAAATCACAGAAATGTGCAAGAAATATAGAGTGGTGATATGGGGGGGGAGAGCAGGGGAATGCTTTAATTACCGAAATAATGATTGGGAAAATTTTTAGAGTAAAGGGTAAGGAGGGGAAGGAATTTCTGAAATGTGTTCAGGAGAACTTCCTTGATCAGTGTGTTCTCAGCCCAACTAGAAAGGAGACATTGCTGGATCTAGTGCTGGGAAATGAGGTAGGACAAGTGTTTGCCAGGGAGCACTTGGGTAAGAGTGGTCTTCATATCATAAGGTTTAGACTAGTTATGCAGAAAAGCAAGAAACAAAATAAGGTAGAACATCTAGATTGGAAGAGGGCTAATTTCCACATGATGAGAAGGGATTTAGCCAGGTTAGAATGTAACCGAAGACTGACAGGAAGAGCTGTATCAGAACAATGGGGTATCTTCAAGGAAGAGATGCCTTAGGTACAGGCTAGGGGCATTCCAACAAGGGCGAAAGGTAAGGGAACCAAAATCAAGGTTCCTTGGATGACAAGGGAGATAGGGATTATGATAAAACAAAAAAAAGGAGGGTATATGATGCATGTCAGGTGAATTCTTCAAGTGAGAACCAGGCCATGTACAATAAGTTGAGAGGGGAGGTGAAGAGGAAAGTAAGACTGGCAAAGAGAGAATATGAGAATAGAATGACAGTCAACATAAATGGGACCCCAAAAATCTTCTGCCACCATATAAATAGTAAGCTGATAGCAAGAGGTGGAGTAGGTCTATTAGGGACAAAGAGGGTAATATATGCTTAGAGGCACAGGGCAAGACTAATATACTTAATGAGTACTATGTATAGCGTTTACTAAGGAAGTGGAATCTGACAAAATATCGGCAGAAGTGGAGAGTAGAGGCAAAGGACCGGGTAAAATTGAGAGGGGGAGGTACTAAAAAGGCAGGCTATGCTGAGGTTGTGAGGTCACCTGGTCTGAATGGCTTGCATTACAAGTTGCTCAAGGGATTGCCATAATCTTCCAATGTTCCCTGTAAAGGCTTACTCGGGTCTGCAAATGAAACCCGACACAAGCCCAACGCGGCCTATGTCCTTCGATTTTTCCCCACGCCCGACCCAACCACTGGAATATAATCAACTTTATTGAAGAGGTTGTGCTCTACCTTGGATGGAATTGCTCACTGCAGACTAGTGCCGTGTCCAAAGGCAGATTTCCCGCCTTGACGTCCTGGTTGTCACCGTGTCCGATCTGGCCCGACCTGACCCGAGCCCGAATACCGGAACAGTGATCCGACCCGAACCCGACACATGTCGTCGGGCCCAGTTGGGTTCGGGTCGGGTAGCCATGTTCTAATTCCCTGGATACAGAGGAGGTGCCAGAGGATTGCAGAGTGGCAAATGTGACACACCCTTATTCAAGAAAGGGTGCAAGGGCAGTTCTAGCAACAGACATGTTAGCTTATCAGTGGTGGGTAAGGTTTTCGAAACAATAATCAGGGGGAAAAAAAATCAGCACACTTGGAGGGGTTTGAGTTAGTTAAGGAGATCCAGCATGGGTTGCAAAAGGCAGATCATGCTTGACTAATTGAATTTTTTGATGAGGTAACAGAGCAGGTTGATGAAGGGAATGCAGTGGATGTTGTTTATATGTATTTTAAGAAAACATTTGATAAGGTACTGCATAAAGGGCTGGTTAACAAAATTCAGGCTCATGGAATAGAAGGGTCAGTGTCCAATTGGATAAAAAATTGGCTTAAGGACAGAAAACAGTGAGTCATAGTAAATGGTTGTTTTTTAAACTGGAGGATGGGTAGACAGTGGTGTTCCCCAAGGGTCAGTGCTGGGACGATTGCTCTTTTTGCTATACATAAATAACTTGGATCTTGGAACACAGAGTAGAATCTCAAAATCTGCCAATGCCACCAAACTTGGAGGTGTGGTAAACAGTGAGGATGACATGAACCGCTTGCAACAGGACATAGGCTAGCAGAATAAGCAGACAGGTGGCAGCTGGAATTTAATACTGACAAGTGTGAGGTGATGTATTTTGGCAGAAAAAATAGGAAGAGGCAATATAGACTAAATAGCACAATTCTAAAGAGTGTGCGGGAACAGAGGGACCTGGGGATGCATGTGCAGCTGGCAGGACATATTGAGAGAGTGGTTAGAAAAGCATATGGGATCTTGGGCTTCATAAATAGAGACATTGAGTACAAAGCCAGGGAAGTTATGCTGAACCTTTATAAAGCTCTGGTTAGGCCCCAACTGCAGTACTGCATATAGTTCTGGTCACCACACTTTAGGAAGGATGAGAAGATCCTTGAGAGGGTGCAGAGGAGATTTATCAGAATGGTTCTAGGGATGGGGAATTTTAGTTCCAAGGTTAGGTTGAAAAAGCTGGGATTGTTCTCCTCAGAACAAAGGAGATTGAGGGGAGATTTAATAGACGTGTACAAGATTATGGCAGGCTTAGATAAGTTGGACAAGGAAAAACTGTTCCCATTGACAAATGGCACAAGGACTAGGGGACACAGATTGAGGGTTTTGGGCAAGAGATGCAGAGGGCATGTGAGGGAGAATTTTATTATGCAGCAGGTGGTAATGACCTGGTACTCGCAGCGCATAAGTGTGGTGGAAGTGGAGACAGTGATTTCAAAAGGAAACTGGATGTCACTCGAAGCAAATAAACTTGCAGGGCTACGGGGATTGAGCGGAGGAGTGGGACTGACTGGATAGCTCCATGGAGAGCCAACATGGACTTAATGGGCCAAATGGTCTCCTTCTGTGCTGTAAATGACTCCATGACTCTAACGGTAAACATGGCAAAGTGGTGCAAGATAACAAATTTTATGGGATTGCACTAAACAATGGAAATTTAACATAATATTTTTCAGTCACTTATATGTATACTCTTGGTGAACAACAAGACTTTACTCTTCCGACCACAACGGCAAGACTTTACTCTTCCTACCACTCCTACAAGGTGGAATCCTGTGGCTTTCAACAGAGGTAGAGGCAGGCTGTTCAGATCCCTGCTCTGACTGCTGAAATGCTCTAGGCTGATGACCTCTGGGTGTTGGAGCCTGTGAGCACCCTGCCAAAGACTGCTTCACCTTCACCTATGCAAGGGAGACTCAGCCATCAGGAGGAGAGGCAGCATGTTGGATAATGGCTGCATGGGTTTGGGGGTGGGGGGCACAGTTAAGGGTGAGAGGTGGGAGTGTTTTGAGTAGAGTCACCACTTCCATGTCTCCTCTCGCCATCATCCCTCTCATGAACTTGCTGCACTTCATTCCTACCACTCTGCTGGAGAGCAGCTTGATGCAGATCAATGACGTGTTGTAAGGCCAAGATTCATGGTTTGCCCCAGAAACGCAACGTCATAGGTGTCACATTTCCAGACACTTTTCCCGGCCTTTGAATCTGAATTCCTTGAAGGTATGTTTAACTGGGTTGGAGGTGAGTATGAACTACTGCTATTTTTGGCTCATTGGGTTGCTTTTGTTTTTGTCCTGCTTTACATTTTTAAAAAACTTTTCATCATTAGAGGGAATCTTGCTCTTAATTTAAACAATAAATGCAATTTAGATGGCCTTCCTCTGGGAACCCCTCTTGTCCTCAGAGAACAGGAGGATGAGAAGTTTCACAGGAATGCACAAATACAGGTACATCTCACTTGATGTGGTCTGCCCTGGCACACTCAAGGAGACCAGTCAACAGACCCTGGATGAGTTACATGGGCATGTCCATGGAGATGTTTGCTGCTTACATTTCACCAAGGAGACAGTCTCAGAACTTTGTTACTTCTTGCAAATGCAAGCTAACATATGGTGTGGAACCAAACTTACTTATGGTAATGCAACAAATTATTAAGACACTTTGAAAAGGTGCCTAACTTTATTTTAGAACTTGAAAGTCTGTTACACATTCAAATCACTTCCATTGCAGTAGTAAGAAACAACTAACCAATTAGCAATGAACATAGAGAAGCACATGAACTACTGAAGTATTGACTAAATTTTTAGATGACTAACGAAAAAGTACATTTCAAAATTAAATCAAGCATTTCATTAAAGCTTTTACTATGATGCTGTCTTTAAATAAGCAATTAGGTCGGCCCGTTCACTTTTCTTCTTGATGCCAACAAACAACATTTTTGTTCCAGGAATGTATTTTTTGGGGTTCTCCAAATATTCCATTAGCGTGCTCTCTCCCCATGTGATGCCTGCATATAAATGCAAATTTTACTTCAGGGACAAATAATACTGAAATGCAAGCATCAAAGTTGCAGTCCAAATTGCACTACCTTTATTCTTGTTTGCATCAGTGTAGGCATATCCTGCAGCTGACCCAGTTTTACGCCCAAAAAGACCTGAGAGATTTGGGCCAACCATATGTTTTCCACCTTTTTCAATAGTGTGGCACACAGCACACTTCTGCACAAAGATTTTCCTTCCTTTCTCTGGATCACCCATTTAGACTCTAACATGACAAAAAGGAAAACATTAGGGATTATACATTAACTATTGTAACTTGCTGTCAAATTTGAAATTGAATTGATTCAAAATATATTTCTGTAAATCATAAATAAAATTATATAAATTAATAAGGTTTTATTATTCGTCTGCTTCATCTGGGAAGAATATTTTGGGTTGTTAGACAAATAATCGAATTCGGTGGGGCCAGTTTTTCTCTGCCCAATGCCCATGCACACCTATTTCCCAGAAAGAAAAACAAGTCGAAAACCATCACATCCGGTCTCCAACCCATGTATGTTTAACAAGCATTCCCAGTTGCAGCTCAAACTTAGCCAGAGAAAATACACTAGAAAGTATATTAGATTTTAATTGTATTTAAAAGTGACTTCAATCTGGCTTCCACATCAACTTCTATCCCTAACACTGGTTGTAACTCATGATAAAATGTCTTCAAATACTTTTGATGCTTCCCATTAAAGCACAGTGTGCCCTTAGCATCGCTAGCCTTCCCCACAAGGTGTTCTTTCACTCATATCCTTACTGGCATTCCAGCCAAAGTAATCATCTCATCCAATGCAACTGCATGATTCATATGCATGCCATCAGCTGCACTGTGGGCTACATGCTGTCAATTGGGTAACACAGTATATCAAGAATATTGCAACCACTCACTTTTACTACTTTGCTTGCAGAAGATAGCTGATAGCAAGAGACAAAGATGGGAGGAGGACCCCTAATCTTTGCACACTATCCTTGTACAAGGATAGAAAGAGGAAGTAGAAGAACTGGCCACAGCTCAGGATTTGCGTGAACCATCATCTCTTGTTTTCTTTTCATCCTATTTTCTCATTCACTCACTCGTGGTAAAGTGCTTCAGTATATAAGTTAGCACATCATTCCTACTACTAGATTCGTGAGGATAACAATGTAACATCTCCCCCTCTTTTCCTTCTCTAGATGTACAGGATAACTTGCTTGATCAATGTGTTTCCAATCAAACGAGGAAGGAAACAGTGCTGGATCTAGCTCTGGGGAAAGAAGTGGGGCAAATAGAGCACGCTTCAGTGGGAGAGCATTTGGGAAATAATGACCACATCATTAGATTTAGATTAGTTATAGAAAGGGACCAGGAACAATCATTGGTGAAAATACTCAATTGAGCTAATTTCAATGACTTGAAAAGGAATCTGGCCCAGGTGGATTGAAAACAAAGACTGGCAGGTAAAACAATAAATGAGCAATGGAAAGTCTTCAAGGAGGAAATAGTTTGGCTACAGACTAAACACATTATGATGAGGTGGGGAAAGGAAGGGCATCCAAAGCTAGAGTTTCCTGGATGACTAAAGATGTTGCGATGAACATGAAACAGAAAAAGGAGGCTGATGATAAACATCAGGTTCATAATACAGTAGAGACTCAAGCAGAATATAGAAAATGCAGAGAACTGAAAAAAGAACTGAGGGGAAAAGAGTGTATGAGAAAAGATTGGCAGGTAAGATAAAAGGGAACACTAAAGTATTTTATAAACATAAAGAGTTAAAAAGGAACCATAAAGAAAATCTTATGAAGGCAGAGGGCATGACATCTGTCTTCACAAAATAAGAGGATGCTGCCAATGTTACATTGAAGGAGGAGGGTTAGCGAAATTGGATAAAAATAAAGAGGAAGTACTTAAAAGGTTGGCAGCACTCAAAATAGAAAAGTCACCCAGTCCAGTTAGGATGCATCTTAGGCTGTTATGGGAAGTAATGGTGGAAGCGGTGAAGGCTGTGCCACAATCTTTCAATCCTCCTTGGATATGGGAGTAGTGCCAGAAGACTGGAGGGCTGAAAATATTACAATCCTGTTCAAAAAAGAGGAGAGGGATAGATCTCTTGCTTACAGACTCATCAGTCTAATGCTGATGGTGGGATAAGTCTTGGAGATCACTGTCTGGGACAAAATTGTCACCTGGAAATTCACGGGTTAATAAATGACAGTCAGTACGGATTTATTAAAGCTAAACCTTGCCTGAAAAACTGGATTGAATTCTTTGAAGGAGGTTGATAAGGGAGTTGTGTAAATTGACTTTGAAAAGTTGTTTCATAAAGTGTCACATAATAGACTTAGTAAAATTGAAGCTTATGGGAACGATGCCAGAGAACTGAAGGGTTGCAAATATTACACCCCTGTTCAAAAAAAAGGAAAGGAATAAGACAGGTAACTATAGGCCAATCAGTCCTTCTAGATGCCATAATCTGGGACAATGTTAGTTGTCACTTGGAAGAACAAATGACTTGGTTAATAAATGACAGTCAACAAGGTTTTGTTGAACACAAATCATGGCTGACAAACTTGAGTACTTCGAAGAAATAACAGAGGGTTGATGAAGGTAGTGTAGTTGATGCAGTTTATATGGGATTTCAAAAAGTATATGATATGGTAGCCCATAATAGACTGGTTAGAAAAGTTGAAGCCCAGGGGATTAAAGGGGCAGTAGCAGCATGGATACAAAATTGTTTAAGAGACAAAAAGCAGCGAGTATGGGTGAACAGTTGCTTTTCAAATTGGGAGGGGAAGTATATAGTGGTGTTTCCCAAAGGTTGGCAATAGGAACATTACTCTGCTTTATGTTGTCCTAGACTTGAGTATAAAATGCATCAAAGTTTGCAAATGATACACAATTTGGAAATGTAAACAATGAGAAAGAGAGTCACAAACTTCAGGCGGACAGAGACAGACCGGTGAAATGGGCAGATACATTGCAGATGAAATTTAATGCAGCGAAGTGTGAAGTAATGCATTTTGAAAGGAAGAATAATAAGAAATATAAACTAAAAAGTAGCATTTTAAAGGGGGTGCAGTAACAGAGAAACCTGGTCATTCATATACACAAATCTTTGAAGGTGGCACGACATACTGGGAAGGCTCTTAAAAAAGCATAGGGGCTCCATGGCTTCATAATCAAAGGCATAGAATAATAAAGCAAGTGAGTTATGCTAAACCTTTGTAAATTACTGGCTACCCCCAGCTGGAGTATTGTGGCCAATTCTGGACACCATACTTAAGGAAGAATGTCAAGACATGATAAGGGTCCAGAGGAGATTTACTGGAGTGGTACCAAGGATGAGGCACTTCAGTTATGTGCAGACACTAGAGAAGCTGGGATTGCTTTCCTTTGAGCAGAGAAGATTAAGGGAGTTTTGATAGAGGTGTTCAATATTATGAAAAGTTTTGATACAGTAAATAAGGAGAAACTGTTTCCACTGGCAGGAGGTCCAGTAACCAGAAAAAGCACAGATTTAATAAAAGTGGCAAAAGAACCAGAGGTGAGATGAGTTTTTTTTAAATATACGAGTTGTTATAGGAACGTAGGAGCAGCAGTAGGCTGTTCAGCCCATTGAGCCTGTTCCGCTATTCAATTAGATCATGGCTGATCATCTACCTCAACGCCACTTTCCTGCGCTATCCCCATATCCCTTGATTTCATTAGTATCCAGATATCTATCAATTTCTGCCTTGAATATGCTCAATGATTGAGCTTCCACAGCCCTCTGGGGTAGAGAATTCCAAAGATTCATCACCCTTTGAGTGAAAAAAATCCTCCTCATCTCAGTCTTAAATGGCCTACCGCTGGTTCTAGACTCACCAGCCAGGGGAAACATCCTATTGTCATGGAAGTGCAGTTTTTTTCCTCCTCTTTTTTAAAACTAAGGGGGGCTGTGTGCCTTTAAGGCAGGGAGGGAGACTTTTGGATTCCCTGGGCACAGTGTGTCAACAGCAAGCCTGTTTCCTAGACAACAGCAGGAATGAGAAAGGCCACCTGATGTATCAGTTAACAGTGTGTGTAAAGATTGGCTAAAACCAGTCTGATCTGGAGATCAGCAAAGCGTGCTCACTGAAGGAAGAAACCCTCTCTCCTACCAAAAACATCTACTCTGGTCTACGGCTGTTTATTGCCTAAGGAGGGAAAAAACCCTGGAAAAGAGCATTTGCATTGTTGGAGTGCAGTTTCTACTGAAAGACTGCCAGTTTAAAAATCCAAATAGACATGTTGCTATACTCCTTGTTGAAAGAACTGTGAGATGCCTGCTGCAACCAAAGTGCTTTGAACGCCTATCCATTAAAGACTGTTCGACGAATTCGCCTGGAGACTTCGAGTGGCATCTGACTGTTCGGCTCTGGGACACCTCAACAAACCGGGAACATAACCCACAAAGACTTACAACCCAGTGATTCATTTATTCCTAAGAAACAACTCTAATTTTATTGAAACCGGTTAACCAGTTTTTGAATGTATGTGTGATCGCATGATGGTTAGGATAAATAAGTTATAAGGTCTTTAGACATAGATTTATCTCAATATTGTTTAAGATTTATTTTATTAATAAATAGTTAATTTGTTGTTGTTTAAAAGATACCTGGTTCGGTCTGTTTTATTCTGGGAGGTTAATAAAGTGTTTAATTTGGCTAATTTCCAGTAGTGGAAAACTTTAATAATATGCTATGAACTGTGGAGTAATGGGACTGAATTGACAGTACATTGTTCCCGCCTCATTCCTAACACTATCAACATTGACCCTATCGCGCCCTATAAGAATTTTGTAAGTTTCAATGAGATCGCCTCTCATTCTTCGAAACTCTAGAGAACAAAGGCCCAGTTTCCTCAATCTCTCCTCACAAGACTTTCCTGCCATTCCATTGTCTGGAATGTACTGCCTCAAAGGGTGGTCAAAGCAAATTCAATATTAACTTTCAAAAGGGAATTGGATATATATTTGAAAAGGAACCATTTTCAGTGCTACGGGGAAAGAGCAAGGGAATGAAACTAATTGAATAACTCTTTCAAAGTGCCAGCAGGGTTACAATGATGCAAATGGCCTCTTTCTGTGCTGTATGATTCTATGTGCCAGATGAAGCTAAACAAGGTCTCAAGGACACTAGCTTTGCTGGCATCACACCAGACATTGTCATTCACTGTATCCCTCCCAAGCAGTTCCACCCAAGGGGATTTAGAGAGAGATGCATAGAGGGGCGGGCCTGATGAGACCCAAAGCACTGGAGAGCAAAAGTAGCTAGCGCTGACAGAGGAACAACAGGAACAAACTGTTCAGTAGCCAAATTTGTGTCACCCCTTGGTTGGTGAGTCTAATCTGGACCTCATGAGACCTGCTTTCAAAGAGTTATGTACTGGTGCTGTTATCAGCACCCATGTCAAGCAGTATTCTAGAGGAATCTATTAGCTGCATATTTGCAACAAGGACAACTATTTCGAAACAGTACAGTCCACCACAGAATGCATGATAATTCCAGGGATATCTGCAATAAAGATCAGCAGACCAAAAGCTGGCTAGCATTTTCCCCTTGAATGCACAGACTGCTGCCATATAGGCCTGAAGTTCCAGCGTGAAACAAGCTACCTTCTGGCTTTGACAGACTTGAAGTTTGCTAGAGAGAAGCATAAATCACTACTTCACTGTTTTCATTTGTATCATTAGTGCTGCTTTCATGTCAATCAATGGCCATGCTGAGGCAGTGATCAATAGCATGCCATTGCTGAAACAGATGATACGGTTGCCTTAGGCAACAACAAATCCAACTCCTCTTACCCCAACAGTTCCATGTGTCAGAAAGCACGCAGGCACAGTTGTGGAAGTGGCAAAGTCGATTTTGGATTCAGCTGTTGACAGGCAATGGTCACATGAATCCCAAAATCAGCTGGCCACCTCATGTACTCCTGGCATTCAGGCAGCAAACAGAAAAATGCAAAACTAGGTACAAGAGCATTTATCTCACATAGGGTCATCAAGCTGAAGCACCATGTAAGCAAACAATAGGCACGTACGCATGGCATAGTTTCAGATTAAAGATTTGGTTATATAGAGGTTGTGTGCACTGTCTTTCTAAAAGCTTTTGTAATAATATAAAACCAAGTGACTGGAATGGATTGATTGAGAGTTGCCTAGAAAATATAAGGCAGGACGACTGCTTTGTTATTGCAGTGGGCAGATTGCAAAAATGTTTTGTACATGAGAACTTACCGAATGACTCCCGCAGGCAGCATCAGATTGTTCCACAGCATCTATGGGCTTTTCCTGCTCTTCCTGGTGGTACCCTTACTGTGCCAGGCTGCATTCCTTCTCCAGAGGCTCCATGATAATGCCTCTTTGGAGTACAAAGTTGTACAACATGTAACACATTGCTACAATCCTTGAAACCTTAGCTTAGCTGAATTGCAGGATACCCCCAGATCTATACATGAACCTGAAGCACCAAAGCGTGCTCGATAATTGCACCTCACTATGCTTGTGTTCAGCTGGATATTGGGATCAGAGATATTTTATGTTTTATGGCACCAGATCATCCTTGACCATCCAAAAGCCACTCTGACACTTGCTATTGTGGGTTAAGTACTGGAGACATCATGGTCTTAAAATGAAGTCATTGTAACAGCTGCCTAGGAAACGGCACAGTGGCGCAGTGGTTAGCACCGCAGCCTCACAGCTCCCGGGACCCGGGTTCGATTCTGGGTACTGCCTGTGCTGAGTTTGCAAGATCTCCCTGTGTCTGCGTGGGTTTTCGCCAGGTGCTCCGGTTTCCTCCCACATCCAAAAGACTTGCAGGTGATAGGTAAATTGCCCCTAGTGTAGGGAGGTGATAGGGAATATGGGATTACTGTAAGGTTAGTATAAATGGGTGGTTGTTGGCCGGCACAGACTCGGTGGGCCGAAGGGCCTGTTTCAGTGCTGTATTTCTAAATAAAATAAAAAAATAAAAAATAAACATGCAAGTGAGTTGAACATTCAGAGAGTGAAATCAGTTCCAATTAACACAGGTAATGGCATCATGCAATAGAGCAGCTAAGGCTACATGAGTGTAATGTGTAACCTCTTGGAACTTCAGGAATCCTGCCATTTGATTTAATAATCATGTCATACTACGTTGGTTGTCAATATGCAGGATGATATTGACTGCTGTTGTCACCTTCACAGCTAGTCTATGCCATGTCTGTGAATGGTTTTGGCTGCAGATCATTTTGCAGCATGTGACATAACTCGGTCACAGCCTCCCTTGTAAACTGCACCCTGCAGAAGCACTGCTGCTCTGACATTTCTAGGCATATTTGTCTGTTTGTAAATGCAGATACAGGAAGATGGGCACAGATCACCTTTGGTGCAGCTTGACCTGCCTTGCTTCCCTCCACTAATCTTCCTCTGTTCCAAAGAAACTCAAGTACAAGGGTATTCCAATGGAGAAATATCTTGTAACACGGCCATATTTGCACAAAATAGCTGTACCACAGTAACCCTTGACCTCCTAAGTGAAAACAACAAAAACAGCAAGAGAAATTTTTGTATTTGACTCTGCATCTCACAACTACAAGTTCAACCCAGATTTTTGGTTTTCCATCTCTCATTTTCTTACATGTTCCTTAGGTCTTCCACTTTGTTATTCAGATGATCTTTTGTCTTATGAATTTCTCTAATGCTTCTTTCCAGAACTTGACTCAGATGCTTTGTTACATTATCCAACCACTTTATTGTGCATTCTATTTTCCTTTTTTTCTGATTCTACTAATGTGTTTGTCTCTTATCCTTCAGTTCTAAAGAAGGGTATAAGCCTGCAACATTGACTGTTTTTCACAGATGTTGAATGAATTGCTGTAATGTTTACAGCTTTTCTAAATTTATTTCAGAAATTTCAGTATTTTGCTTCTCATTACACCAATTCAGTTATGTACCACCAGCCATAGCTGTAGGGGACAGCACTGATCTCTCAAATGCCACCCAGAGATTTTCCTCTCTAAATCAAGGAGTGCTGACATGCTGGACTGCCTTCAAATTAAAATGTCACAGCAACTCCCAGGAATGCCAGCGTTACTTATACCATGCATTTACCCTGGATGCAAACAAGCTGAACACTAACAAAGCAAAATCCCTTCCTATTGACGTAGGTATGATTAAGTAAAGGAACACACAGGACCACATGGTGCACTCTGACTCCTCTGACCTTTGAAAGCCATGCCACAGTATGAAACTGCTGTGCCCTGATCATGTCTTTAGGGTTTTTTTGCTTTCTTTTATTCTTGGAATGTAATTTTAATGGGCAGATAATTGAGTGGTGCATGCTCAAATTTCTGATGTGTTTCTGATGGACGATAATCCTGCTAAGAGCATGTAAAATTGGCTCCCTTTTTTTTGGGTATTAATAGAATTTACATCACAAATACAAGCCATTCATCCCAAATGGTCTGTGCCACATTTAGGCTCCACTATCCAGCTTTCCCTTAAAGGTATCGGTGCTATTAACCTCAACTATTCCACATGGTAGCAAATTGCAGATTCTACCCATTCTCTGAGTAAAAACGTTTCACTTAAATTCTTTATTGGTTTCATTAATGACTATTATATTTATCATCCCTAGTTCTGGACTCTCCCATAAGTGGAAACATCTTCTCAATGTTTAACATATCAAACTGCTTCATAATTTTAAAGACCTTTATTAGTCATCCTTTCGCCTTCTGTTTTCTGGAGAAAAGAGCCCCAGCCTGTTCAGTCTTTCCTGATAAGCTATAAATTTGCAGTTCTGGTATCATACTTGTAATTTCTTTTAACATTTTCGCCAGTGCCTCTATAGACGTTTTGTAATACTGAAACCAGAATGGTACATATTACTCCAAGTGTGATAGAACCAAAGTTCTATACAAGTTTAATATAACTTACCGACTTCTTAATTCTATTCCTCTAGAAATGAATGGCAGTGCTTTATTTACATTTTTCATGGCCTTCATAACCTTCTACTTTTAATGATTTGTGAATGTCTACCCCTAGATCCCTTTGCTCTTCTATCTTATTTACTCTTATTTTCCAAGGGGCATGTGGCCTACTTAAGCCTTCCGGCAAAATGCACTACCTCATACTTATCCATATTGAAACCCATTTGCCAGTTACACACCCATTCTACAAGTTATTAATGTCTTCTTGTATTTTGTCACACTTTTCCACATTAACTATAACCCTCAATTCAATATCATTGACTACTTCCATTTGTAAATGTTTTCTCCCTATGTACTTGATGATGCTATCACTTGCCTAAATAGCTAAACAAACTTGTAGCATACCCATGGAGAAAACAGAGAACTATCTTCACTTTATTCAAGTCTACAGGTTTCATTACGTGCCCGCACATGATCCTCATGGACGTTGGATGGCACCAGAATAAAACAAAGCTTTATATAATTTAATCTTTAAATGCTAAACAAATTTATTAAACAGTGAAGAATAAATGAACAATGGCAATGACTGAATATAAATTTTTAGATTTTAGCCTTTTTCCCTTCATCCACCTATCCGATCTAACCTTGAATGGTGACATAGTTTCTGCCCAACCACTAACCCTGGAAGTGAATTCCACAGCCTTATAGCTCTATATAAAGCAGTTTCTCTTGTTCTGTAATGTGGGGCCCAATATTTTAAGCAGTACTTCAGGTGATTTTATTTAGTCTCATCATTACCTCTTGTGATAAAACTGAGAATTCCATTAGCTTTTTTACTGCTGTAGCAAACTGAAATAATTTGCATTTATTTAGTGCCTTTGATGAATGCACTTTACAGCCAATTAAATACTTTGCAGTATAGTCACTAGTGGTTCAGACATAAATATTGGCCAGGACACCGAGGAGAACTCTCCTGCTCTTCTTCAAATAGTGCCATGGGATCTTTTACATCCATCCAAGAAAGCAGACAGGGCTTCGGTTTGACATCTCCACTGAAAGGTAACACCTCTGACAGTGCAGCACTCCGTCAGTACTGCATTGAAGTGTCAGCTAGCTTATGTGATCTAGTCTCTCGAGTGGGACTTGAACTCACAACCTTTTTATTCAAAGGCGAGAGCATTACCAACTGAGCCACAGCTGAAAAATCAGACACTGCCTTTAATGTTCTGTGAACAGCTGCTCCAAATCCCTCTACTCTTCCTCAGCACTAAGCCTATTCCCATTCAGAGAATAATTATTGCCTTAAAAAAAAATGCATTACTTCACACTTACTGGCATTGAACTCCACTTCCCACCTTCTGGCCCATTCACCACCCCTATTAAAATTCTCTTGCAGCTTTCTTTGGTCTTCCAAAGAATGAATAACGAATATCTTCCATTTTGGTATGACCCACAAACCTCGACACCATTCCCCCAGGTCTAAATCCAAACTATGCAATGCATAATACATATGTGCATAGCTCGTTGGATAATGTTAATATGCCCCCAGTTTTAGCGTGAAATGGCACCACAGCATAAAAGTTAAGGGCAGCTGTGATCTTTACAGTAAAGGGCTACCTGTCTAATAACTGTAATTAGACACCAGATTTACAAGATTACAGTAGCAGTTTGTTTACACTACAGAAGACTCACACACAAATGCAGTTCATGTCCCTTCTCTCCCTCAGTCAGTGGAGCAAGTGATTACTCATCCTCAGTGACATCAACCTCTACTTCAGTTTCCACTGCTCTCTCTAGGATTTCACAGACATCTTGTCTTCCCTTAACCTCACCCTTCATATCAAATGGCTCACCCACAACCATCACCACCCTCAAATTCATTAACTCACATAAACTCTAAGGACTTGATCGCTTATAAGTGCCGATATAATCTCACCGACCATTTTTTATTCGCCCTTCCTGTCCACACCTCCCCACCAATCTCCAATTCCTCAACCCTTACCCTTCATCCTGAAAAAATTCCCTTCCCACAGCTCCCTCTTCAATTCACTGTACCGCCACCTGCAAGCTTCCCTCCAAGCCACACACCTTCCTGACTTGGAACTATATTGCCATTCTTCCACTGTCACTAGGTCAAAATCCTGGAACTCCCTTCCTAACAGCACTCTTGCTGTACCTACACCCCAAGGACTGCAGAGGCTCAAGAAGGTATCTGACCACCGCATTCTCAAGGGTAATAAATGCTGGCCTAGCCAGCGACGCCAACATCCCAGAAACAAATAAAAATAAACCCACTCCTCTTCCTCTGGCTCTCCATTCATCATTACACCATTGACCTGTTATACCACTCCTGCTTGTGATAACCTCATCCCCATCAAGTAATTCACCATCTCCCACCCAGACTGTTCTCAGGTACAACTTCCATCTTTGCACCCTGAGGGCTATAGACTCGAGTGCAACCAATGCATAACCAGTCTTCTTGACCACTACCAAAATGAGCGACACCACATTGAGCATTACCACACTTCCTTCTCCATGGTCAAATTCTGTTACACCATGATCTTTCCTGGAGGGCAAGAACAATCTATTGTGTTTTGGGAAATTGCCTACAATTCATTCAACGTTGGCTATTATTTTCAGCCCCACCAAACACTTTGCATCCAACACCTTGACTGCTTGCTCAGGCTAGGCCAGACTGCAAGTAGACTGTTGTTCTCCTTAACAGAGGTGAGTTTCAAATCCACATCTAATTCCCTACCAAGCCTACTTACTTCCATCTCTAAAATGTTGCTCACTCTGTCCCTAACTTATCCCCACTGTCGTAAAAACACTAATCCACAACTCCATCACCTCTAGCTCACAGAGCCCGGTTTGTTAAGCCACGACCGCTAACCTATCAGCCAGTACACAGAGGGCCATGTGTTGAGGGGGTGGGGATCTTAACGGGTATTTACCGCTTCGGTTGTTTTCACCTCTCCCTCGCTCGCCACCTGTTACAGGCGAGTTACAGCCGTTAGCCGCCCTCGCACTCGAAAAAGCAGCACGTTCTGCGCATGCACGTGCCGATCAACCCCGCCCTGGGAGAACCTGGGCAGCAACGTCACAATTGCCGCGGCCTGACGTCACAGTAACGTAGGGACTGAACAATAACATGTCACTGCTTTCGTCACTCATTCCGCTATCTATCGCCAATACTCAACAACTTGCATTTATATAGCGCTGTCACATAACAAATGTTGTAACAGATGAGCCAATTCTTGGTCAAGGAGGTAAATTTTAGGGAGTATCTTAAAGGAAGTGGAGAGGCCCAAAGGTTTAGGGAGGGACCTTCAGAGCTTCCAGTCTAACCAACTAAAGGTACAGCCACCAATTGTGAGGCAAAGGAACTGGGAGATGTGCACAAGGCCTGAATTTTGTAGCATTACATAGCCCAGATTTTGCAGTCAGCAACAAAGCAAAGGCACTCGCCACTGGCCTCGAAGAAAGCCTCGCTGAGCAATCTAGCAATTTTCTGTGGCGAGAACTTTATCTCTCTCCACATGCAATTGATTGTAGTGTTGTTTAATGGGGATTTCCAGCATTGAGCTGCAGTGATGTCATCAAACTGTCAAAACAGCAACTCTCACATTAAAAAATTCTCACAGACAGCCAACCAGGAAATCAAAAACAGTAATAAATCATTTTTTTAAAATTTACCACCTGTAAAATAAAGACTGTGATATCCACATGGGGTGCAGGTAGAAGCTCATAGAACATCATAAGAACATAACAAAAAGGAGCAGGAGTAGGCCATTCAGCCTCTCAAGCCTGCCCCGCCATTCAATAAGATCATGGCTGATCTGTCCCAGGCCTCAACTCCTCTTTCAGGCCTGCTCCGCATAACCCTCAACTCCCCGAGATTTCAAAAATCTATCTACCTCCTCCTTAAATACATTTAGTGACCTAGCCTCCATAACTCTCTGAGGTAGAGAATTCCAGAGATTCACCACCCTCTGAGAGAAGAAATTCTTTCGCTTCCCAGTTTTAAATGTGTGACCCCCTATCCCCTAGTTGAGATTCCCCCACCAGTGGAAACATATTCACAACATCTACCCTGCCAAGCCCCCTTAGAATCTTCTACGTTTCAATAAGATCACCTCTCATTCTTCTAAACTCCAATGAATAAAGGCCTAACTGGTTTAGCCATTCTTGATAAGCCAACCCCTTCATCCCAGGAATCAGCCTAGTGAACCTTTTCTGAATTGCCTCCAATGCTAGTCTACCTTCTGTGGGAACAGAACTATGGGAACAGAACTTGGGGACATTTAAAGTGAACTAATCAATTAAGTATAGCCTACTAACAGAATAACTTTAGAGCTTCAGCAGACAGCTTATCAGAAATTAATAGTAGCCTATTCAGTGCTGTAGGGACAGCTTATCAGCAGAAACTAACAGGACAGCTGCAGACTGCTTAATAATAACCCTTTGTATAACAGTCAGCCTAACAGTTCACAAGGAGATAAGGGGATGGGAAACTGGAGTAAGAAGTTAAAAACAAATTGACAAGGCAGTACCCCAATCAGGCCCCGACACCAAGAAACTGCAGACGTTTGTAGACCAATTGGGAACAAAGAGTAGGTGTTACTGATTTGTATGAATAACTATAATAAGGCTTGATTTGGCGCGAAGAGTTAGTTCAGTTTAGGGGGATTAGTTCGGGGGTTAGTTTAGTGTGTGTGTTGCTTTTAGTTTTGGGTAGTTCAGTGTTAGTCCAGTGTATGTGTTGCTTTTAGTTTTAGTTCAGTTCATTGTTAAGTTTTCTGAAGATGTAACAATTAAGTACTGCAATAAAGTTTCTTAAAGCTAGTCGGACTTCGTCTCTTTTCGTGTAACCCATGAGATCATAAAAAACTGAGATCCAACACCTTCCTTAAATACGAGGACCAAAACTGTACCCAGTACTCCAGGTGTGGCCTCACCAACACCCTGTACAGTTGCAACACCACTTCCTTGTTTTTAAACTCTAATCCCCTAGCAATAAAGGCCAAAATTCCATTTGCCTTCCTAATTGTTTGCTGCACCTGCATGCTAACTTTTTGTGTTTTATGTACAAGAGCACCCAGATGCCTCTGTACTGCAGTATTTTGTAGTCTTTTTCCATCTAAATAATAATCTGCCTATTTATTCTTCCTACCAAAGTGCATGACCTCACACTTTCCCACATTGAACTCCATCTGCCAAGTTTTTGCCCACTCACTTAACCTATCTATATCCCTTTGCAGATTCTTTGTGTCCTCATCACAACATGCCTTCCCACCTATTTTTGTATCATCAGCAAATTTGTATGCACTACACTCTATCCCTTCCTCCAAGTCATTAATATAGATAGTAAATAGTTGAGGACCTATTATTGTTGGGATGCTTATAGTGTCCTCCACCATGAAGACCGATCATGATTCTTTTTCAAAAAATTCCTTAAAAATCTAGTTTAATAAATCTAGTAATTAATCTTAATGGAGGCATTTAACAACATTCCACATATTTTCAGGGCCAGATTGGTTGTTCAGCAGTAGTAGTTATTACTCAGACCACCATTGAAAATGGTTACACCTCACTGAACAAAGCTTAATTTTTATGGGGTTTTCTTTGGGGTTTTTAACAGTTATATTAGACCTGAAAAGGGAAGTTCTTGTCAGATTAACTGATTTCACTAATTGCTGACCCTGGGGGTGAATGGGGGCACAGCGCAGCCTGTGGCAGAGCAGTGAATGACAGATCACAACTTCAAGATTTCTGCTTTAATCTGTGCTCGCATTAAATCCTGAAGTTGTGGTCAATTTCATGGGGTAATGATGGTGAATGTTAATAGTTTGCCGTCAAAACCCTGACGAATTCTAGGCCATAGAATCTTACAGCACAAGAAGTGTGAGGTGATGCATTTTGGGAGGACTAACAAGGCAAGGGAATATACAATGGATGGTAGGACCCTAGGAAGTACAGAGGGTCAGAGGGACCTTGGTGTACTTGTCCTTAAATCACTGAAGGCAGCAGCACAGGTAGATAAGGTGCTTAGGAAGGCATATGGGATACTTGCCTTTATTAGCCAAGGCATAGAATATAAGACCAGGGAGGTTATGATGGAGCCGTATAAAATGCCAGTAAGGCCACAGCTGGAATACTGTGTACATTTCTGGTCGCCACACTATAGGAAGGATGTGATTGCACTGGAGAGGGTGCAGATGAGATTCACCAGGATGTTGCCTGGGCTGGAGCATTTCAGCTATGAAGAGAAACTGGATAGGCTAGAGTTGTTTTCCTTAGAGCAGAGAAGGCTGAGGGGGTACCTGATTGAGGTATACAAAATTATGAGGGACATAGATAGGGTAGATAGGAAGAAACTTTTTCCCTTAGCGAAGGTGTCAGTAACCAGGGGGTATAGATTTAAGGTAAGGGGCAAGAGGTTCAGAGGGGATTTGTGGAAAACTTTTTTCACCCAGAGGGTGGTTGAAATCTGGAACACACAGCCTGAAGGGATGGTAGAGGCAGGAACCCTCACAACATTTCTCTGTGTTCTCAGGCTGGAAGAGGTTACACAGATATGGAGGGGCGAGGCCATGGAGGAATTAGAATATGAGAATGAGTATTTTATATTAGAGGCTTTGCTGGACTAACTTTATGTGTGTAAACAAATTCTTCTAACTTTCCGCTTTATTCTTCTACTGATAATCAAAGAATGATACAGCATAGAAGCAGTCCAATCAGCCCATTGTGCCAGTTCTGGCTGTTTGCAAGAGCTATCCAATTAGTAGTACTCCCCTGCTCTTTCACCATAGCCCAACAAATATTTTCTCTTACATGGGTCATGTTCAAACTTTGCCCTGTATACCCAATTCTAGATCATTAATATATGCCTACTTGTTACCCATTCACCAACTAATGGAAACAATGAGAGTAAATTTAATCATAACCAACCCACACAGAAACTACCGGGGTCAGACTGATGGAGTAAAAAGTTAAATTGGGCAGGGTATAAAAACTTGATAGCAAATCTGATCCTGTCAGTTTCCTGCTGGGTGCGTTAGGTTAAAATTACTCACAAGTTTTCACCATTAACTTCTCACAATCTTTCAGAATTTGAAATCTTCAGTTCTCCACCGGAAGATGGAGTTTGATGTGGGGAAGTGTGATGTCATCCACTTTGGACCTAAGAAGGATCGATCAGATTATTTGCTAAATGTCAAGAAGCTAGAAACTCTGGGGGAGTTGAGACTAGGTTAATTGAAGCATTCAACACTGAAATACATAGATCTTTGTCAGGTAACGGTATTACAGGATATGGGGCAAAGGCAGGTAAATGGAAGTGAGGTACAGATCAGACAAGATCCAACTGAAAGTAGAACAAGAATTTAACTTCATACCAGTATATACCTGTAAGGGCCAAGAGCTCTACTTACCAAATAAAACAGCCATGATTGACAAAAGAGGTGAGACATAACATAAAACTAAAGGAAAGGGCATACAAAAGCGCAAAGAATAGTGTAGATCCACAAGAAGAAGACAATATACCTGACATTCCAGAAAAATTAATAATGAATCAAGGACTTGAACTCATTAACATTAAAGTAAGAAAGAAAACATTATTGGAAAAAATAATGGAACTAAAGATTGACAAATCCCCAGGACCTGCTAGTTTCCACCCCAAGTTTTTAAAGGAAGGAGGTAAGAAAATTGCAGACTTTAGCCCTAATTTCCAAAGCTCTCTCAATTTAGGAATTGTCCCTTTAGATAGGAAAATTATAACTGTAACTCCATTATTTAAGAAAGGTGAGAGGTATAAACCAGGAAATTATACACCTACCTATAAACATATGAATTAGGAGCAGGAGTAGGCCACTCAGCCCCTCGAGCCTGCTCCGCCATTCAATAAGATCATGGCTGATCTGATTGTAACCTTGACTTCACATTCCCACCTACCCCCGATAACCTTTCATCACCTTGCTTATCAAGAATCTATCTACCTCTGCCTTAAAAATATTCAAAGACTCTGATTCCACTGCCTTTTGCGGGAGAGAATTCAAAGACTCACAACCCTCTGAGAGAGCAAATTTCTCCTCATCTCTGTCTTAACTGGGCAACCCTTTGTTTTTAAATACTGACCCCTATTTCTAGATTCTCCCACAAGGGGAAACATCCTTTCCACATTCACCCCGTCAAGACCCCTCAGGATCTTATATGTTTCAATCAAGTTGCCTCTTATACTTCTAAACTCTAGCGAATACAAGCCTAGCCTGTCCAACCTTTCCTCATAAGACAACCCACTCATTCCAGGTATTAATCTAGTAAACCTTCTCTGGACTGCTTCCAATGCATTCACATCCTTCCTTAAATAAGGAGACCAATACTGTACACAGTATTCCAGATGTGGTCTCAACAATGCCCTGTATAGCTGAAGCATAACCTCCCTACTTTTGTATTCAATTCTCCTCGCAATAAACAATAACATTCTATTGGCTTTTCTAATTACTTGTTGAACCTGCATACTAACCTTTTGCGATTCATGCACTAGGACACCCTGATCCCTCTGCATCTCAGAGCTCTGCAATCTCTCGCCATTTAGATAATATGCTTCTTTTCTATTCTTCCTGCCAAAATGGACAATTTCACCTTTTCCCACATTATACTCCATTTGCCAGATCTTTGCCCACTCATTTAACCTATCTATATCCCTTTGTAGCCTCCTTATGACCTCTTTACAACTTACTTTTCTACCTATCTTTGTTTCACCAGCAAATTTAGCAACCATATCTTCGGTCCCTTCATCCAAGTCATTTATATAAACTGTAAAAAGCTAAGGCCCCAGCACGGATCCCTGTGGCACACCACTCATTACATCTTGCCGACCAGAAAATGACTTATTTATGCCTACTCTCTGTTTCCTGTTAGCTAGCCAATCTTCTATCCATGCCAATATGTTACTCCCTACACTATGAGATTTTATTTTCCACAATAACCTTTGATGTGGCACCTTATCAAATGCCTTCTGAAGATCTAAGTACAGTACATCTACTGGTTCCCCTTTATCCACAGCACATGTTACTTCTTTAAAGAACCCCAATAAATTGGTTAAACATGATTTCCCTTTCACAAAACCACGTTGACTGCCTGATTACCTTGACTTATTCTAAGTGCCCTGCTATAACGTCTTTAATAATAGCTTCTAACATTTTCCCTAAGACAAATGTTAAGTTAATTGGCCTGTAGTTACCTGCTTTCTGTCTCTCTCCCTTTTTGAATAAATGAGTTACATTGGCTATTTTCCAATCTAATGGAACCTTCCCCAAATCTAGGAAATCTTGGAAAATTAAAACCAATGCATCAATTATCACTAGCTACTTCTTTTAGGACCCTAGGATGAAGTCCATCAGGACTTGGGGACCTGTCAGCCAACAGCTCCAACAATTTGCTCAGTCTAACATGTATTATGGGGAAGTTATTGAAACCGAGAAAGATTGTATTTATACAATGCCTTTCATGACCATTGGATGTCTCAAAGTGCTTTACAACAAATTAACTACTTTTGAAGTGTAGTCACAGTTGTAATGTAGAAAACATGGCAGCTAATTTGCACACAGCAAGATCTCACAAACAGCAATGTGGTAATGACCAGATAATCTTTCTTTTGTGATGTTGTCTAAAGGATAAATATTGGGCAGGGAACCAGGGATAACTCCCCTGCTGTTCTTTGAAATAGTGCCATGGGAGCTTTTACATCCACCTGGGAGAGCAGACTTGGCCTCAGTTTAACATCTCATTTGAGAGACAGCACCTCTGACAGTGTAGCACTCCCTCAGTACTGCACTGGAGCACCAACATTGATTTTTGTGCTCAAGTCCTGGAATGGAACTTGAACCCAGAACTTTATGATACAGAGTTGAGCATGCTACCAACTGAGCCACAGCTGACACAATAATTAGAGAGCCAACATGGATTTGTAAAGGGTCGGTCATGTCTCAAGAACCAAATAGATTTTTTTGAGGAAGTAACTAAAGTAGTAGCCATGTCTAGGGGAATGTCTAGGGATGTAGTTTTTAAGGTAACTAATTGTTAAGTATGATATATTTAAACAAAGGATCTGATTAAAAACAATAGATGTTGGTCATTGAATTACATCTGTGGATTCTCAGTTCGGAACCATTCAAATCAATGTTTGTTGATGTTTACACTTAAAAATCAGTGTGGACGGAGTATGAAGATGGAGTTTGATGAGTGAAGGAGTTCAGAGAAGAGGGGAACTATAAATTAATTAAGAAAGATAAATGTAATTTAATTAACACAATAAAGAAGGATAAAGAGTGGGCCTATAATGGAGCTAACCAGTTTGTGGGTTCTGAGCTGACGAACAGCATTATAAGGAAAATCAAGTGTGACATCAATGGGAATCAGGTAAGTGGTTGGTTGGTGAATATTTTTCTTTTTTTTACTTTTACTCTCAACTTGTGGTATTCATTAGTAGCGGAGTTTATTTGTTGTAGCAGGGTTTATAATTTAATAGATAGAGGAATAGCAGAGCTGCTCCAACCTCTGGAGTGTACATCCTGTGCTATGTGAGAACTTCAAGATGCTTCTTGGGTCCTGAATAACCATATAGGCAGAAAGTGCTTTCAGTTGCGGCAGCTTGAGCTCTGGGTTTCAGAACTTGAGCAGCAGCTGGCATCACTGTGGTGCATGCGTGAAGATGAGAGCTACATGGATAACATGTTTATGGATGTGGTCACCCCACAGCTTAAGAGTATGCAAGGAGAGAGGGAATGGGTGACAACCAGGCAGTCAACAAAGACCAGGCAGGTAGTACCAGAGTCCCCTGAATGCATCTCACTTTCAGTTCTGACTACCGATGAGAGTGATGGTTCATCTGGGGAGTGTAGCCAGAGCCAAGTCCATGGCACCATGAGTGGCTCAGCTGCACAGGCGGGAATAAGGAAGACTAGAAGAGCATAATGATAGGTGATTCGATAGTTAGGGGAGCAGATAGGCGTTTCTGCGGCCGCAAACATGATTCCAGGATTGTGTTACCTTCCTGGTGCTAGAGTCAAGGATGTCACTGAGCGGCTGCAGAGCATCCTGAGGCGGGAGGGTGAACAGCCAGCAGTCGTGGTCCACATCGGAACCAACTACATTGGCAGAAAGAGAGATTTGGTCCTGCAGCCAGAATTTAGGGAGCTAGGTAGAAAATTAGCAAGCAGGACCTCAAAGGTAGTAATCTCTGGATTACTCCCAGTGCCATGTGCAAGTGAGTACAGGAATTGGAGGATAAGACAGATGAATGTGTGGCTGGAAAGACGTTTCAGGAGGGAGGGCTTTAGATTCTTGGGACATTGTGACCCGCTCTGGGGGAGATGGGACCTGTTCAGGCTGGATGGGTTGCATCTGAACAGAGCCGGGACTGAGTTCCTTGCGGGACGTTTTGCTAGTGCGGTTGTGAAGGGTTTAAACCAGTTTGGCAGGGTACTGGGGACCTGAGGGTATATTCAGTTGGGACAAAATCAGAAATGAAAATGGAAGGCAGAAATTTAGTGGATGAATCTGGAAGGCAGAGGAAATGAAGGTTAGAAAATTAAAATAGAGTTTGGCAGTGCTCAAGGGTATATACTTCAATGCAAGGAGTATAGGAAATAAAGCACATGAGCTTAGGGCACAGATAGACATATGGCAGTATGATATCAAAGCTAATACAGAAACATGGCTTAAGGAGGGACAGGAATGGCATCTCAACGTTCCTGGTTACAGACACGATAGAGAGGGGGATGAAAATGTCGGGGGGGGGGTGGCAATTTTGGTCAAATAAATAATTACAGCTGTGAGGAGGGATGATATGTTAGACAGATCATCAAATGAGGCCATATGAAGTGAGCTAAGGAACTAAAAAGGGGCAGTCACACTGCTGGGAGTGTACTATAGATGTTACAACCGAGGTGGGAGGAGTGCACTGTCTTTTCTAGTTCCATTTCTTCACAGGTCACAACATATATTTAAATGTTCACCCAGTTGCCGATACGGTCAATCATAGACTCTACGCTTTATCCCAGAATAAAATACGCCAACCAGGTTTCTTTGATAAACAACAGAATTTCCTTTTCAGTTTTCCGAACTGTCCCGGACACTGCCATCACCATCCCCGGGTATGTCCTGTCCCACTGGCAGGACAGACCCAGCAGAGGTGGCGGTTCAGTGGTATGGAGTCGGGATGGAGTTGCTCTGGGAGTCCTCAACATCGAATCTGGACCACATGAAGTCTCATGGTATCAGGTTAAACATGGGCAAGGAAACCTCCTGCTGATTACCACCTACCGCCCTCCCACAGCTGATGATTCAGTACTCCTCCATGTTGACCACCACTTGGAGGAAGCATTGAGGGTGGCAAGGGTGCAGAATGTACTCTGGATGGGGGGCTTCAATGTCCATCACCAAGAGTGGCTCGGTAGCACCACTACTGACCGTGCTGGCTGTGTCCTAAAGGACATAGCTGCTAGACTGGGTATGCAGCAGGTGGTGAGGGAACCAACAAGAGGGAAAAACATACTTGACCTCGTCCTCAGCAATCTGCCTGCCACAGATGCATCTGTCCATGATCATATTGGTAGGAGTGATCACTGCACAGTCCTTGTGGAGACAAAGTCCTGCCTTCACATTGAGGATACCCTCCATCGTGTTGTGTGGCACTACTAACGTACTAAATGGGATAGGTTTCGAACAGATTTAGCAATGCAAATCTGGGCATCCATGAGGCGCTGTGGGACATCAGCAGCAGCAGAATTGTACTCAAACATAATCTGTAACCTCGTGGCCTGGCATATTCCCCCACTCTACCATTACCATCAAGCCAGGAGACCAACCCTGGTTCAATGAAGAGTGCAGGAGGGCATGCCAAGAGCAGCATCAGGCTTACCTCAAAATGAGGTGTCAATGTGGTGAAGCTACAACACAGGACTACTTGCATGCCAAACTGTGTAAGCAGCATGCGATAGACAGAGCTAAGCGATCCCGTAACCAACGGATCAGATTTAAGCTTTGCAGTCTGCCACGTCTAGCCGTGAATGGTGGTGGACAATTAAACAACTAACTGGAGGAGGTGGCTTCTCAAATATCCCCATCCTCAATGATGGGGGAGCCCAGCACATCAGTGCGAAAGATAAGGCTGACGCATTTGCAACAATCTTCAGCCAGAAGTGCCGGATTGATGATCCATCTCAGCCTCCTCCTGATGTCCCCAGCATCACAGATGCCAGACTTCAGCCAATTCAAAATCACTCCGCGTGATATCAAGAAACGACTGAAGGCACTGGATAGTGCAAAGTCTATGGGCCCTGACAATATTCCGGCAATAATACTGAAGACCTGTGCTCCAGAACTTGCCGCAACTCTAGCCAAGCTGTTCCAGTATAGCTACAACACTGGCATCTACCCGGCAATGTGGAAAATTGCCCAGGTGTGTCCTGTACACAAAAAGCAGGACAAGTCCAACCTGGCCAATTCCTTCCCCATCAGTCTACTCTCAATCATCAGTAAAGTGATGGAAGGTGTCATCGACAGTGCTATCAAGCAGCACTTGCTTACCAATAACCTGCCCAGTGATGCTCAGTTTGGGCTCTGCCAGGAGCACTCAGCTTCTGACCTCATTACAGCCTTGGTTCAAACATGGACAACAGAGCTGAACTCAAGAGGTGAAGTGAGAGTGACATCAAGGCTACATTTGACAGAGTATGGCATCAAGGAGCCTTAGCAAAACTGGAGTCAATGGGAATCAGGGGGAAAACACTCCACTGGTTGGAGTCACACCTAGCGCAAAGGAAGATGGTTGTGGTTGTTAGAGGTCAATCATGTCAGCTCCAGGACATCATTGTAGGAGTTCCTCCGGCTAGTGTCCTAGGCCCAACCATCTTCAGCTGCTTCATCAATGACCTTCCTTCAATCATAAGGTCATAAGTGGGGATGTTTGCTCATGATTACACAATGTACAGCACCATTCGTGACTCCTCAGATAATGAAGCAGTCCGTGTGGAGATGCAGCAAGACCTGGACAATATCCAGGCTTGGGCTGATAAGTGGCAAGTAACATTCGTGCCACACAAGTTCCAGGCAATGACCATCTCCAACAAGAGAGAATCTAACCATCTCCCCTTGACATTCAATGGCATTATGATTGCTGAAACCCCCACTATCAACATCCTAGGGGTTACCATTGACCAAAAACTGAACTGGAGTAGCCACATAAATACCGTGGCTACAAGAGCAAGTCAGAGGCTAGGAATCCTGCATCGAGTAACTCACCTCCTGACTCCCCAAAGCCTGTCCACCATCTACAAGGCACAAGTCATGAGTATGATGGAATACTATCCACTTGCCTAGATGGGTACAGCTCCAACAACACTCAAGAAGCTCGACACCATCCAGGACAAAGCAACCCGTTTGATTGGCACTCCATCCACAAACATTCACTCCCTCCACCACTGACGCACAGTGGCAGCAGTACCATCTACAAGATGCACTGCAGCAATGCACCAAGGCTCCTTAGACAGCACCTTCCAAACCTGCAACCTCTACCAACTAGAAGGACAAGGGCAGCACATGCATGGGAACACCACCACCTGCAAGTTCCCGTCCAAGTCACACACCATCCTGACTTGGAACTCTATGGCTGTTCCTTCACTGTCACTGGGTCAAAATCCTGGAACTCCCTTCCTAACAGCACTATGGGTGTACCTACCTCACATGGACTACAGCTGTTCAAGAAGGCAACTCACCACCACCTTCTCAAGGGCAATAAGGGATGGGCAATAAATGCTGGCCTAGCCAGTGATGCCTACATCCCGTGAATTAATAAAAAAACACAGGTCATCAAAATTTAACAAAAAAATGGAAGTACTTTCAAAACACCTCCACCCTTGGAGGAATGAAACACCATTTTTAAATGGGTTTCATTACAAAGTGTGGGAAAAATAGATGAAACAATATTAAAATATTTACACACTCATTCTCATTCACTCTTTACCAGTAGCTCATACAGTTCTGCTTTGTACCATCTTTGCACTCAGATAACTCAAAGCAAAATTAAATCCTAGACAAAGCATCCACAATTACATTTTTCTCACAATATGGATAGTCTTTAAGCAATAAGATTGCAATAGTAAACTCCATCAGAATCGTCTGACATGTTATTTGAATTTTTCCACAAAGGCTGGGGGGTTATGATCAGTATATACCAGTATATCTTTGTAGTTGTGGTTGACATAGACCTCAAAGTACTTAAAAGCTACTAATAAGCCCAGGGTTTCTTTTTCCACTGTTGAATACAATTTTTGGTGTTGATTTAGCTTTTTGGAAAAGTATCCCACTGGCCTTTCTATGCCCGATTCATCATCCTGTAACAGGACTGCACCAACCCCCAGGTCACTAGCATCAATTGCTACCTTGAAGGGCTTAGTGAAATTTGAAGTAGCCAACATTGGTTCATTAACCATAATGGCTGTCAGCCACTCAAAAGCTGCTTGGCACTCTCCTGACCACACTACTTTGGGGTTTCTTTTTTTGTAGCAAATCTGTCAGTGGAGCAGCTATAGTTTTCAAACTTGCCGTAGAAACCACACATCCCCAAGAACCTTATGATTTCTCACTGAGTCCTAGGGGTGGGGAACTCCACCAACGCTTGTACTATCACTGTTCTTGGCAACACTTGTCCTTGCCCTACTATATGCCTGAGGTAGGTTACTCTGTCTTTTGCAAATTCACTTTTGGCAAGGTTTATCACTAAATCCGCCAATTGTAATTTTCTAAACAGAGCTTCTGGTTGTTCCAAATGGTCCTTCCAGGTGCCACTGTATACCAGCACATCATCAAGGTAAACCACACAGTTAGGAACACCGGCTACCACTTGGTTCATTAGTCTCTGAAAAGTGTCTGGGGCATTTTTTCACCTGAATGGCATCACTCGGCATTGGAAAAGACCATCTGGTGTGATAAAGGCTGATATTTCTTCAGCTTGGGTGTAAAAGGAACCCACCAGTATCCCTTTAACAAATCAATTTTTCTAAGAAACATGGCACTGCCCACTCTATCAATACAGTCTATCAAGCAAGGTATTGGATAGGGGTCTGCCTCCGTTACTGCATTAACCTGTCTGTACTCTAGGCAGAATCTAGTTGAACCATCAGGTTTAGGTAATAACATCACTGGGGAACTCCAGCTGCTTTGACTGGGTTCAATTAGGTGGTTTTCCAGCATGTATTGGATTCTGCTTTTACCTGGGTCTGTTTCTCTGGACTTAAGCGATAAGGATGCTGTTTTGTAGAAAAGGATTCCCCTACTCCCACATCATGCGTGGCTATGGTTGTGACTTGTCTCTACAGACTCTTTTAAATGCCATGAGTAGCCTTGTTACATCTTCTCATTGTTCTGCATCTAAATATGAAAGCATAGGGTCCAATCTCCCTAACAATTCAGTATTAGATAACCAGATAGTAGGAGGTTCAATTTGAGCATTGTCTAAATCTCCTTCTGCCTCATCCTCACGATCCCTTTCATCCTTCATTTTCCCTACTACCTGACTTGCCTGTGCTTGCTTATCCTCCTCCTGGTGATGATATTGTTTCAACATATTGATATGACACAGCCAATTCTTTTTCCGATGATCTGGGGTGTCAATCAAATAATTTATTTCACCATTCTCTTGACGGCTTTATATGGACCACTGAACAGTGCTTTCAGCAGTTCACAATGTAAAGGCAGTAATACTAACACCTCATCCCCTGGTTGAAATGTTCGGGTCTTGGCATGCTTATCTGCCCATTTCTTCATAGTTGTTTGGGAAGCTTTCAGGTGTTCTTGAGCCACTTTGCAGGCTCTCATGAGCTGTTCCTGTAACACGGATACATAACCTAACACAGAAGATTCGTCCCTCTGTTCTAAAAACCTTTCTTTAATTAGTTTTAGAGGACCTCTTATCTCATGTCCATAAACTAATTCAAAAGGACTAAAACTGGTAGACTCATTAGATGAATTCCTAGTGACAAACAAAAGAAATTCTAGCCCTTTACCCCAATCATGGGGATATGTATAACAGTATGCCCTGATCATCATTTGAGGGTCTGATGGTACCATTCTAAGGCTCCTTGTGTCTGTGGGTGGTAGGTTGAAGACTTTAACTGTTACACCCAAATTATTCACAACTTACTGAAAAATTTTCGACATAAAATAGGAACTTTGATCTGACTGAATCTTAATCAGTAATCCATATCTAGTAAAGAACTGGGTTAACTGGCTACCACTACCTTAGCAGAAATTGTTCTCAAGGAAATGGCCTCTGGGAACCAAGTAGCCATATCCATGATAGTGAATAGTTATTGGTGTCCTGCTTTTCTTTGCAGTAAAGGTCCTACACAGTCTACCAACACCCTACTAAATTGTTCCCCAAAAACTGGTGTGGGAATTAGAGGTGCCAGTTATATATCAGGTTGTGCTGTGGTTTTCCCACAATCTGGCATGTATGACACATTTTACAAAACTGCACCACATCCTTGGAAAGACCTGTCCAGTAAAAATGTCAACCTATACGTGATTGGGTCTTCTGGATCCCTACATTTCACGCTATAGGAATTTCATGCGCTATCCTTAATTTTCCCGGCGCTACTTGGACCGTACCACTATCTGGTGAACAACCGTCCATTCTTTGTAGGTCTATGAGGAGGTCTCCACTTCCTCATCAGAATCCCATTTTTAATGTAGTATCCCTCTGGAACTCCTTTTTACCTCAGCTTCAGTTAGCGCTGATTGTGCCATTTTATTTAACTCTGGATTGGCTTGCTGAGCCTTAATCAGAGAAGACTTATTAAACAGATTATCCAAATCCCCAAAGAAAGTTTCAGATATTCGACAATCTGACTGTGGTGCCAATTTTACCTCTGACAATGGAATTTGTTTAGCTATTGTTCAGGTCACTACACATGAAGGAAAAATTCCTGAAACCTTTTCCTGCAACTGTTCTGTCTCTTTAACTTCACTTGATTTTTCTGTGACTACTGGAGAAGCTACTACCTTCGCTCCGGCCAAATCAGTCCTCAGAAGTAGGTCAACTCTGTCTACAGGCAAACAATGGACAACTCCTACAGTTACTGTTCCAGACATTAGGTCACACTCTAGGTGCACCCGGTATGGATATGTACTCCCCACCAATACCATTCACTAAAACTTTGGTATTCAGTGCACCCTCTGGTGGAAAAGTTATGCCTTTTCCCAGCAAATGAGTTTGGGTGGCTCCTGTATCCCTAAGTATAACTATAAGTTATCTGCCTCACTTGAGGAATAAGGAGTTAATTTTCCTTTTGGCAAGAATTCCCTATACCTCTCAGGTATCTTACTCATGACCCCCGCACTCACAATGGTGTTTTTACTTGGCCTTACAGCTGCAGTCAGAGCTACAGCCTGATCTGTCGTACTCTCAATCAGGGCCCCTTTCTGTAACTGGCTTTATCTACCCCAATACGTTCCATGGGTTTATCCCTGCAACTTCTAGCATTCTGCAAAAAGGTGTCCCATCTTATGGCATCTTAGGCTTTCAGACCTTACTACCACGCTCAACATTTTCCTTTCTGGCCTGAGGAGGAGATCCTGGGGTGTTCCCAGCTGTCCCTTCTTGTTCCCGGCTACTTGCCTTTCATCCTCCCACCTTCCATCCTCTCGGGTTTGTGCAGGTGTTAGACAAAGGGTTTGGGCTTGTAAACAAGCTCATAATCATCAGCAATTTCTACTGCCTGTCTGGCTGTTGAAAATTTCTGGTTCTCTACATGGGTTCTTACCAAGGGAGGGAGTGAATTTCTAAATTCTTCCAGGAGAATTAGTTCCCTAAAGTTCTCATACATGGCCTCTACCTTTAGTCCAATGATCAAAATGAATTTGCTTTACCTCTCAAATTCTATATGTGTGCCCAGGCTGTCTCCATTGGTTCTGAATTTCTGCCTGTACATTTCGAGGACCAATTAATAAGCAACGAGAATAGCCTTTTTTGACATCTCATAATCTGCAGTAGCCTCCTCAGAGAGCATAGCATAAATTTCATGAGCTATGCCCATCAACCTGCTTTGCATAAGCAGTGTCCAGCTTTCCTTCGGCCACTTCATCCATCTGGCTATCTTTTCAAAGAAATGAAAAATGCCTCAATGTCCCTTTCTTCAAATTTCGGGAGGGCTTGTACAAATTTAAATAGCTCTCCACTGGGTCCTGGGCTGGAGTCAGATCTTTCCTCACCAAAATTTTCCTTGGAGCCAAGGCCACTCTTTTGGCTTTATTCCAGCTTTTTAACTTCAAATTACCTTTCTTCCCTTGCTTTTTGAAATTCTCTCTCTTTTGCTCTTTCCTCTATGTCAATTTCTAGTTTTTTCATGGTCAATTCTCTTTCCTGTTCAAGCTTAAGTTTTTCCAATTCTTTTTCCTGCTCAAGCTTCTTCATGTCCATTTCTTTTTCTTTGTCAAGCTCAAGCTGCTTCATCTGCAACTGAATTTTAGCTAATTGAACTGCACCACCATCTGGTTTGCCTTCTTTTTCCTATTTCAAATGCTGTGCTATTACTTCAATTATGTTTGCTTTCTTTGCTCTTGCTTTTAACTCTAATGCCAACAGGTCTGCCAAATCCTTTAGTCTAACTTTGGTTGATTTTCTCAAATCACTCAACAATACATCCTCCTTCCTCAGAAAGATCATAGCAACTAACAAAGACATCCTGGTAGGGTAAACTTTACTCTAATGCACAAGAAACCTGGTTAATTATTACTTCCCTTTTCAATTATTACTACCCCACTTACAATTGTACGTCGTCAGCGTTGGGTTATCCCGGACAGGGTCCCCAATTATATGTTACGACCGAAGTGGGAGGAGTGTGCTGTCTTTTCTAGTTCCACAGGTCACAACGTATATTTAAATGTTCACCCAGTTACCGATACTGTCATTCATAGACTCTACACTTTATCCCAGAATAAAATACACCAACCAGGTTACTTTGATAAACAACAAAATTATCAGTTTATTATAAAACAAGACAGACCCAGTAATGAAGCACAGCATTAACACACAGAGTGAAATATGAAAGTTCCCTTTTATCCAGATATGTAAAAAGGAAGCATTTGGCTAAGACAAATATGGGTCCATTACAGGCAGAGTCAGGAGAATTTATAATGGGGAATAGAGAAATGGCAGAGAAGCTAAATGATTACTTTGTGTCTGTCTTCACTGAGGAAGATACAAGAAATCTCCCAAAGTTAGAGATCCAAGGAATTAGGGGGAATGAGGAATTGAAGGAAATTAGTATTAGTATGAAGGTTGGAGTGGAGAAATTAATGGGGCTGAAGGTTGATAAGTCCCCAGGACCTGATATTCTACATCCAAGAGTGTTGAAAGAGGTAGCTATGGAGATAGTGGATGCATTGGTGATCATCTTCCAAAATTCTATAGATTCTGGAGTGGTTCCTGCAGATTGGAAGGTCGCAAATGTCACCCCACTATTTAAGAAGGGAGAAAGAGAGAAAATAGAGAATTGTAGACCTGTTAGCCTTACATAGTCATTGAGTAACATTAGAATCAATTCTACAGAATGTGATAAATGGACACTTGGATAATAATGATCTGATTGGGTATAGGCAACATGGATTTATGAATGGGAAATCATGTTTGACAAACCTGTTGGAGTTTTTTGAGGATGTTACTAACAGAATTGATAAAGGGGAGTCAGTGGATGTGGTATACTTGGATTTTCAGAAGGTTTTTGATAAAGTCCCCCACAGGAGATTGGTTAGCAAAATTAAGGCACATGGGATAAGAGGTAATATACTAGCATGGATTAAGGATTGGTTAACAGGCAGAAAGCAGAGAGTAGGAATAAACGGGTCATTCTCGCTTTGGCAGGCTGTGACTAGCGGAGTACTGCAGGCATCAGTGCTTGGGCCCCAGCTGTTCACAATATATATCAATGATTTGGATGTGGGGACCAAATGTAGTGCAACCAAGTTCGTGGATGACACAAAACTAGGTGGGAATGTGTGTTGTGAGGAAGATGCAAAGCAGCTTCAAGGGGATTTGGACAGACTTTGTGAGTGGGAAGAACGTGGCAGATGGAATATAATGTGGAAAAATGGGTGAGGTTATCCATTTTGGTAGGAGGAATAGATGTGTAGAGTATTTCTTAAATGGTAAGAGTTTAGAAAGTGTAGATGTACAAAGGGACCTGGTTGTCGTCGTCAATAAGTCACTAAAAACTAGCATGCAGATTCAGCAAGCAATTAGGAAGGTTAATGCATTGTTAGCCTTTATTGCAAGAGGATTTGAGTACAGGAGTACTGAAGTCTTTCTTCAGTTGTATAGAACCCTGGCCAGACCACACTACTGTGTGCAGTTTTGGTCCCCTTAACTTAGGAAGGCTATTATTGCCATAAAGAGAGCGCAACGAAGGCTCATCAGACTTGTTCCCAGGATAGCGGGACTGTCCTATGAAGAGAGATTGGGGAAACTGTGCTTGTATTCTCTAGAGTTTCAAAGAATGGGAGGTGATCTCATTGAAACCTACAAAATACTTAAAGGGATAGATGCAAGTAAGATGTTTCCCCTGGTTGGGGAGTCAAGAACTACGGGACACAATTTCAAAATAAGGGGGAAGCCACTTAGGACAGGGATGAGTAGAAATTTCTTTACTCAGAAGGTTGTGAATCTTTGGAATGCTCTACCCAAGGGCTGTGGAAGCTCAGTCATTGAGTATGTTTAGAGATTGACAGACTTCTAAATACCAATGAAATAAAGTGATATGGGAATAGTATGGGAAAAAGGCATTGAAGTGGATGATCAGCCATGATCATATTCAAAGGCAGGGCAGACTTGATGGGCTGAATGTCCTACTCCTGCTCCTATGTTCCTCTCTTAGAGACACACACACACAGGTTAGCTGGAAACAAAAAGGTTTTCTTTTAGAGCTCTGTTTCCAAAAATGACAAGAAAATTACTTTAGCAAAATACTTGCTAATTCTTGAAGAAAAAAAGAGAAGATATGGAAAGCATCCCAAATACATGTAGACAGCTGTCACTGGGATTTTTTACTGGAGCAATTCATTCAGAAGGTGTTGAGGTATCCAGCAGGTTTTCCACTGTCTCAGGAGAAATGTGGCAACCGGGGTTTCAACAGGCCTTTCAGGATGAATGTAGCATCAATTTCTCTATTTCTTACACTCTCTTCTAAGAGCTTCTCAAAGAGATGGAAAAGCTAGCAGGCTTTTCAAAGAGATGGAAAAGGCTGACTGCTCTCCTGGCTGGTTTTTAAAACTCCAACTCAAAACACTGTCCATACCCCAAAAGCCTGTCCAAAGCGAAATCAAAACAATATCTCAAAATTCAAGCCTCCTGACCCCTATAAATCTTGACCTGTGACTTCTCTGTAAACATCCCCCCCCCCAAGGCAAAAAGTCCCTACTGTAGTATTTTTCTGAAGACAGGTGACTTTCAGTACATGTTGTTTGCAAACAAGACCTCTCAGTCCTTTCAATGACCCCAGTGAAAAACAAATCCATGGAATCCTTTCCAGTTTTCCCAGATAAGCCAAAGTCCTCAAAATTTAACAAAAAATGAAAGTACTTTCGTAACATAAACACCCAAACAGTCGAAGGGAGATAGAACAGCAAATATGTAGGCAAATCTCTGAGAACTGCAAAAACAATACGGCAATAATAGTAGGGGATTTTAACTACCCCAATATTAACTGGGATACCTTTAGTGTGAAAGGAATTGAGGGAGCAGAATTCTTGAGGTACATTCAGGAGAACCTTTTGGCCAGTACGTAGTGAGTAAAACAAGTGCGGGCACAGTTTTAGACTTAGTCTTAGGAAATGAAGCTGGGCAGGTGGAAGGGATGGCAGTGGGAGTGCATTTTGGTGGTAATGATCATAATTCAGTTAGTTTTAACATAATTATGGAACAGGACAAAGATAGCGGTTAGAGTCCTCAACTGGGGCAAGGCCAATTTTACAAAGCTGAGGAGTGATTTAATGAAAGTGGACTGGAAACAGCTACTGGAAGGTAAATCAGTGTCAGTGCAATGGGAGGTGTTGTCCCTAATCCGCACTTACTCAAAGAATCCACGGAAGCTGACTGGTGAAAGGTATATCAATATTTTATTCACACACTAAATCATCAAGTACAAGCTCTCACTAACTTGCACAGTATACTACCCGTCAAGGCCCGAGGTGATCAGTCTTGGACTTGCGGCTGCTCTTCTGCTCTCTGAGCCCTTGGCTCAGGGTGTCTTCTCGAGTGTTCGTCCCCGGGGTTCTCGTGCCTTCCCCAATTTCAGTCAGGGGTTCATTCTTGTTTCCAAGACCTTCTCCTCTTACTTACTCATAGGGGTCTGGAATAATGATAATTCCTTTTTGGTTCAGTGAGAACCTGGTTCGTTTCTTTATAGTTTCCCATTGTCTACTGGGAGTCGAATCATATCTCGTGTCCATAGCGACTCTTTTATCTGGTCCATGCAAGGACACTGAGTCTGCTAGCACTGTTGCTGTTCCCCTTTCTACCCAACCCCCCCTATATTTCGACACACTATGTAATTATGTGTAACTAAGCCTTTGTTTCAACTAAATTCTTATGTGTTTTACTGGGTCTACAGTTCCCGCTTTGATTCTGCAGGGTTATGCCCAAGGGATCACACTCTCAAGTCTCTTAGGTAGTGTAATTACAATTTCATTTTCAAAGCAAGAGCATAAGCAGTGTAATGTTAAAGAAAGCACAATTTAAGTATCACTATTGCATAATCAATCACTGGTGCGAACATAATACAGTCACAATTTCATTTTTAGAGTACATTGATCATTCATTAATGCATTTTAAGTATATGCGAATAGGTTATACAATTACCCTCTTGTTACATAATTAATTGTCTATCTTTTTATAGAGCAAGTTCGAATACTGATTGCCTTTAAAGTAGCTGTCCAACTTGCATTCATATAGCCTCTCACATTGCTCAATTAATTTCTTAAGTTTCCAAATTAAGTACGTCACATATATCACCATGATACCCAAAACCACTATCAGGACATGGCAGATAATTCTAAACCAGGGGTGTATCTGCACATTTGACCCCCAGTTCCATAAGTCCTCCCACCAAGTAGAATCATTTATCTTGTCAATCTCATCTTGTCGCTTCTTCGACTGTTGTTCCAAATTGTAGTACACTACAGCAATGGCTTCCAATTGCTGTCTGTCTTTACCCAAGCATGTGGGCAATAGCTGAATAGTATATTTGTATTCCCAGAGGTAATTTATCAAGTCCTCCTTAATACTTTCTATCACAGTTATTGTTTCTGTCTTTCGTTTATATATGTCTACCAAATCCATCTTCCCTACTCTAGATTAAAAGCAAAATACTGCGGATGCTGGAAATCTGAAATAAAAACAAGAAATGCTGGAACCACTCAGCAGGTCTGGCAGCATCTGTGGAAAGAGAAGCAGAGTTAACGTTTTGGGTCAGTGACCCTTCTTCGGAACCCCTACTCTAGTTGATGTTTGTCGGTTGAAACAGAATGTACTGTTGCTCACCGGACAAGTCCGGTTATGTCCGTACTAGTATTCCTTCGCCCCTTTCCCATAGGCCATATGGATTAGCCCTGACAATGCTTTCCTATTTTCCATGGAGAAATTTACAGTGGCATTAAATATATACACTTAAGAAGGAAATTAGGAGGCGAAAAGGGGCCATGAGATTTCCCTGGCAGATAAGATAAAGGAGAATCCTAAAAGATTCTATAAGTATATTAAGAGTAAAAGGGTAGCTAGGGAGAGAGTAGGTCCCCTTAAGGATCAGTGTGGCAATCTATGTGTGGAGCCACGGGAAATCGGTGAGGTTTTAAATGAATATTTGTCGTACGTATTTACTGTGGAGAAGGTCTTGGAAGCTAGTGAGTTCAAGGGAGGGAACACCGATATCCTGGAGCATATCAACATTACAAAGGAGGAGGTGTTGGAGGTTTTGAAACGCATTAAGGTGGATAAATCCCCAGGGCCTGACCAGGTGTATCCTAGGATGCTATGGGAAGCAAGGGAGGAGATTGCTGGGGCCCTGGCAGAGATTTTTGTATCATCGTTAGCCACGGATGAGGTACCGGAAGACTGGAGGATAGCTAATGTTGTGCCTTTATTTAAGAAGGGTAGACGGGATAAGCCAGGGAACTACAGGCCGGTGAGTCTTACATCAGTGGTGGGAAAGTTATTGGAAGGGATTCTGAGAGACAGGTTTTCTATGCATCTGGAAAGGCATGGTCTGATTAGGGATAGTCAACATGGCTTTGTGTGTGGGAAATCATGTCTCACGAATTTGACTGAGTTTTTCGAGGAGGTGACCAAGAGGATTGACAAGGGCAGGGCGATGGAGGTTGTCTACATGGACTTTAGCAAAGCCTTTGACAAGGTCCCGCATGGCAGGCTGGTCCAGAAGGTTCGAACATATGGGATCCAGGGTGAGCTAGCAAATTGAATACAAAATTGGCTTGGTGATAGGAGGCAGAGGGTGGTAGTGGAGGGTTGTTTTTCAGATTGGAGGCCGGTGACCAGTGGTGTGCCGCAGGGATCGGTGCTGGGCCCTCTGTTGTTTGTCATATATATTAATGACTTGGATGTGAATGTAAGGGGCATGATTAGTAAGTTTGCAGATGACACCAAAATTGGTGGTATAGTGGACAGTGAAGAAGGTTGTCTAAGGTTACAACAGGATATAGATCAACTGGGAAAGTGGGCAAGGGAGTGGCAAATGGAATTTAACACAGACAAGTGTGAAGTGATGCATTTTGGGAAGTTAAACCAGGGCAGGACCTATACAGTGAATGGCAGGGCCCTGGGGAGTGTTGTTGAGCAGAGAGACCTTGGGGTGCAAGTACATAGTTCCCTGAAAGTGGCAACACAGGTAGACAGGGTGGTGAAGAAGGCGTATGGCATGCTTGCCTTCATTGGCCGAGGCATTGAGTACGAGAGTTGGGACGTCATGTTACAGTCGTACATAACGTTGGTTAGGCTGCATTTGGAGTACTGTGTGCAGTTCTGGTCGCCGCACTACAGGAAAGATGTGATTAAGCTAGAGAGGGTGCAGAAAAGATTCAAAAGGATGTTGCCTGGTTTGGAGGGCTTGAGTTATAAAGAGAGATTGGATAGGCTGGGTCTGTTTTCCCTGGAGCGAAGGAGGCAGAGGGGACATAATAGAGGTATATAAAATTATGAGAGGCATAGATAGGGTAGATAGCCAGAGTCTGTTTCCCATGATAGGGGTGACTAAAACTAGAGGGCATAGATTTAAGGTGAGCGGGAGGAGGTTCAAAGGGGATCAAAGGGGTAAATCTTTCCCACAAAGAATAGTGGGTATCTGGAATGAGCTGCCTGAGGAGGTGGTGGAGGCAGGAACAGTAGCGACATTTAAGAGGCATCTGGACAGGTACTTGAATGAGCAAGGCATAGAGGGATATGGAATTAATGCAGGCATCTGGGATTAGTATAGATAGGCATTATGGTTGGCATGGATGCGGTGGGCCGAAGGGCCTGTTTCTATGCTGTACGACTCTATGACTCTAAATCCTATGACTCACATTTTGATTCTGCTGTTTTACATATAGGATGAGGACATATGACTACCTGGTTTTCCAGACTACACTTAGAGAACATTGTTCCAACTATCTCTCTTCCAATTTCCACAACATAGGGTAATATATCATAGTATTTTATGTAATCTTTTCCCCTTATCACCCCTATATTTTCTACTTCATATAATTGCATCCCTAACTTATTTCTCGGAATTACAGGTATTCCCAATACTACTCTAATACTCATAGATCTTGTACTTACACATTCCTGACCTTTCCATATCTTAACAAGTTTTCTGAGTTGGCACCTGGTAATTTTATCATTTGTGTGACTAGCTAAGTACTCCAACTGGGTGTCATTTATCCAAACTGGCACCTGTCCCGCATCAATTTGCCTCAAATTTTCCCTCACTTGTTCTAACATCCATGAACTGTATGTATTACAAACACTTTCATAATTTGAAATGTCGTGGACCTCCTTTACCTTTTCTATTATATCATTAATAGTATGAGCATGACCTTCTAGTACTCTCATCAGTCTTGTCACTGCATTCGTCAAATCCTGTCCTACTTTAGCTACACCAGTCTGTCCCTTTTGCTCCTTGTTCAAAATATCCTTTACTAGCTGACTGAGAGTTCTAACCTTCTGGTCCACATTTTCTAAATCTATAGTATTGACAATTGAAGTTCCTGTATCAAAGACCGCAGCTGCATCATTCACTAAACTATGTTTACATCTCTTTCCCTTTATTATTCCCTCATCACCGAATTCTTGTCTCAGCAATTGTTGCAGTTGTACCTTGTACAACTCTCGGGTCTTCTCAGGGCACCAGTTAGGTGGCTGGTTATCTGAGATATTCAATATTACTGGTACCAACTCATGCTGTATATTATCATATACAATTTTATTAGTTTTTATTATTGCAGGTCCATTTTCTGGTCCTGCAGTTAAGGCAGGGCAAGGGAGATCAGTTACTTGTGGCCGCTGGGTTGCAACCTTATTCGTTGGTGATTTGGATGTGGGGGTAACCATGGGGGTTGGTGCTTCTTGCCCGAATAATTTCACAATCTGTTATAGGGGATGCCCTTTTTTATTTTTCCCATAACATTCGAGCTCATATCTCCTACCGTTGGGTAATTTCACACACATTGATCGGTTTCTACAGTCTTTATCATCGCACTGCCATCCAGGGAACCCGGGGGCTCCCTGGTGGGTCCCTGAAGGTTGTCCCCTTTAGGTATTCGACACATACCCACTGTCTGATAGTAACATTTACAAGACCCACCGCTCGTCCCCATCTCTATCTTTCTGTAGCCCCTGGTAGTTGTCATGTACTTCTACCGGTTGGACAATGTCATCTGGATGTCCTCCCCTGTAGAGGAACTGTCAACAAAGATTTAGATTGCTGGCTCCTTCCCTTCCCAATGATTTTGACACAAAAGGTTCCTTGAGGGCCTTTGCTGTCAAAACCTGACACTCATGGGGTTCGCCCTGGTAAATTAAATTGTCCGCCAGGCTCGTAGTAGTTCTTTTTTAGAAGATCATATAAAGGGGCTGCCTTTAAGGCAAATTCATCCATATGGCTCCTGCGATACCCAACGAGGCCCAAAAATTATTTCACAGCCTTAATATTTTGTGATAGGGGGAGTTTGAGGATTGTCTATACTCGCATCTGCTCTATTTCATGCTTTCTGTGTTATCACTATTCCCAAATGGGAAACCTTTTCCTTCAGTACCTGTGCCCTTTTAGGATTAACTTTCACTCTGACCTTCCAGAGGAGTCGAAAGAGCTCCTCCTTACTCTGTGCCAACCGCTGGTGGAATATCAACGGACTATTATGAAATCCATGGGAGAGACATGCCCAGGGTGTTCTGTTGTCCCTGAAATGTAAACGCAAATTTACATTGACACTCATGTGCCAGCGGTATGGACCAGAACCCATTGCTAATGTCCAACACAGTAAACCACATAAGACTGTTTTTCGGTTTGTTTTGTTTTCTAAAACTTTGATTGCCCTCTTAAATGTCAGATAAATTTTCCTTTGAGTGCTTTAAATAACCACTCATATCAATTACATTTTGTTTATCGATTCCAATTTCTTATGCCCAGACTTGGTGGTATAGCATTTTTTTAAAATTAAAGACAGAAGTGCTTGCAACTATCTCTCCTTCTCAAGCACTTTGTCTCATTGATAAAGATGCTGTGACATTTGTTGTCTGCAGTTAAGTTCTTAAATTCTTAAAGCTGCTGGATCTCTTGCTGTGGCATTTCTGTTCCACACTTGAGCTGTTCCTTCGCCTTGTCTGCTTCCCTCTCAGCCTTCTTGCGACAGTATTCAGCCTTTTCAGCCTGAGACTGGAATTGGTTTAAATGCACCAACTGTGCTGCACTAACTGTTTCTGACTTCAGGGCCCTATCATGCCACTCAATCTTTTCTTTTTCTGACTTTTGCAACTCCTGCGTCAATCTTTCAACTTCACTCTCTTTTTCATCTAATTATTTCATATAAGCAGGCTTTCACTATCTTAGGCGCCCATTTGGTTTGGTGGGTACGCACATCCTCCCAATGCTGTACCTCAACGGACCCCTGGCCCATGTACTGTTTAACTGCAAACTCTATCCATGAGGGCCACTTGCCCTTCAAACATTTTGGCCTGGCCAGGGCCATAATTACTCAACTGTTGTCCTGTTTTGTGTACTCAATTACTCAACCGTTCACCAATCCGATCCGTCACACTCATAACTTGGTTTATAAATTATTTCGAACTTGGCGAGGCTGTCCAAAATGACTTGAAATAGCACTACAACCGAGTCCCTGTTTGGGCACCAATTATTTTGTGCCTAATCCGCACTTACTCTTAAAGAATCCACAGAAGCTGATTGGTGAAAGGTATATCAATATTTTATTCAAACACTAAATCATCAAGTACAAGCTCCCACTAACTTACACAGTATCAAGAATCATCAAAGTATAAACTCTCACCACTTGCACAGTATACTACTTGTCAAGGCCCGACGTGATCAGTCTCGGACTTGCGGCTGCTCTTCTGCTCTCTGAGCCCTTGGCTCAGGGTGTCTTCTTGAATGTTCTTCCCCAGGGTTCTCGTGCCTTCCCCAGTTTCAGTCAGGGGTTAAATCTTGTTTCCAAGACCTTCCCCTCTTACTTACTCATAGGGGTCTGGTATAACGACGTCGTGCTAATTTCTTATTTGGTTCAGTGAGAACCTGATTCATTTCTTTAGTTTCCCATTGTCTACTGTGAGTCTAATCGTATCTCGTGTCCATAGCAACTCCTTTATCTGATACGTGCAAGGACACTGAGTCAGCTAGCATTGTTGCTGTTCCCCTTTCTATCCAACCCCCCTATGTTTCGACACACTGTGTAATTATGTGTAACTAGGCCTTTGTTTCAACTAAATTCTTATGTGTTTTTACTGGGCCTACAGAGGCATTCAACGGGGAGATTCAAGGGATTCAGAGCAAATATGTTCCCAAAAAGAGAAAGCGTGGGACAGACAAATCTAGAGTCCTCTGGATGTCAAGGTGCTTACACAGTAAGAAAAGGAAAGCTTATGTGTGACACTGAGAATCAAATACTACAGAAAGCCGAGAGGAGTATAGAAAGTGGAGGAGCGAAATCAAAGAGGAAACTAGGAAAGTAAAGAGAGGGCATGAAAGAATATTGGCAAGCAAAATCGAAGTGAACCCAAAGATGTTTTATCAATACATTAGGAGCAAGAGGATAAATAAGGAAAGAGTAGGGCCCATAAAAGACCAAAAAGGTAGGGGTGGAAGATGTTGGTATGGTTCTTAATGAATACAGTAACGACCAGGTGAGAAAGGTGTCTAGGGATCCTTTTTAGCCTTCACCTTGTGTTACAACCAGGTGAGAAAGGTGTCTAGTGGTCTTTTAATGTCTTCACCTGGTCTTATTGTAATAGGGTTTAATTTTAAACACACTGTATTTTGAGCTCTCCCTTTGTGAATCTTTGTTCACAGCTTTCCAATTATAAGGCAAACAAATGGGCACACCAGATTGTCTTTAGGTTTAAAGAAGAAGTGAAATTTATTAAAACTTAAACTCTAATTCGGTTAACGCCTATGGATATACGACACACCCACGCTAGCATGCACACGCGATGCAGACATGCAAATAGAGACAGAAAAGTGCAGAAGAAAAATAGAGGGGTTTGAGGCAGTCTCTGAAGGGGTTTCTTGTTACTGTGCCCCGAGCTCACTGTCGTCCTTTTGTAGTCTTGCTTTTCGTTGGGGCCCAGTATTCTTCCTAAACTGTGTTCACGTAGGAAACTTTTCTCTCTTTGAGTTTACGTGTCAATGGTTTCCGAAGCTGGTGAGAATGAGATGAGAGCAGACAGGAGAGAGGTGTTCTCAGTCCAGGAGCAAACAACTTTCTGAGTTCAAAATTCTGTGCCCCGTTCAAATTCAAAAAACCAACAGCCAGCCAGTCATGTGACTAAACTGGTCTGCCACTTCTTCTGACAATATTTTGTGTCTGTCTTCGCAAAAGAGGGGGATGATGCTGGTACTGTAGTTAAGGAGAAGGAGTGTGAAGTATTGGATGTGATAAACATAGGGAGAAAGGAAGTATTAATCGGATTAGCATCTTTGAAAGTGGATAAATCACCAGGGCCAGATGAAATGTACCCAAGGCTGTTAAAAGAAGCCAGGGAGGAAATAGCGGATGCTCTGACCATCATTTTCCAGTCCTCAGTGGATATAGGTGTCGTGCCGGAGGATTGGAGGACTGCTAACGTTGTATCTTTGTTTAAAAAGGGAGCAAGGGATAGACCAAATAATTACAGGCCAGTTTAATCAAGGATAGTCAGCATGGATTTGTTAAGGGAAGGTCGTGTCTGACTAACTTGATTGAAATTTTTTGAAGAAGTAATGAGGATTGATGAGGGTAGTGCAGTTGATGTGGTCTACATGATTTTAGCAAGGCTTTTGACAAGGTTTCACATGACAGACTGGTTAAAAAAAAAGCCCATGGAATCCAGGGAAATGTAGCAAGCTGGATACAAAATTGGCTCTGTGACAGCAAACAAAGTGTAACTGTTGATGGGTGCTTTTGCGAAGGCTGTATCCAGTGGTGTTCCACAAGCTCAGTACTAGGTCCCCTGCTTTTTTGTGGTATAAATTAACGATTTGGACGTAAATGTAGGGGGCATGATCAAGAAGTTTGCAGATGACACAAAAATTGGCCATGTGGTTGATAGTGAGGAGGATAGCAGTAGACTGCAGAATGATATCAATGGACTGGTCAGGTGGGCAGAAAAGTGGCAAATGGAATTCAACTCGGCGAAGTTGACCTCATTTGGGAGGTCAAAAAAGGCAAAGGAATACACAATTAATGAGAGGTATAGGCAGTGAGTTCCAGACCCCCACCACCCTCTGGGTGAAAAAACATTTCCTCATTTCCCCTCTAATCTTTCTACCAATCACTTTAAATCTATGTCCTCTAGTCACTGACCTCTCTGCTAAGGGAAATAGGCCCTTCACCTCCACTCTATCCAGGCCCCTCAAAATTTTGTACATTTCAATCAGATCTCCCCTCAGCCTTCTCTGTTCCAAGGATTTTTCCAGTCCTGGTAACATCCTCGTAAATCTCCTCTGTACCCTCTTGAGTACAATTACATCCTTTCTGTAATGAGATGACCAGAACTGCACACAGTACTCAAGTTATGGCCTAACCAATGATTTATACAGTTCCAGCATAACCTCCCTGCTCTTATATTCTATACTTCGGCTAATAAAGGAAAGGTTTCCATTTGCCTTCTTAACCACCTTATTGACCTGTCCTGCTACCTTCAGGGATCTGTGAACATTTACTCCAAGGTCCCTCACTTCCTCTACACCTCTCAGTATTTTCCCATTAATCGTGTATTCCTTTTAATGTATTGATAAAGCATCTTTGGGTTCACCTTGATTTTGCTTGCCAATATTCTTTCCTCTCTTATATGCCCTCTCTTATTTTTCCTTATTTCCTTTTTGATTTCACCCCTCCACTTTCTATATTCCTCTCAGCTTTCTGTAGTATTCGATTCTCAATGTCGGACAAAGGCTTTCCTTTCCTGCCTTATCTTACTCTGTAAGCGCCTTGACATCCAGAGGACTCTAGATTTGGCCGCCCCACCCTTTTCTCTATGTGGGAACATATTTGCTCTGAACCCCTTGAATTGCCCCTTTGAATGCCTCCCACTGCTGTGAGTAGCCACTTCCAGTTGCTGTTTCCAGTCTACTTTCGCTAAATCACTCCTCAGCTTAGTAAAATTGGCCTTGCCCCAATTGAGGACTCAAACTCCTGTTCTATCTTTGTCCTGTTCCATAATTATGTTAAAACTAACTGAATTATGATCACTACCACCAAAATGCTCTCCCACTGCCACTCCTTTCACCTGCCCAGCTTCATTTCCTAAAACTAAGTCTAAAAATGTGCCCTCCCTTGTTGGACTTGCTGCATACTGACCAAAATGTTGTCCTGAATGTACCTCAAGAATTCTGCTCCTTCAATTTCTTTGACACTAAATACATTCAAGAAGGAGATGGATATATTTGTTAATGCCAAAGAGATCAAGGGATATGGAGAGAAGGCAGGAACAGGGTACCGAATTAGACGATCAGCCAAGATATAGTTAATATTGGGGTAGTTAAAATCCCCTGCCCTATTGTTCTTGCACTTCTCAGAGATTTGCCTACATAACTGCTATTCTACCTCCCTCTGACTGTTTGCGGGTTAATAGTACACTCCCAGCAGTGTGATTGCCCCTTTTTGTTCTTTAGCTCAATTCATATGGCTTAATTTGATGAACCTTCCAACTTTTCATCCCTTCTCACAGCTGTAGTAGTTTCTTTGACCAATATTGTTACTTCCCCTCCTTTCTTACCCCCCTCTCTATCGCATCTGAAAATACTGTAGCCAGGAACATTGAGCTGCCATTCCTGTCCCTCCTTAAGCCATGTTTCTGTAATAGCTATGATATCATACTTCCACGATTCTATCAGTGCCCTCAGCTCATCTGCTTTATTTGCAATACTCCTTGCATTGAAATAGAATTCCTTGAGCACTGCCAAACTTTTAAAAAATGTTCTAACTTTTGTTTCCTCTGTCTTCCAGACCCATCCATTAATTTTCTGCCTTCCATTTTAATTTCTGATTTTGTCCCAACTGAATCTACCCTCAGGTCCCCACCCCCCTGCCAAACTTGTTTAAACCCTCTCCAACAGCACTAGCAAAACGTCCCGCAAGGAACTCAGACAAGGCTCTGTTCAGGTGCAACCCATCCGGCCTGAACAGGCCCAATCTTCCCCAGAACCAGTTCCAATGTCCCAAGAATCTAAAGCCCTCCCTCCTGCACCATCTTTCCAGCCACGCATTCATCTGACTTGCATACAGGAGCAAGGATGTCTTACTGCAGTTATACAGGGCCTTGGTGAGACCACATCTGGAGTATTGTGTGAAGTTTTGGTCTCCTTATCTGAGGAAGGATGTTCTTGCCTTGGAGGGAGTGCAAAGAATTACTAGGCTGATTGCTGGGATGGCAGGATTGACGTATGAGGAGAGATTGGGTCGACTAGGCCTATATTCACTAGAGTTTAGAAGAATGAGAGGGATCTCATAGAAACCTATAAAATTCCAACAGGACTAGACAGGCTAGATGCAGGGAGGATGTTCCCGATGGCTGGGGAGTCCAGAACCAGGGGTCACAGACTCAGGATACGAGGTATGCCATTTAGAACCAAGTGAGGAGAAATTTCTTCACTCAGAGGGTGGTGAACCTGTGGAATTCTCTACCGCAGAAGGCAGTGGAGGCCAAGTCATTAAATACATTCAAGAAGGAGATGGATATATTTGTTAATGCTAAAGAGATCAAGGGATATGGAGAGAAAGCGGGAACAGGGTACTGAATTAGACGATCAGCCAAGATCTTTTTTGAATGGCGGAGCAGGCCCGAAGGGCCTACTCCTGCTCCTATTTTCTATGTTTCTGTCTTCACCTTCTATTCCTGTACTCACTTGTGCGTGACACTGGCAGTAATCCAGAGATTACTACTTTTGACGTCCTGCTTGCTAATTTATTACCTAGCTCCCTAAATTCTGATTGCAGGTCCACATCCCTCTTTCTACCTATATCGTTGGTTCTGATGTGGACGACGACTGCTGGCTGTTCTCCCACCGCCTTCAGGATGCCCTGCAGCTGCTCAGTGACATCCTTGACCATGCCACCAGGGAGGCAACATATCATCCTGGATTCACGTCTGCGGCCACAGAAATGCCTGTCTGTTCCCCTGACTATTGTATCACCTATCACTATGGCTCTTCCAATCGTCTTTGTACCCCACTGTGCAGCTGAGCCACCCGTGGTGCCATGGACTTGGATCTGGCTGCACTCCCCAGATGAACCATCATTCTCATCAGCATTCAGAACTGAATACCTGTTGGACAGTGAGATGCAATCACGGGTCTCCTGCACTACCTGCATTTTTCTTTTTGACAGCCTGGCGGTCACCCATTCTCTCTCTCCCTGCACAATCTTAAGCTGTGGCGTGACCACATCTATAAATGTGTTATCCATGTAGCTCTCATCCTCATGAATGCACCGCAGTGTCACCAGCTGACGCTCAAGTTCCAAAACCCGGAGCTCAAGCTGATTCAATTGATGACACGTCCTGCACAAATGGTTATCCAGGATACGGAAGCATCCTGGAGCTCCCACATAGCACACAAGGTGCACTCCAGAGGTTGAAGCAACACTGACATACCTTTATTTATTAATTGACCCTTTGCTACCGCAAAAAAAATGTTACCAATACTAAAACACCTTAGAACTATTAATAAAACCTTACTAGTACTGATAAATCCTACTACTAATCAATACAGCTCACTAGTTAAAATAAACCTTACTCAAAAAAAGATAATACTCACCAGCTACTCACTTGTTCTTTATTATTAATACGTAATTTTTTTTCTCATTTTCAGTCTGCCGGTTCTTGAGATGCAGTCCCTAAGCTGCAATACTCACCTGCCAATCACCTACCTGCTTCCCTGTGATGTCACACTTTTTATTTCTCTGTCGGAATGCGGGCCTCAACTGGTTACAGACAACAGTAAGCCCCGCTGGTCTCGCCGATTCACGCTGTTTGTAGCCCCGCTGGTCTTGCTGATTCACGCTGTTTATAGCCCCGCTGGTCTCGCCGATTCACGCTGTTTGTAGCCCCGCTGGTCTTGCTGATTCACGCTGTTTATAGCCCCGCTGGTCTCGCCGATTCACGCTGTTTGTAGCCCCGCTGGTCTTGCTGATTCACGCTGTTTATAGCCCCGCTGGTCTCGCTGATTCACGCTGTTTATAGCCCCGCTGGTCTCGCAGATTCACGCTGTTTATAGCCCCGCTGGTCTTGCTGATTCACACCGTTTATAGCCCCGCTGGTCTTGCTGATTCACACTGTTTATAGCCCCGCTGGTCTCGCTGATTCACACTGTTTATAGCCCCGCTGGTCTTGCTGATTCATGCTGTTTATAGCCCTGCTGGTCTTGCTGATTCACACTGTTTATAGACCCTCTGGTCTTGCTGATTCACACTGTTTATAGCCCCGCTGGTCTCACTGATTTGCACTGCTCCAACTGAGTGCAATCAAATTTACTTTTACTTAATTAATTTACAGTTGCCCTCCTTACCAAACTCGCTTCTTCACACTCTGTGCCCTCCAGCAGCACTCAGTGCAGACTTCTTCCTTTTCATATAACAGTCTAATTCCCTTTTGAATGCTTCAGTTGTACTTGCCTCCACCACACTCTCAGGCAGTGCATTCCAGATCTTAACCACATGCTCTGTGAAGAAGTTTTTGTTCATGTTTGATTTAGAGATACAGCACTGAAACAGGCTCTTCGGCCCACCGGGTCTGTGCCGACCATCAACCACCCATTTATACTAATCCTACACTAATCCCATATTCCTACCACATCCTCACCTCTCCCTATATTCCCCTACCACCTACGTATACTAGGGGCAATTTATAATGGCCAATTTACCTATCAACCTGCAAGTCTTTTGGCTGTGGGAGGAAACCGGAGCACCCGGAGGAAACCCACGCAGACATAGGGAGAACTTGCAAACTCCACATAGGCAGTACCCAGAATTGAACCCGGGTCGCTGGAGCTGTGAGGCTGCGGTGCTAACCACTGCGCTGCCCTATATTGCTTTTTTTACAAATTATTTTAAATCTGTGACACTCACTCTCAATCCTTTCATGAGTGGGAACAGTTTCTCTCTATCTACTCTGTCCAGACCTCTCATGATTTTGAGATAACTCTATCAAATCTCCTCTCAGCCTTTTTTCCTCCAAGGAAAACAGTCCTAACTTCTCTAACTGAAGTTCCCTATCCCTGGAATCATTCTCGTGTATCTTTTCTGCACCCTCGCTAATGCCTTCACATTCTTTCTAAAGCATGGTGCCCAGAACTGGACGCAGTACTCCAGCTGAGGCCGAACTAGTGTCTTATACAAGTTCAACATAACTTCCTTGCTCTTGTACTCTATACTCCTATTAATAAAGCCAAGGATACTGTATGCTTTATGAGCCGCTCTCTCAACCTGTCCTGCCACCTTCAATGACTTCTGCACATATACACCCAGGTCCCTCAGCTCCTGACACGATGGGCTCTTGCTGTGCTGTAAATTTTTTATAATTCTAACGAAATAGGAAAATGCATTTTGAAAATGATTTGCGAGTGTGAAAAGCAAAAATTTTCCATACTTCAGGCACTGCGTCTATGCGAGAAATAGAGACATAGAGTTATACAGCACAGAAACAGGCCCTTCGGCCAATCGTGTCCATGCCGGCCATTAAACAGCTAACTATTCCAATCCCATTTTCCAGCACTTGGCCGTAGCCTTGTATGCTATGGCTTTTCAAGTGCTCATCTAAATATTTCTTAAATGCTGTGAGGGTTCCTGCTTCTACCACCTCTTCAGGCCGTGTGTTCCAGATTCCAACCACCCTCTGGGTGAAATTTTTTTTCCTGAAATCCCCTCTAAATCTCCTGCCCCTTACCTTAAATCTATGCCCCCTGGTTATTAAACCCTCCGCTAAGGGAAAACGTTTCTTCCTATCTACCCTATCAATGCCCCTCATAATTTTGTATACTTCAATCATATCTCCCCTCAGCCTTCAATGCTCTGAGGAAAACAACCCTAGCCTTTTACTTATTTATTTTATTTATTTACTTAGAGATACAGCACTGAAACAGGCCCAAAGGCCCACCGAGTCTGTGCCGACCATCAACCACCCATTTATACTAATCCTACATTAATCCCATATTCCTACCACATCTCCACCTTTCCTCAATTCCCCTACCACCTACCTACACTAGGGGCAATTTACATTGGCCAATTTACCTGTCAACCTGCAAGTCTTTTGGTTGTGGGAGGAAACCGGAGCACCTGGCGGAATCCCACGCGGTCACAGGGAGAACTTGCAAACTCCACACAGGCAGTACGCAGAATCAAACCCAGGTCGCTGGAACTGTGAGGCTGCAGTGCTAACCACTGCGCCACTGTGCTGTCTTTTCAGTCTCTCTTCATAGCTGAAATGCTCCAGCCCAGGCAACATCCTGGTGAATCTCCTCTGCACCCTCTCCAGTGCAATCACATCCTTCCTATAGCGAGGCAACCAGAACTGCACATAGTACTCCAGCTGTGGCCTAACTAGCGTTTTGTACAGCTCCATCATAACCTCCCTGCTCTTATATTCTATGCCTCGGCTAATAAAGGCAAGTATCCCAAATGCCTTCCAAACCGCCTTAACCACTGCGCCGCTGCCTTCAGTGATCTGTGGATAAGTACACCAAAGTCCCTCTGACCTTCTGTACTTCCTAGGGTCCTACCATCCATTGTATATTCCCATGCCTTGTTAGTCCTCCCGAAATGCATCACCTCACACTTCTCAGGATTAAATTCCATTTGCCACAGCTCCGCCCATCTTACCAGCCCATCTATATCGTCCTGTAATCTCAGGTTTTCCTCCTCACTATTTACGACACCTAGAGGACAATGGTGGGAGCTGATGAAATGTTTTATTACTTGCACCCCCTTCCTCCACCCCCTCCCCCCCACTCCCCCTTCCCAGCTCCCCCCTCGTGCCCCCCTCCCAGCTCACCCCCCTCGCACCCACTTCCCCCCACCCCCCGCACCATCTTCCCCTGCAGCCCCCTTCTCAGCTCCCTCTTGCACCCCTTTCCCCCCACCCCTTCCCCTCCCCCTTCCCCCCCACCGGCATCCACCTATCCCTGAGCAGGGGCCCTAACAACCACACTGCCTTGTGGGCATCTCGGGAGAGACCAAGGCTAAGGGAGTAAACCCGACCAGAAAATCCAAAGCGGAACCCCGAAGGCGGTCATGTGTCACCTTTGGCATGTTTCCGGCAGTTCCTGCAGCCATACTGGTGCCAAACGTCATGCTCTGCACTCCTTTAGACCCCACCAGGAAGGACGAGAGGGGGGTTCTGATGCTTGGGCAACTCACAACCTCCATACATCCGCCCAAACATGCACCATGGAGAGGTCACTCCATAGTCGCCTCACAGCGACCAAAACAACAGGGAAGGCAGCGGTTACAGGTTATAAGTCCAGCTCAATTGGCGTAGAGACTGGGCGCCATAGGTTGCCTTTGTCGGTGGGAGAAGTCATCGCATCTCACTGGACAGCTACCACCCGTCTCAAACCGGGCAGCCCCTAATCAGTAAGGTTCTGACCCGCCACAGTCCACCTGCTTCAATGGGTACTTGGAGCTCAGGGTCATTGCCCGAAAAGTGGACTGCAACACCACACCAAACAGCACAACAAAAAAAGGAAAGGTACCAGCCCTTCGTTTTGAAAGCTGGAACGTCAGAACTGTGTGTCCTGACCTGTCGGAAGACCTTACACAAATCAACGATTCTTGGAAGACCACCATCATTAACAACGAGCTCAGTAGACTCAATGTGGACATTGCAGCACCTCAGGAGACACACCTCCCTGCAAGCGGATCTCTAAGAGAGCAAGACTACACCTTCTTCTGGCAGGGTAGGGATCCTGAAGAACTAAGACAGCATGGAGTAGGCTTCGCCATCAGAAACTCTTTGCTCAGCATGATAGAGCCACCTTCAAATGGCTCAGAACGCATACTGTCCATCCGACTGCTCACCGCCTCTGGTCCAGTACACCTACTCAGCCTCTATGCTCCAACACTCTGCTCCCCACCTGAAGCTAAAGACCAGTTCTACGAGGAACTCCATAATATCATTAGTAGCATCCCCAATACCGAACATCTGTTCCTGCTGGGGGACTTTAACACCAGGGTTGGGGCCGACCATGATTCATGGCCCTCCTGCCTTGGGCGCTATGACATTGGAAGGGTGAATGAGAATGGACAGAGACTGCTTGAGTTGTGTACCTATCACAACCTCTGCACCAACTCGTTCTTTCATACTAAACCCTGTCACCCGGTTTCTTGGAGGCACCCAAGATCACATCGTTGGCACAAGCTGAACCTCATCATCACAAGGCAAGCCTCTTTAAACAGCGTTCAAATCACACGCAGCTTCCACAGTGCGGACTGCGACACCGACCGCTCCCTGGTGTGCAGCAAGGTTAGACTCAATCCAAAGAAGCTGCATCACTCCAAGCAAAAGGGCCACTCGCACATCAACACTAACAGAATTTCTTATCCACAGCTGTTACATAAGTTTCTAAATTCACTTGAAAAAGCCCTTCAAAACACTCCTACAGGGGATGCAGAGACCAAATGGGCCCACATCAGAGACGCCATCTATGACTCAGCAATGATCACCTATGGCAAACGTGTGAAGCAGAATGCAGACTGGTTTCAATCTCACTTTGAAGAGCTGGAACCTGTCATAGCCGCTAAGTGCATTGCACTGTTGAACTACAAGAAAGCCCCCAGCTAGTTAACATCCGTAGCACTTAAAGCAGCCAGAAGCGCTGCACAAAGAACAGCCAGGCACTGCGCAAATGACTACTGGCAACACCTGTGCGGTCATATTCAGCTGGCTTCCGACACCGGAAACATCAGAGGAATGTATGATGGCATTAAGAGAGTTTTGCTTTTGGGCCATCAGGAAGATCACCCCCCTCAAGTCTAAATCAGGGGACACAATCACTGACCAACGCAAGCAAATGGACCGCTGGGTGCAGCACTACCTAGAAATGTACTCTTGGGAAAATGTTGTCACTGAGACCGCCCTCAATGCAGCCCAGTCTCTGCCAGTCATGGATGAGCTGGACATACAGCCAACAAAATCGGAACTCAGCGATGCAATTGATTCTCCAGCCAGCGGAAAAGCCCCTGGGAAGGACGGCATTACCCCTGAAATAATCAAGAGTGCCAAGCTTGCTATACTTTCAGCACTCTACGAACTGCTTTGCCTGTGCTGGGACAAGTGAGCAGTACCACAGGATATGGGCGATGCCCATATCATCACCCTCTATAAGAACAAGGGTGACCGCGGTGACTGCAACAACTACCGTGGAATCTCCCTGCTCAGCATAGTGGGGAAAGTCTTCGCTCGAGTCGCTTTAAACAGGCTCCAGAAGCTGGCTGAGCGTGTCTACCCTGAGGCACAGTGTGGCTTTCGAGCAGACAGATCCACCATTGACATGCTGTTCTCCCTTCGTCATCTACAGGAGAAATGCCGCAAACAACAGATGCCCCTCTATGTTGCTTTCATTGATCTCACCAAAGCCTTTGACCTCGTCAGCAGACATGGTCTCTTCAGACTACTAGAAAAGATCGGATGTCCACCAAATATACTAAGTATCATCACCTCATTCCATGACAATATGAAAGGCACAATTCAGCATAGTGGCACCTAATCAGACCCCTTTCCTATCCTGAGTAGCGTGAAACAGGACTGTGTTCTCGCACCTACACTATTTGGGATCTTCTTCTCCCTGTTCCTCTCACATGCGTTCAAGTCTTCAGAAGAAGGAATTTTCCTCCACACAAGATCAGGTGGCAGGTTGTTCAACGTTGTCCATCTAAGAGCGAAGACCAAAGTACAGAAAGTCCTCATCAGGGAACTCCTCTTTGCTGAAGATGCTGCATTAACATCTCACACTGAAGAGTGTCTGCAGAGACTCATCAACAGGATTGCGGCTGCCTGCAACGAATTTGGCCTAACAATCAGCCTCAAGAAAACGAACATCATGGGACAGGATGTCAGAAATGCTCCATCCATCAATATCGGCGACCACGTTCTGGAAGTGGTTCAAGAGTTCACCTATCTAGGCTCAACTATCACCAGTAACCTGGTGCAGAAATCAACAAGCACATGCGTAAGGCTTCCACTGCTATGTCCAGACTGGCCAAGAGAGTGTGGGAAAATGGTGCACTGACACGGAACACAAAGGTCCGAGTATATCAAGCCTATGTCCTCAGTACCTTGCTCTACAGCAGCGAGGCCTGGACAACGTATGTCAGCCAAGAGTGACGTCTCAATTCATTCCATCTTCGCTGCCTTCGGAGAATCCTTGGCATCAGGTGGCAGGACCGTATCTCCAACACAGAAGTCCTCGAGGCGGCCAACATCCCCAGCATACACACCCTACTGAGCCAGCGGCGCTTGTCATGGCTTGGCCATGTGATCCCCAAGGACACATTGTACAGCGAGCTCGTCACTGGTATCAGACCCACCGGCCGTCCATGTCTCCGCTTTAAAGACGTCTGCAAACGCGACATGAAGTCCTGTGACATTGATCACAAGTCGTGGGAGTCAGTTGCCAGTGATCGCCAGAGCTGGTGGGCAGCCATAAAGGCAGGGCTAACGAGTGGCAAGTCGAAAAGACATAGCAGTTGGCAGGAAAAAAGACAGAAGCGCAAGGGGAGAGCCAACTGTGTAACAGCCCCGACAACCAATTTTACCTGCAGCACCTGTGGAAGAGTCTGTCACGCTAGAATTGGCCTTTATAGCCACTCCAGGCTTTGCTTCACAAACCACTGACCACCTCCAGGCGCTTACCCATTGTCTCTCGAGACAAGGAGGCCAAAAGAAAGAAGATTTACGACACCACCAATTTTTGTGTCATCTATGAACTTACTTATATCTCCTGTATTCACGTCTAAATCATTATTGTACACTACAAACAGCAAAGGTCCCAGCACCGACTCCTGCGGTACATCACTGGTCACAGACTTCCACTCGCAAAAACAACCCTCTGCCTCCTGCCACTAAGCCCATTTTGGATCCAATTTGCCAAATTGCCCTGGATCCCATGGACTCTTACTTTCTTAATCTATCTCCCATGCGGGACCTTATGAAAATGAAGAAAATATTCAGGAATAAAAAAATTGAATTAGACTTGGTTTGAACTAGAAAAAGAGCCAGGGACCGCTGTAACAAACCGGCAAGGCTTCAGTGTCATATCCTGCTCCGATTACCTTTCCTTGATTTATATTTGAACGGGTAACGGTCGGAAATGCCCCTACAATGTAGATAATGGCTACAGTGCAACCAAACATTCAGTTGACTCCAAACCAGGGCGCGTTGTGAAGGGCAGCGCTGCGCAGCAAGAGCAGAGTCACCCCTCCTGCGTTACAGAGCAGGGGCGGGGCCCCCGCCGCCGCACGGTCGTCATATAGAGGGCGGGGTTCCGCACGCGCGTCATATAGAGGGCGGGGCCACCACTGTTGCGTCACAGAGAGGGAGGTTGGTAGTTTGTGTGTGTTGGATTTGTAGTCATGGAGGACAGTGGAAGCTCGCGCCCTATGGCGAAACTCGATCATCCGCCCAACAGCCGGCTCTTTCTGGTCATCAGTAAGTCGACGTCGGAGGAGGTGATCCGGGATAAATTTTCCTTCTTCGGGGAGATCCAGGACATTTGGGTGGTGCGGGACAAGCAGTCCAAAGAGCACAAGGGTATCGCGTACGTGAAGTTCGCCAAATCGTCGCAGGCCTGTAAAGCGATGGAGGACATGCATGGCAAGGCACTGACTGAGGACACCAAACCCATCAAGGTACGGCTTGGCCACCTCCCCCCTCTTTCTCACAATGGAGCCGGGTGGGCTCAATTTTCGTTTCTGAAGTCGCTCGGCCTAGTGAACCAGGCGGGAAGGTCGTATTTTACAACCTACTTTCGGGGCATCCATGCAGTAACCTAGTCCGGGTTGTTAATGGATGATTATTGTGGTATAGTAACGGCCTTTTCATCCTTAATTCTAAGATATTACGTTACAGTCAAAGCCGCGAAAGCGAATTTATCCGCTCCTCCATCACCCCCGACACCTCGTCCCCTTCCGGTGCAATCGCAGGAGGTGCAACACCTGCCCTTCTACTTCCTCTTTCCTCACTATCCAGGGCTCTCAACACTACTTCCAGATGAAGCAGCGATTTATTTGTACTTTCAATGTAGCATACTGTATTCGTTGCTCATAATGCAGTCTCCTTTACATTGGGAAGACCAAACGCCATTCAGCCCATCGTGTCTAAACTGGTCGAAAAATCTAGACGCCCAATCTAATCCCACCTTCCAGCAGCTGGTCGTTGGCTTACAGGTTACAGCACTTCAGGTGCACGTCGAGATATCTTTAAATTCTTTGAGGATTTCTGCCTCCACCACAGTTTCTGGCAGTGAATTCCAGACACCCGCCCCCTTCTGGGTGAAAAAGTTTCTCTGCATGTCACCTCTAATCCTTCTACCAATAACCTTAAATCTGTGCCCCCTGGTAACTGAATTCTCTGCCAGGGGAAACAGGTCCTTCCTGTCAACTCTATCTAGGCCCCTTATTTTTTTTAAAATTTATTTTAGAGATACAGCACTGAAACAGGCCCTTTGGCCCACTGAGTGTGTGCCGACCAACAACCACCCATTTATACTAACCCTGCAGTAATCCCATATTCCCTATCACCTACCTACACTAGGGGCAATTTACAATGGCCAATTTACCTATCAACCTGCAAGTCTTTGGCTGTGGGAGGAATCCGGAGTACCCGGCGAAAACCCACATGGTCACGGAGAACTTGCAAACTTTGCACAGGCAGTACCCAGAATTGAACCCGGGTCCCTAGAGCTGTGAGGCTGCGGTGCTAACCGCTGCGCCACTCTGCTGCCCAATTTTGTACATTTCAATTAAGTCACCCCTCAGCCTCCTCTGTTCCAAGGAAAACAGCCCTAGCCGATCCAATCTTTACTTGGATCTGCTACTTTCAAGCCCTGGCAAAATTCTTGTCGACTCCTCTATACTCTCTCCAGAGCAATTATGTCCTTCCTATAATGTGGTGACCGGAACTGCATGCAATACTCCAATTGTGCCCTAACCAGGGTTAATGCAGGTTGGGTGACTGATTTGCAGACCACCTCCACTGAGTCCTCAAGCATGACCCGGAGCTTCTGGTTGTTTGCCCTTTAAATTCACCACCTTGTTCTCATGTCCACATTTCCGTCCTCGGTCTGATGGGGTGTTCCAGTGAAGCTTGAGGAACAGCACTTCGTCTTCCATTAGGCACTTTACAGCCTTCTTGATTCAACATTGAGTTCAACAATTTCAGACCATAAGCCCCCACCTTTTTTGCTTTTTTTCACCACGTGCCAATCTTAAACTTGTTTTCCTTGTTTTTGCTTTTGGACAGAGCTGTTCATTATTCTGCCACTAACACTGTCTTTGAACAAATGTTTTGACTTTTACTGCAAATATTACCACTCCCTTTGCCTTTTATTCCATGACACCTTTGTCATTTAAACTCTCCCGCTCTCTACCCTATTGCAGATCATCCCTTTTGTTCTTCCTCCCCCTTCCCTCTTTAACAACATAAAACCCATCACATTTTTGTCTTCCTTCAGTTCTGAAGAAGTTATATTCAACTTGAAACATCAACTGTTTCTCTCTCCACAGATACTGCCAGACCTACTGAGTATTTCCAGCAATTTGTTTTTATTTCAGATTTCCAACATAGAGTTATACAGCACAGAAACAGGCCCTTTTGGCCCATATGGTTGCAACTGTTTTTGGCTCAGCTGGAGCTTTAAAATAACATTCACTCAGTTATTTTATCTGTGAAGTCAGGAAAGGGCTAGACCAGTATTGACACTAATTCTTTTTGCAAAAATTGAGTTATTTTTCTGAATAAAAATGGACAAAATTAGCTACTTGATTGAGGATAAATGCCAATTTTAATGAGAAAATGATAATTAGCTGAGATAAATGGAAAGAAAAATTGGTAAATAAGACTGTGAACTATCAAGGGAGTATTTTCAAACAGCAGATCATTAAGGTAAAGAGTAAACCTACAAACAATTGCATAACAAATTGAAAATAAAACGAGGCATATTACAAATTGAAGGATAATGTTAAGAAAATCGAGCTAAATCTAGCAAAAAAGCAAAGCCGTCTAGAAATGGTAAGAGGGTTTAAAATGTAGACTTGCAGGTAATGTAAAGGGAAGTAGTAAAGAGTTTTATGCACACAAAATTAAAAACAGTTTAACTAAGGGTAATGCTGATTAGAAATGAAAAAGAACCCCACCTCCCTTTTTTCCTTCCCTATTTCTTTTAAATACTTTGTATCCTTGAACATTAAGTGCCAGTCCTCACCCTTTTAAGCCACTTTTCCATTATTGCCATTATATCATATTCCCACATGCTATTTGTGCTTGAAGTTCGTCAACATTATTCACCACACTTTGTGTGTTTACCTACATGCATTCTCAAGCTGCATTTGTATTCCTCGTAGTTTTTAGTTTTCTCCTATTTAATATTCTACTTTTTTCTCCAGTACTATCCAGCACACTCACTCCTTTATGCATCTTATTCCTCTTTTCTACTCATATATGGTGGTGCCCACCCCCCCCGCCAATTTAATTTAAACCCTCCCTAATCATACTAGTGAACCTCTCATGAGAACATTTACCGCAGTCCTGTTGAGGTACAACCTGTCCCTTTTTGATTAGGTTCCAATGTCTCAAGAATCTGAAGCCCTCCCTCCTGCTCCATACCTTAAGTCACAGATTGATCCTCCCAACTTCCTATTTCTACTCTTCCAAATGCATGGCACGTTGCACTGGGGATAATCCAGAGCTTACTCCCTACAAGGTCCTTCTTTTAAAACTTCCTCCCAAGCTCCTGAAAGTCTGACCGTAAGACATCAATACCTGCCCTCTTTTTGTAGTTTGTACTGTGTACCACAACTTCTGACGCACTCCCTTCCCCCTGCAGAATATTTTGCACCCTGTCAGTGATGTCCTTTACCCTGACAGCAGGGAGGCAACACACCATGTGGGACTCTGACGGTTAGAGAAATACCTGTCTGTCCCCCAACCATGGAATCGCTTATAACCACTGCATTTCTACACTTTGCTGACTCCCCCTGACGTACAGTCCCTTGTCCATTGGTGCCATGGCCTGGACTGCACTGCTTCATGATGTCACTCCTTGCAGTCTCCAGTGCTGCATACCAGTTTGAGAGTGGCACACACCCTGAAGACTCCTGCCTCTTCTTACTCTTCTGGATGGCCACCCATCTTCTATCCTGAACACACTCTGCCAGTGGGATGGCCACTTCCTGGAATATACATTCCAGAAAACACTCAGCCTCCCTGATGTGACTCCAGGGAGATAGCAGCATAGTAATAATGTTGTTAGACTCGTAATCCAGAGGTCCAGACTAATGCTTCGGTGACATAAGTTCAAATCCAACCACGGCAACTGGGGGGGAATTTAAATTCAATTAATCTGGAATGAAATGCTTGTCTCATTAATAATCATGAAACTACTGCTTGTTATAAAAAAAAAAAAAAAAATTGGTTCGCTAATCTGCCATCCTTACCCAGTCTGGACGTACACGGACTCCAGATCGACAGCATTGTGGTTGACTTTCAATTGTCCTCTGAAATGGTGTAGTGATCAAACTGCTACAGGAAAAAGCACTGTAGGTTTCCCTACACTACATGGACTGCATCAGTTCAAGAAAGCGCCTCACCACCACCATTAAGGACAGCCAGTGTGAATTTGTAAAAGGGAGATCATGCTTGACTAATGTAATTGAACTTTTTGATGAAGTAACAGGAGGATGATGAAAGCAATGTGGTGCATGTTGTCTATATGGATTTTAAGAAAGGATTTGATAAAGTACCACATAAAATCGAGGCTCATGGAGTAGGAGGGGCAGTGTTCAATTGGATAAAAAATTGGCTTAAGGACGGAAAGCAGCGAGTTGTAGTAAATAATTTTGCAGACTGGAGGATGGTGGACAGTGATGTTCGCCAAGGGTCAGTGCTAGGATCACTTTTTTTTTTGCTATGTATAAATGACTTGCATCTTGGAATACAGAGTAGAATTTCAAAATTTGCTGATGATACCAAACTTGGAGGCGTGGCAAACCGTGATAGATTACAGAGTGGAGGAAGGATAGATTGGTCAAATTGAGTCGAGAGAGTCCGGCTGAACTCTGTGGTCTTATGACTTTCCCTCAGTGGTCCCGATGCTTCCGATTTAAAGATGTAGACAGTTGATTTAGCTGGGGAGTCTCGAACCAGGGGACATAATTTCAGAATAAGGGGGAAGCCACTTAGGACCGGGATGAGGAGAAATTTCTTTACTCAGAGGATTGTGAATCTTTGGAATTCTCTACCCCAGATGGCTGTGGAAGCTCAGTCATTGAGTATTTTTAAAGCAGAGATTGAAAGGGAGGCGGTATTAGTGGCTTTAGCGGGCTGAAAAGTAGATAAATCCCCAGGCCCAGATGAGATGCATCCCAGGCTGTTATGTAAGGCAAGGGAGGAGATTGCAGTATCTCTGACACAAATTTTCAAATACTCTGGCCACAGGAGAAATGCCAGAGGACTGGAGGACAGCGAATTTGATACTATTATTCGAGAACGGTATCAGGGATAAACTAGGTAATTACAGGCCAGTGAGTCTAACATCAGTGCGAGGGAAACTATTGGAAAAAATTATGAGGGACAGATTAATCTCCACTTGGAGAGGCAGGGATTGCAAGTTGTGAATGGTGGTGGACAATTAAACAACTAACTGAAGGAGGTGGCTCCACAAATATCTCCATCCTCAATGATGGGGGAGCCCAGCACATCAGTGCGAAAGATAAGGCTGAAGCATTTGCAACAATCTTCAGCCAGAAGTGCCAAGTTAATGATCCATCTTGGCCTCCTCCTGAACTCCCCAGCATCACTGATGCCAGACTTCAGCCAATTAGAAATCAAGAAACAACTGAAGGCACTGGATATTGCAAAGGCTATGGGCCCTGACAATATTCCGGCTAAAGTACTGAAGACCTATGCTCCAGAACTTGCCGTGCCCCTAGCCAAGCTGTTCCAGTACAGCTACAACGCTGGCATCTACCCTGCAATGTGGAAAATTGCCCAGGTATGTCCTGTACACAAAAAGCAGGACAAGTCCAACCTGGCCAATTACCGCCCCATCAGCCTACTCTCGGTCATCAGTAAAGTGATGGAAGGTGTCATCAACAGTGCCATCAAGCAGCACTTGCTTAGCAATAACATGCTCAGTGACGCTCAGTTTGGGTTCCGCCAGGGCCACTCAGCTCCTGACCTCATCACAGCCTTGGTTCAAACATGGACAAAAGAGCTGAACTCGAGAGGTGATGTGAGAGTGACTGCCCTTGACATCAAGGCAGCATTTGACTGAGTATGGCATCAAGGAGCCCTAGCAAAACTGAGGTCAATGGAAATCGGGGAATAACCTCGCTGGTTGGAGTCATACCTAGTGCAAAGGAAGATAGTTGTGGTTGTTAGTCAATCATCTGAGCACCAGGATATCACTGCAGGAGTTCCTCAGGGTAGTGTCCTAGGCCCAACCATCTTCAGCTGCTTCATCAATGACCTTCCTTCAATCATAAGGTCAGAAGTGGGGATGTTCGCTGATGATTGCACAATGTTCAGCACCATTCGTGACTCCTCAGATACTGAAGCAGTCCATGTAGAAATGCAGCAAGACTTGGACAATATTCAGGCTTGGGCTGGTAAGTGGCAAGTAACATTTGTGCCACACAATTGCCAGGCAATGACCATCTCCAACAAGAGAGAATCTAACCAGCTCCCCTTGAGATTCAATGAATGGCATTACCATCGCTGAATCCCCCACTATCAACATCCTGTGGGGGGTGGGGGGGGGGGTCACCATTTGGCCAGAAACTGAACTGGAGTAGCCATATAAATACCGTGGCTACAAGAGCAGTTCAGAGGCTAGGAATCCTGGGCGAGTAACTCACCTCCTGACTCTCCAAAGCTTATCCGCCATCTACAAGGCACAAGTCAGGAGTGTGATGGAATACTCTCCACTTGCCTGGATGGGTGCAGCTCCGACAACACTTCAGCTCGACACCATCCAGGACAAAGCAGCCCATTTGATTGCCACCCCATCTACAAACATTCACTCCCTCCACCACGACACACAGTGGCAGCAGTGTGTACCATCTACAAGATGCACTGCAGCAATGCGCCAAGGCTTCTTAGACAGCACCTTCCAAACCCGCGACCTCTACCAACTAGAAGGACAAGGGCAGCAAATGCATGGGAACACCGCCACCTGCAAGTTCCCCTCCAAGTCTCACACCATCCTGACTTGGAACTATATTGCCGTTCCTACACTGTCAATGAGTCAAAATCCTGGAACTCCCTAACAGCACTGCGGGTGTACCTACCCCACATGGACTGCAGCGGTTTAAGAAGGCAGCTCACCACCACCTTCTCAAGGGGAATTAGGGATGGGCAATAAATTCTGGCCTGGCCTGCGACGCTCACATTCCATGAATGAATTGAAGAAAAATCGAGGATAGTCAGCATAGCTTTGTCAGGGGGAGATCATGTCTAACAAATTTGATTGAATTTTTCGAGGAGGTGACTAGGTGTGTAAATGAGGGTAAAGCAGTTGATGAAGTCTACATGGATGTCAGTAAAAGCTTTTGATAAGGTCCTGCATGGGAGATTTCTTAAAGTAAGAGCCCAGGGCAATTTGGCAAATTGGATCCAAAATTGGCTTAGTGGCAGGAGGCAGAGGATGATGGTCAGGGTTGTTTTTGAGATTGGAAGCCTTTGCCCAGTGGTGTACCACAGGGTTCGGTGCTGGGACCCTTGCTGTTTGTAGTGCACATAAATGATTTAGACGTGAACATAGGAGGTATGATCAGTAAGTTCGCTGATGACAAGAAAATTCATTAAAGGAATCCTCTCAATCTCGGTGAAGCTAGTATATGATCACTGGAGATGCTTCATGCAAATCTCTGCCCGCTTCTCAGGCAGCTGCCATGACGCCTGGATCCTGCGCCAGTCCCAGCTGCCACCACTGTTCACTGAACTGGCTCAGATGGAGGGGTGGCTTCTTGGAGACTAGGGCTATCCCTTGCAGACGTGGCTCCCAACACCAATGAGAGACCCACCATTGTTGCAGAGGAATGATACAACGCCAGCCACTGAGCTACAAGAGCCGCCATTGAGCAGGCAATTAGCATGCTGAAAGAGCGCTTCCAATGCTTGGATGGATAGGGTGATGCCCTGTACTATGGGCTGAAAAGGCCAGCTCCTTTCTTTGCTGCTCTGTCTTTGCACAAGTACGCACCCAATAGAGGAAGGCCTGGCATAATGAGAATAGACGTCAACAGGATTCCTCCTCTGACTATGAGGATGCTGAGGACCTACAACAGGAAAGGCGCATGGGAGGGCAGATGGCACCCAGGCTCTGCACGCAGGGCTAGCTCACCTGCTGTGCACCAGTCCACATTTGCAGCATCTCTCTGTAAACCATGACAGGCAGCAGCTGATTGGCTCAATGTCCATGTCGCTGCATCCGTGGAGATGCTCACGAGCAATGGTGGCGTAGCAATGAAATTGCATATGTTGGCTCTCCTGAAGGGCCAGCGGTGCAAAGGGATGTGGCATTGGCGCTACATGCTGGAACACATCATTCGCACAGAGAAAAGGACACGTGTTGGTGAGGAACATTTAGTGAAAGACGTATTTGCATTGCTGTGACACCCATGCATTCCCATTTGTCAGTGTGTTCTCTGTAAATGCTTGCGAGTGCCCCTTCTCGGTGCAACCTCTGCATTAGCAGCCTGACTGGAGGAAGGCTGCCAATCTGATTTGCCTTTGGCTGTGGATGACTTTGGCGCTCGTATCCTGTGTGCACGAGGCCTAGAAGGCCCTGGCTGGCTGGGGGAGTGCTCGTTCATCCCCTTCTGGCATTGGACCCTTTTGATGCCCGATGGCCCCACCGCTACTCACCTCTGCAGTCTCCAGCCAGCTTGCCCTGTTCAGGCGGCAGGGCCTCTTCTTACCGTCACCGGTGAACAGGACCTCCCGCCTTGCCCGCACAGCCTGGAGGAGAGTGAGCAGGGAGGCTTCGCTGCACTGCGGGGACACCCTAGAGGACCCATCTGCCATCTTCGGCTTTTGGTCTGGTCCTTTTAAATGCAAAGGTGACTCCACTGTTTAACTGCTCTAACTTCTCGCTGCCAGATTTGTCTTGCACATGTTTGAAAACCCATGCAGGACTAGTGAGGAAATCTGTGCTGTTGTCATGGTTTTTCAACTATTACAAGAAACTACAAGAAAGCCACCAGCAAGTTAACATCCGTAGCACTTAAAGCAGCCAGAAGTGCTGCACAAAGAACAGCCAGGCGCTGCGCAAATGATTACTGGCAACACCTATGCAGTCATATTCAGCTGGCCTCCGACACCGGAAACATCAGAGGAACGTATGATGGCTTTAAGAGTGCCTTTGGGCCAACCATCAGGAAGGGTGACTGCAATAACTACCGTGGAATCTCCCTGCTCAGCATAGTGGGGAAAGTCGTCGTTTGAGTCATTTTAAACAGACTCCAGAAGCTGGCTGAGCATATCTATCCTGAGGCACAGTGTGGCTTTCGAGCAGACCGATCCACCATTGATATGCTGTTCTCCCTTCGCCAGCTACAGGAGAAATGCTGCGAACAGATGCCCCTCTACGTTGCTTTTATAGATCGCACCAAAGCCTTTGACCTCGTCAGCAGATGTGGTCTCTTCAGACTACTAGAAAAGATCGGATGTCCACCAAAGCTACTAAGTATCATCACCTCATTCCATGCCAATATAAAAGGCACAATTCAGCATAGTGGCGCCTCATCAGAGCCCTTTCCTATCCTGACTGGCATGAAACAGGGCTGTGTTCTCGCACCTACACTGTTTGGGATCATCTCCCTGCTGCGCTCTCATGCATTCAAGTCTTCAGAAGAAGGAATTTTCCTCCACACAAGATCAGATAGCAGGTTGTTCAACCTTGCCCGTCTTAGAGTGAAGACCAAAGTACGGAAAGTCCTCATCAGGAAACTCCTCTTTGCTGACGATGCTGCGTTAACATCTCACACTGAAGAGTGTCTGCAGAGATTCATTGACAGGATTGTGGCTGCCTGCAATGAATTTGGCCTAACCATCAGCCTCAAGAAAACAAACATCATGGGACAGGACGTCAGAAATGCTCCATCCATCAATATCAGCGCCACGCTCTGGAAGTGGTTCAAGAGTTCACCTATCTAGGCTCAACTATCACCAGTAACCTGTCTCTCGATGCAGAAGTCAACAAGCGCATGGGAAAGGCGTCAATTGCTATGTCCAGATTGGCCAAGAGAGTGTGGGAAAATGGTGCACTGACACGGAACACAAAAGTCCGAGTATATCAAGACTGTGTCCTCAGTAATTTGCTCTACGGCAACAAGGCCTGGACAACGTATGTCAGCCAAGAGTGACGTCTCAATACGTTCCATCTTCGCTGCCTCCGGAGAATTCTTGGCATCGGGTGGCAGGACCGTATCTCCAACACAAGTCCTCGAGGCGGCCAGCGGCGCTTGAGATGGCTTGGCCATGTGAGCCGCATGGAAGATGGCAGGATCCCCAAGGATACATTATACAGCAAGCTCGTCACTGGTATCAGACCCACCGGCTGTCCATGTCTGGATTGCAGATGTCTTTAAAGCGGAGACATGAAGTCCTGTGACATTGATCACAAGTTGTGGGAGTCAATTGCCAGTGATCTCCAGAGCTGGCGGACAGCCATAAAGGCAGGGCTAAAGAGTGGGGAGTCGAAGAGACTTAGCAGTTGGCAGGAAAAAAGACAAGCGCAAGGGGAGAGCCAACTGTGAAACAGCTCCGACAACCAATTTTATCTGCAGCACCTGTGGAAGAGTCTGTCAATCTAGAATTGGCCTTTTATAGCCACTCCAGGCGTTTACCCATTGTCTCTTGAGATAAGGAGGCCAACGAAGAAGAAGATAGTTGCCCTTTATGGTACATTTAAATCTCACATTTTGGAATGTGCACAATTAAGATTATTCACCCAGGTGCGGCATGCCTACAAGAAACAATTTAACGCTTGAGTGGAAGAAGAGGATCGCAACTTCACAGGACACAGCAGGGTAAGTATGTGGCAGCAAAGCAGAAGGTGCTGGGGAAATTCAACAGGTCAGGCAGCATCTTTGGCGAGAGAAGCGGAGTTAACTTTCAGGACTGTGAACTTGGTCACAGACCTGAAAGTTATCTCCGCTTCTCTCTCCACAGATGCTGCCTGACCTGTTGAGGTTTCTCCATCACTTTCTGCTTTGCTGTCAGATTGACAGCAGCCCAACTCTTCAGCAGTGAGGTAAGCATTTCTTTGACAGCTGTCGGGAAGCAGGTGCTGGGGTGTTTAAAATGGGGCACCTACTGGACAGCTGTCAAATGGTTCCTCACTGCATCGGATATCCTGCGCCTCTCCACGTAATATGGTGAAGGTGGAGGGGGTGTGCTCATCACAGTGATGCTAATGAGCCCCTGCGCGTGATATTGCGGGGGCTCGGCAGCAGCTGCTGAATGTGGGCACGCTGCACTCTGTGCAGCGCCCAAATAAAATTCAGCCCAAGCAGTGGCAAACGTTTGAAGAATTAATCTATAGTTCACAATGAATGTATATTTCCTTAAGGAATAGTAGGCTAGATTTGTTTTCCTTAGAGCAGAGAAGGCTGAGGGGGGACCTGATTGAGGTATACAAAATTATGAAGGGCATAGATAGGATCGATAGGAAGAAACTTTTTCCCTTAGCAGAGGTTCCAGTAACCAGGGGACGTAGATTTAAGGTAAAGGACAGGGGCTTAGAGGAGATTTGAGGAAACATTGTTTCACCCAGAGGGTGGTTGGAATCTGGAACACTGCCTGAAGGGGTGGTAGAGGCAGAAACCCTCAACATATAAGAAGTATTTAGATTAGCACTTGAAACACCATAGCATACAAGGCTATAGGCCAATTGCTGGAAAATGGGATTAGAATAGATAGGCTTCATGGTCAGCACGGACATGGTGGACCGAAGGATCTGTTTCTGTGCTGTATAACTCCATGACTATGACATTGGTATTGAGAAATCTATCAATGTCATAAAGGGATATGGGGATAGTGTTGGAAAAAAGGCATTGAAGTGGGTGATCAGCCACGATCGTGTTGAATGGTGGAGCAGGCTTGATGGGCTGAATGGCCTACTGTTCCTATGATACAAACCACTTGCAACAGGACATAGACTGACAGAATGGGCAGACAAGTGGCAGCTGGAATTTTAATACATGTGTGAGGTGATGCATTTTGGCAGAAGGGTGAGGCAATATATACTTAATGGCACAATTCTAAAGAATGTGCAGGAACAGAGGGACCTGGGGGTGCATGTGCATCGATCTTTGAAGGTGGCAGGACATATTGAGAGAGTGGTCATCAAAGCATATGGGATCTTGGGCTTCATAAATGGTGGCATTGAGTGCAAAATCAGGGAAGTTAAGCTGAACCTTTATAAAGCTGTGGTTAGGCCCCAACTAGAATATTGCTTCCAGCTCTGGTCAACGCACTATGAAGGATTTCAAGGTCTTTAAGAGGATGCAGAGGATATTTACCGCTCAGGTTCTGGGGATGGGGGATTTTAGCTACAAATTTGGTTGGAAAAGCTGGGGTTGTTCTCCCTGGAACAAAGGAGATTGAAGGGCGATTTGATAGAGGCGTACAAGATTATGACAGGCTTATATAAATTAGACAAGGAAAAACCATTCCCATTAATTGATGGTACAAGGACTTGAGGGTACATATTGAAGGTTTTGGGCATGAAATGCAGGGAGAATGTGAGGAAGAACCTTTTTGCACAGCAAGTGGTAATGATCTGGAACTCGCAGCCCATGAGGATGGTGGAAGCAGAGACAATCAATGATTTCAAAAGGAAATTGGATTGAAAGAAATCAACTTTAGGGCTCCAGGCATTGAGTGGACTGACTAGATTGCTCCGCAGAGAGCCAGCATGGACTTAATGGGTTGAATGGCCTCCTCCGAGGCCATAAATGACTGACATTCTCAAGGGTAGTTAAAGATGGGCAATAAATGCTGGCATTGCCAGCAGCGCTCACATCCCAAGAGCAAATTTAAAAATAAAGCTGCCCCTCAAATTTGGAAACCCCGAGTTCAAGCTCAAGCAGCTGTAGACACTTCTTACACATGTGGCTTCCCAGTCATGAAGAATCCTGAATTTCCCATGTGCCACAGGAATTGTAAGCGTCGGGTCTCAGCTGCCCATCATGATCTTAAAAAAAACAAAAAAATTTCTACTTCCTCTTTTAGAAATAGTTAGTAATTTGTTTAAACTATTAATTTTAATGTCTCTAGACCTGCTCTGTTAATAGTCTTATTAATTCACATACTGTATTACTTGCCTCGATTTGAAATTTTTAATTTCCTGACTCCTAGTTTAGAGAGGAAAAAAGAGAAATATTCACCAAGCAATCACTTAGCTGCTTCCCTGTGACATCACATTTTGACTTTTTTTTTCTGAATGCAATTTGTCAGTTCCCAACCTGGCTCTTTTATCCGCTGAGTTCCCACTCCTCCTGATCTTGGGACTGCTTGGCCTGCTGCTCTTTCCGCTCCGATCTCTGAATTCCCACTCCTCCGCTCTCCCAGTGGGAGTATATGGTTCATGGATCATTTTTAAACAGATCCTGCTGATAGCCCAACATGCATCACTGCAGGTTCACAAATTGGTGCCATGCAGTCTTTGAGCGAGGGAGGCCTGGTGTGGGACTTACTAGTCCTCACAGCAACCTTATTCGGCTACTTGTCCACTTGCTCAGTCATTAACTAGAGAAGCAGCTGCTCCTCCACATGCTTGGAGTGAAGTTCTGTGCCTCTGCATAGTTTTTTAGTATCTCACTTTAAGCAAGGACCAAAATTCTGACTGCGAACCCAGCTGTATGGATGAAGAGGTGGCACTATACAGTGTGTGTTACCTGCTATTACCTGTATTCCAAAAAATGTATCATGTGCTGCCTGCAGCTATGGAGTAGAAGGCAGTGTTGGGATATGTTGGCCGATGGCAATCTGCTATGTGAAGGCTGAATGTACAGTTGTGCCTGGTGTGCACGAGATGGCTATTCGATATTCTGTCAACCTTGCAATAAATTTCAGGTCTGTCTTGTGTTTCCTCTCAATGCTGGAGTGTGCCCATACTGACCAGTGACAGATGGAGCAAAGCTGACATATTTCAGCATTAATCTCATTCAGCTCCCTCCTCTAAAGAGGATAAATAAGAAATCACAGACCTTTTTTCCAGTCAGCAGACTAGACTGTAATAGCATCCCACATTACCACCTCCATGTTAGCACTGTGCATTGTCTGAACTAAGGAGTTAGGCTTACACTGGCAATATATGTTGATAACCACCTCTGTATTGTCGAGCTGCACTTGAAAACAGCACTGACTGCTGACTGGATAAAATTACACATTCCAGGCAGAATGCTGGATTGCTCCCTTTTGCTTACATTATCTGTACATTAGAGGACACAGAATCCACAAACGAATCTATTTCATGGCGCTGTTGGGAGAAGGTGCAATTGGAGCAGGGGATGCCCAAAAAGATAATTCCATGTGTGGACTTGCCCAAGCATCGCTAAGCAGAATTTGTTGTTTTAGCAATTAGCTACTGGATATGTCTCAGCCTATGATATAAGAAAATGTAAACATTATAACTCAGCAACAAAACACAGGTGCTAGCTGCAGCTTTCAAAATGCAACTTTAGACAATCATTGTCAGTTAGCATTTAGAATGTTCACATTTTCTCAGTGTAGCCGGTAAGATCAAAGGCTTTAATCTTTAATATTCAATTTTTTGAAAAAATATTTTAAAAAGGAAGAAAGACAGAGGTAAATGCAATTCCTTAAGTTCAGAGAGAAAAAAACTATAATTGTGTAAAGAATTTTCCCACCACCCACACCCATTGTTTAAAAAAAGCCTGTTTATGAAAAACAAATTTTACCCAAATAAAGATTTAAAAGTAAGTCCTCTAGCTTTTTTCCAAACAACTTTCAAAATTTGCTGTAGTTTCTGCTCGGTTAAAAATATTTTCAGTACAGCTGACTGAACAGTGCAATTCAGCACCTTTTTATGGAATACTTGAATGTCTGTTTATAAAACACCTATTGTATTTCCTTTATCAATACACTTACTTTCTTAGAATTATACATTTATAAAGTCACAGCCTATTCTTTACAAATCCATGGTGACTGTCCTGAACCAATGTCCTAATACAGTATTAATTTTATCCTGTATCAAGGCTGCCAAACACTTGTCCACTACCACATGACCCTGATAGTTATCTGGTTCACCACTTTTCCCCTTTGTGAACAGCAGTGCTATATTAGAAATCTACAATCATTCTTGTCTCATCCATGAATGTTTGAACAATTGTGGTCAAAATTTCGTTATTTCTACATTTTTGTTTTTCACGTATTTTTATCAGTGCTACTTGCTCATCTAGTTACCCTAACTTCACCATCCCTTCTGCCAGTCTGGGCCTGTAGCAGGTGGTGAGAGAACCAACAAGAGGGAAAACCCTACTTGACCTTGTCCTCGCCAATCTACTATCCATGACAGTATTGGTAGGAGTTACCACCACACAGCCCTTGTGAAGACACAGCCCCATCTTCACACTGAGGACACCCACCATTGTGTTGTGTGGCCTTACTACTGAGCTAAGTGGGATAGTCTCAGAACAGATCTAGCAGCTGACAACTGGGCATCCATGAGACACTGTGGGCCATCAGCAGCAGCAGAATTGTATTCAACCACAATCTGTAACCTCATGGCCTGGCAAGTCCCTCACTGTGCCACTACCATGAAGCCAGGCGACCATCCCTTCATTGAGGGGTGCAGGAGAGCATGCCAGGAGCAGCACCAAGTACTAACCCGGTGAAGCTACAACATAGGACTACATGCATGCTAAACAGCCGAAGCAGCATTCTGGACAAAGCTAAGTGATCTCACAACTAACAGAACAGATCAAAGCTCTGCAGTCCTGCTACATCCAGTCGTGCATGCTGGTGGACTATTAAACAACTAACTAGAGGAGGAGGCTCCACAAATATTCCCATCCTCCATGATGGGGGAGCATGACACATCATCAGAAAAGACCAGGCTGAAGCATTTGCAACCATCTTCAGCCAGAAGTGCCAAGTGGATGATCCATCTTGTCATCCTCCTGAGGACCCCAGAATCATAGATGCTGTCTTCAGTCAACTGGAATCACTCCATATGATATCAGGAAATAGCTGAAGGCTCTGGAAACAGCAAAGGCTATGCGCCCTGACAGCATACCGGCTGTAGTACCGAAGACTTGTGCTCCAGAACTAGCTGCGCCCTTAGCCAAGCTGTTCCAGTACAACTATGACGAACATCTTCCCTGCAATGTGGAAAATCGCCCAGATGTGGCCTGTCCACAAAAAGCAGGACAAATCCAGTCGAGCCCAATTACTGCCCAGTCAGATATTGCTATGAAGTGGCCCTTACTGAGCAACAACCTGCTCATTAATGCTCAGTTTGGGCTTCGCCAAGGCCATTCAGCTCCAGATCTCATTACAGCCCTGGTTGAAACAAAAAAGCTGAATTTCAGAGGTGAAGGGAGAATGATTGCTCTTCACATCAAGGCAGCATTTGACAGAGTGAAGTCAATGGGAATCAGAGAAAACTCTCCACTGGTTGGAGTAAAAACCTAGCACAAAGGAAGATTGTTGTGGTTAATAAAAACAGAAAACGCTGGAAACACCCAGCAGGTCTGGCAGCATCTGTGGAGAGAGAAACAGAGTTAACGTTTTAGGTCTATGACCTCTCATCAGATGCCCTTTCAACTTGGTCATTAACTAGGAAAGCAGTTGCTCCTCTGCATGCTTGGTATGAAGGTCTGTGCCTCCTCACAGTTCTCTTTTTAGTATCTCAATGCATGACACCGAAGCAAAGACCAAAATTCTGTCTGCGAAATAACAGGCAGCATTCATAGAAGTACATAACCCAGTGGAAGAGTAGCTCTAAGGATGAAGAGGTAGCACTATACAGTGTGTTACCTGTAATTCCCAAGTGCTATCACCTGTATTCCAAAAAATATATTATACGCTGGCTGCAAAAACAATACAAATGTGCTTCTCATTCAGGATGCCATTATGGAACACCAGCGCCTTGATGGCACTCCTTCATGAAAGAGGAGGAATGGAGCAGGTGTTTTGATCTTTGCATCTCTGACTGTTGGTATTGTTGCCAAATGTTAGCATGCCCCTGCAAAGATATGCCCCCCATATCTCCTACTGTGGAACACCGGTTCTCCTGAAATAGAATGAAAGATGTTTGGATATTGGCCCACATAAGTCAGCAGTCGCGCCCTTGTATACCACAGAATCATCTGCAGCAGTCTGTGGAACTGTAATACCTTTTCCACAAAACCCCACAGTCTCTCCTGTGACCCCATGTGATGAGGTTCAGGTTAAATTCTTCTCAACAGAATTTGATAGCTTTGAATATGTTGAATTGCTGGGTGATATCCATGGACATTTCATGCTACCATAAACCCCTGTCTACAACCTTATGTGCAAATTGGCATCTGCACTGATTAGGATCTTGAAGGTGGAAAGTTGAGGCAGAGGGTACCACAAAGAGCCTGATACCCATAACCAAATGCAGAGAGGTAGCACTGTGGGACATTGAAGTCCGAAGAACAGCTGGTTATTATTGGGTTCAAATCCTTACAGACTTACTTGTAGGTCAGCTTGGGCAGTGTTGGTGGGTGAGAAAAACTTGGTATTGGAACAGCTGTGTTTTTGTTTGCCTCTTAAAGTGGTGGATCTCAGCAGATTTCACTTGCATATAAACATTCAAATTGGGAGCAGAAGTAGGCCATTCGGCCCCTTGGGCCTGCTCCACCATTCAACAAGATCCTGGCTGATCTGTTTGTGTCTTGAATTCCACACACCCATCTACCCCCGACAACCTTTGATTCCCTTGCCTAACAAGAATCTGTCTACCTCCACCGTAAAAATATTCAGTGACCCTGCCTCCACCACCTTCTGAGGCAGTGTTCCAAAGTTGCACAACCCATTTGAGAGAAAAGATTTCTCCTAATCTCTGTCCTAAAAGGGCGATCCCCAATTTTAAAACTGCGCCCCCTAATTCTGGACTCTCCCACAAGAGGAAACATCCTTTCCACGTCCACCTTGTCAAGACCGTTCAGGATCTTATATACTTCAGTCAAGTCTCCCCTCACTCTTATAAACTCCAGTGAAAATGAGCCCAGTTTATCCAACCTTTCCTCGTAAGACCAACCTGCTCATACCAGGTATCAATCTAGTAAACCTCTTCTGAACCGCCTCTAACGCATTTACATCCTTTCTTAAATGACACCAAAACTGCACCCAGTATTTGAGATAAAAACAAGAAATGCTGGAACCACTCAGCAGGTCTGGCAGCATCTGTGGAAAGAGAAGCAGAGTTAACGTTTCAGGTCAGTGACCCTCCTTTCCAGCATCCGCAGTATTTTGCTTTTATCCCAGTATTTGAGATGTGGTCTTAGCAATGCCCTGTATAACTGAAGCATATCATTCTTACTTTTATTTTCAATTCCTCTCAATTATTAGCCGCCTTAATACTAACTTTTTGTGACTCTTGCACTGGAACACCAAGCTCCCTCTGCACCTTGGAATTCTGCAGTCGTTCTCCGTTTAAGTAATACTCTGCTTTTTATTCTTCCTACCAAAGTGAACAACTTCACATTTTCCCACATTTTACTCCATCTGCCAGATTTTTGCCCACTCACTCAACCTATCTATATCAGTCAGCTACCTCCTTGTGTCCTCTTCACAACATACTTTCCTACCTACCTTTGTGTCATCTGCAAATTTAGCTACTGTGCCATCGCTCCCCTCATCTATGTCGTTGATATAAATTGTAAAAAGTTGAGGCCCCAGCACAGACCTCTGCGGGGTTTCACTCAGAAAAGGACCCATTTATGTATACTGTTTTCTGCCAACCAGCCAATCTTCTATCCAGGCAAATGTGTTACGCCCTACACCATGAGCTCCTAATTTGTACAATAACCTTTTTATGTGGCACCTTGTTAAATGCCTTCTGGAAATCCGTCAACGGGCTCCGCTTTATCCATAGCACATGTTACTCCTTCAAAGAACTCCAATACCCACTACCAAACACATCTTCCCCTCCCTTCCCCTGTCAGCATTCCGAAGGGATCGTTCCCTCCGCGACACCCTGGTCCACTCCTCCATTACCCCCACCACCTCATCCCCGTCCCATGGCACCTTCTCTTGCAATCGCAGGAGGTGTAATACGTGCCCATTTACCTCCTCTCTCCTCACTATCCCAGGCCCCAAACACTCCTTTCAGGTGAAGCAGCGATTTACTTGTACTTCTTTCAATTTAGTATACTGTATTCGTTGCTCACAATGTGGTGCCTTCTACATTGGGGAGACCAAACGCAGACTGGGTGACCGCTTTGCGGAACACCTCCGCTCAGTCTGCAAGCAGGACCCTGAGCTTCCGATTGCTTGCCATTTCAACACTCACCTCCACGCGCCCCCCCCCCCCCCCCCCCCCCCCCCCTCCCCTGCTCACATCTCTATCCTGGGCTTGCTGCAGTGTTCCACTGAACATCAATGCAAGCTCGAGGAACAGCATCTCCTTTTCCGATTAGGCACACTACAGCCTGCCGGACTGAACATTGAGTTCAATAATTTCAGAGCATGACGGGGGGGCCCCCCCATTTTACTTTTATTTTTAGTTATTCTTTTTTTACAAATTTTTTTTCTTTTGTTTATTTCATTTCATTGTAGTTTGTTCAGTTTGCTTACCTGCTGTTTTTTTTCATGTTTGTACTTGCTGCTGCTCAATCTTCAGTTCATTAACACCCTATCTGTGCTGATGCTTTGTCTTTCAACACACCATTAACTTATTGCCTTTGCTCCGTGACCTCTTGGTCAGCTATGTGGCCTTGTCCAATCTACACCTTCTCCTTTGTTATCTCTTGCCCCACCCCCGGCTCACTTGCTTTTAACCTTTGACATTTCTAATATTTGCTAGTTCCGAAGAAGGGTCACTGACCCGAAACGTTAACTCTGCTTCTCTTTCCACAGATGCTGCCAGACCTGCTGAGTGGTTCCAGCATTTCTTGTTTTTATTCCAATAAATTAAACATGATTTCCTTTTCACAAAACCATGCCGACTATTCCCAGTTACCTTGAGTTTTTTTTTAAGTGTCCATCTGTCGCCTCCTTGATCGATTTGTAACACCTTCCCCACGACAGGTGTCAAGCTAACTGGCTTATAGTTACCTGTTTTATGCCCACCCCCCCCCCCCCCCTCCACTTATTGAATAGAGGGGTTATGTTTGCTACTTTCCAGTTTGATGGAACCTCCAATGTGTCGAGCCATTCTTCCCCACCCCCAACCCCCTCCATGATCAAGCAGGAAAACTAGAATTTTCCTGTTACTGTTCACTGTGATGGATGAAGCAATGTAACAGCTAAAACCAATGATCAGAGCATTTAGCCAAGCTAAATGAGGGATGTTTTATATGACTCACTTTTAATTGGTCATCGCCAGTCAGGTTTTCTTCCCAGCAACTATGAAAGTATGGACTGGACAGTATCTGGCTGATGTCTATTACTGGTAACAATGAAGGTGGCATAGATTTTCTCTGGCTAGGCTTTCATCCTAGAATTACATTTTTTTCCTCCCTCTTCAAAGATCTAAGTACAAACGCTGATCACCAAACACTGTTTAAATAGCCAGTACTTGTGGTGCCCAGGCAGCCAAATCCAAAAGGTTTTATGTCATGTCAAAATAAATGCTCTGATTAGGATTGGAAGGAATGAGAAGATGACCAGTATATGCAGATACCTTTTTTTGCACACATCCCAGAACAACTGCAAATATTTAGAAAACTTGCACGTCCCAGGCTGCAGATTCCAGTGGGCTTTCTCTTTTCAACCAGTAAACCTTGGTTTATCCCTGTCTTACTACAGATAGCTAGGTGGTGAAGGATAGAACTGGAGCCTAATCTTCACACGCTTATAAGCTTTTATTTGCAGAGACACATTACAAAGTTGCACCTCAAAACTGAACAACCACTGTTTTAGTCTGCTCCAATATGTAGGAACATATGTGAATTCCCAGTTAATGCCCACCACCTGAATACCCTTAAACATTTAATATACAATTAACAATCTGAACCAAATAAATGCATAAAATGAAGGTCACCTAAGATCCATGTATTTTGAAGAAAGAACATGCATGCACACACCGTGCTCTCCACTAGAAATTAAATGGATGTGCAATTTTACAGCACAAAAAAGCAAAGGACTTTCCAGAATCACTGCAGCTCAGAGTAGAATGATAATGCAACATGGGGCAAGCCAAATGTCCTACAACAGCAAAGGATACAAAGGAAAGCACAAGGAGCAAAACTCTGCACACATGAAGGAAACTTTGGTGCACGGTGAACAAAAGGCACAGGGGCACATGTTACAACAAACTATACACAGACTTTCAGATGTTCAGGGGATCATAGCCGTGGACTTTCATAGAACAAAGACTTGTATAATTCCCCGCAATAAATTTGACTTAAGACAATTTGTTCACGCAGGCTAGTACAGCCAATAATGACTGAGTCCATTCTCCTGTAACTAACAGGAACCTGCAAATTGTTATTGTTATTAAGTCATTTCCTGAGATTGGCACTACAGTACTAATCACAGCTGATAGGGCGGCGCAGTGGTTAGCACCGCAGCCTCACAGCTCCAGGGACCCGGGTTCAATTCTGGGTATTGCCTGTGCGGAGTTTGCAAGTTCTCCCTGTGACCGCGTGGGTTTTTGCCGGGTGCTCCGGTTTCCTCCTGCCACCAAAGACTTGCAGGTGATGGGTAAATTGGCCATTGTAAATTGCCCCTAGTGTAGGTAGGTGGTAGGGAATATGGGATTACTGTAGGGTTAGTATAAATGGGTGGTTCTTGGTCGGCACAGACTCAGGCCAAAGGGCCTGTTTCAGTGCTGTATCTCTAAATAAAATAAAATATTAATGTCATTTCAATTACCTCACCAAAAGCAGCTACTCTAGTGTTAGTGACAGATAGAAGACCTTTAATTTAGCAGCAGAGATTGATTTAAGGCAGCCAACTGCATGAACTCCTGAAATCTGAACTTCGTGTGCCAGGGAGTGCTTCCTTGGAGGGCCTGAAAATTGGAACTGACTGCAGTGAGTCATTCCAATTTTTTTTTTTGTTTATGCAGATATAGGTCTTCCACAATAACATACATACATTGTATTGCATTGAATTTAAATTTAAATAAAATCTTTTGTAGGCCATACAGGTAACAGTCCCAAAATGTTACCGGTATTATGATTTTCTGTGTACTCTGTGACCTTTGGCTTAGTTTGATTAGATCTGCATGTCTAAACAGCCTAATTTAACTAGAATTTCACACAGCCACTGCTAGAACTAAAAACAGCACTAAGTATTCTCACGGGATCTTGATCGAAGTGTTATTTTCAGCAGGGAGCCAGGGCTGCCAAATAACAAGGGTGGATTTCTGATCCAAGTGAATCTGTATATAATGAATTTTATCAAAATAATTTTTAATCAGCGATCTAGTGAGAATTCCCAAAATGTAATTCTTTAACATCTGTGATCAGAATTGTATATTAAATGGCACTTCAAAGCTTTATTACCTGGAAGTTTACTCCGTACAGGAGGCTTTGTGATGTCAATATTTGAAATGGTTTGCTCAGGACGCACACATTATGTATTTATATGCTTTATCCTAAAGTAATCAGTGATGCACTTGAGTTATTGATCGTTAAATCCTTTAATATTAAGTGTACAAGCTAATAAACATATCCAGATTAGTTACTTATGATATGCGGTGCTAGTTTGAATCAATCTTTCAAATAAAGGCATAACGTTTATGTATAATGCATAGTTCCTATTTTTAATCTATATAGGCCGAGATTGCTGGTGAAGTAATGCTTTTTGTAAAAAGCAATTTGTGACAAAGATATATGCCATGAGTTCTGATTTGTTACAAGTGGCTGGAATATTTGCACCATTTGCCTTGCCAAAACTGAGGGAAAGTCCTTCTAGCCATTAGACGACCCGCTGTCCCCCAATGCTTGTCATGAAATTGCTGGATTTATGTAATATGAATTAATCTCACCATAGCCATTTAGAGCTGGTAATTCATATTGTGAGGATCCTATTAATGATGTGGCTTATGGTCCTGACATGCCACTCCATATTGGAGGCCCAGAAGGAAACAATGTTACTGTAGATTCTGACTCCCACAGTTAATAAATTGTTCCTAGAGGTTTTATTACATTTCCATTTTTTTTTCCTGTCTCTGCCACAGTATTTCTCTTTCTGTATCTAATTTGTCTCTAATACCCTACTTCCTTTTCCATCTCACTGCATCCGTAAATTTCATTTCGTTCAGGAGACCAGATGTTTGAAGTCCCAGGTGCCCCATTGCTGCTGCCACACCATTAACAATTTGTACTTGCAGTGCAAAAACAATACAATCTAAAACGCCAGATTAAAAAATGGAGTTCCTGGCATTGGCTGTGTAATGTGCTGCTCCAGCAATTTGAGTCTTAGTTTTTTGGGTTGTCTAATGTTTTTTTTTAAATAACAATAAACAGGTCTTCATTGCACAGTCTAGAGGATCTGGCAGCCACCGTGATGTTGAAGATGAGGAGTTGACTAGGATTTTTGTCATGATTCCAAAATCCTACGCAGAAGATGATCTGAGGGAAAGGTTTAAGGTACACTTGTATATTCATTTTCTTGATTCTTGACTCCAACTTTTCCTAAGATTAAAGTTGTGAGACACAAACTGATGGGTGTATTAGTAATCATGTGGTATATATAATTATGCAATTTTTTGAAGTTTTAAAACATTTTGAATGCTTGACATTTCAATTTCAGAGGGGGAAAGGATGACACTTCCTTTAAAAAAAACTAATTTATTCTGGATTATTTGTGGGGTGGTAATAATTAGTACTGTTTGCTTTTAATGCTTGGCGCTGCTCAGAGACTTGTAAGGGCATTTTGCAAAGTTCCTGCCTTGTGACTGCTTAATTCTGTTACTGAAAGTGAATAATTATGTTCTTAATACCAGTTAATGAATTGTAAACATTGTTAAAATGAACAGATTATGTTACAGTTGTTGAGTATATTCAAGACAGAGATAGATTTTTGGGTATTAAGGGATATGGGGTTAGTGCGGGAAGGTGGAGTTGAGGTAGAAGATCAACCATGGTCTCATTGAATGGCAGTCAAATGATCTATTCTAGCTCTTCCTCCTTATGTTTTTATGTACAGCTTTTGTAGTCTATTGGGCACCTCAGTAAAGCCCTCTGTCTTGGTCAGCTGACTCTATAGTACACATGTATAACATTGATGTATGTACACTGGCCGGAATTTTACTGGACCCTGGGTGGTGGGCTAAGGGGTGGGGGGAGGGTGCAGTAAAATGCTGGAGAGCCGTATTGGGAGTACTTCCCGACGCAGTCCCACCACCAGACCATTTTCTTAGCCACCTGCAGACTGGAGGCAGGCAGCAGCTGGGTTGGCCTTCATTTCTGGCGGCTCTATGGCCCAAGGAGGGGATGCCTGGTGGTAATGGCAGCCCTCATGGCCCTGCTACTGGAGGAATAACCCCTCCATTTGCTGAATCCTACTTGCCTGGTCCTGGCACAGCAACACATTTTTTACCTCCTCTTTGAGGGCGCCACAAAATGGAGGTGCTGCTTTGTTCTCCTTGCACCTCTGCAGCAGCCACCTCTCTGCTGGCTCTGATTGGCTATCACTGGGAAGATTGTCACCGTGGTTCTGCTGTCCGCCCGTGTGGGTTTGGGACCTGCACATGGTCCCAAAGTTGAAATCCATCCCGTGCCCGGAAAATCCCGGCCATTGTCTTGCCACTTGACATTCACAGTGTTTGCACGTAACAAAGAGATGACTAGAGACACACATCTCCAATTAAAACTTAGAACATAAACAATATAATTTTTTTTTTTAAAAAGTGTTTGGTCAGTGATATTTCACAGTTTAGGATATTATCCTGTACCCTCCAAGCTTATTTTGTGTCTCGAAGATCTTTAGTATAGAAATAATGAAAATATTTGTAATTTCTATAATAAAATATTGAACTCTAACTTCAGTTCCCATTTGTATCTAAATTAGGAATTTGGAGATATTGAATACTGCAGTGTTATCAAGAACAAGAGCACAGGGGAGAGCAAAGGCTTTGGCTATGTGAGATTTCTGAAACCATCTCAGGCTGCTCAGGCCATTGAAAACTGCGAACGATGTAAGACTTTGTGTGCAAAACTAAACTTTTGAAAATAAATCCCAGTACCAGAGTTTTATACTAGAATCATTTAAGATTCTGATATAAACACACTATTCCTGAATATAATAACTGTAGTAAAACTGGGGTATGTATATGTATTTATCTAAGTTTTTATTGAATATTTTGTCATTGTCCATTTTGAATGAGCTTGAGTTGAAGGCAGATGCCACGCTACGTCTAAAGGTTGGACATTGACTACAGTAGTAGAATTGTGGTTTTTCTTTTATAATATGATAGCTGTGATATATGAGCAGCTAACCACAATGTCCTGGTGAAGGTATATTATAAAAGCTGTCTAATAATCCTGATTAATTATGATTACAGCTTTTAAGATAATTTGCACTGGTAATGCAAAATATAAGCCGTACTGGAATTCAGCTATTGAGATCTGTATCTTTATGTTGTGGGGAAAAACAAAAATTACTGGATTAAGATTTGACCCAGTTTTATTAAGTGTCCTGAGGTCACAATGTGAAGGAACTTGTAAACATTGATGATGAAAAAATTGTAACTGCTGAGAAAATTGTAAAATCAAATGATGGAGACTTATATTGAATACTGTGATCAACATTAGTCTTCCTGGTTTTGCATTTGCTTCACACTGGTAGCCGGTACTGAGAATCACTACCAAAAAGCTGCTTTTTTGAAAGCATGTCATTCCCATTTTGGGAAGGAACTGTGGACCATAATAATGTTCATAACCGAAAGATATTCTGATAAAAATCGCATGTTAAGTAGTTGGGGAAGGTATCTGTCAGTATTTTGGGGCAAAGATGCCTTTTTGAACAGTGTATAAAATAAGAAAGAAAACTTATAGGTGTGGGAATTACTGCCAGCACTTGGCAATTCATGGTGCAGAAAAAGTTGTATAACTGTAAACATCTAAAATTAAGATTCTAATTCTTTGTCTCCACACTTTAATGACTCTTAATGTCTGATTAATTGCACAAATGTATTACAAAATGTACACAATAATTGCAAGTCTCGTGTTCCATTCATGTAAGATGGGAAGTATTCTTTGTTCACAGGAAATTAGAAAACAAACTCAAACAGGCAGAGCTTTATGCCAGTCTTGTGCTTAATATATGCATTTCTACATTTTTGCACAGCTTTTAAGGCAATACTTGCTGAACCGAGAAACAAGCCTGTATACTCTGAAAATGACTATGTGGGTGGGGCCAGGCAAGAACCACCGTCTTATGGGTCAGGATTTGATCCTCCAAGAGGTCAAAATATGTTTCCTTTTGGTAAGTGTACAGAATTAAGGGGAAAATTGGATAAGCAATAAATACGAAGTTAAAGCCTACCTCTTGTGAATATGGTGCGTGCATAAAATTGCATTAATGAAATTGTTTTGAAGCTGATGTCACAGCTGTAAAACTTGCCACGCAATATAAGAAGGGCTGAGAATCAGTATTTGGAAACTGCTTCAGGAAAGGTTTTGTATTATAAATAAGCTATAACTAAATTGAAAAAAAATCGAAACTTCACACAATTGTACTGCTCTGGGTTTATAGAAAGAATTAACCTACAAAAAGGAGTGCAGAATATATGCTTAAAATATTGTAATTTCTTAATGATTGGAGACTTTGTTTGTTTTATCACTCTGGGATCTGATCTGTCCCTCTCCAATTAATTTCAGTTACCTTCTAAAATAACTATGTTCAAAATGTATTCCAATCATTCAGATCAGTTTACTTATTCACTAACGTTGTAGTTTTTAAGTAATTGTGAAATGCAATACCACACTTAACTGATTTTATGTGCTTTACCCTAATTAGTAGTGAGGGTGAGTTATTTATTCAGAATGTTTTGCCTTTATTTATTTTATTTTTGATTATATGCAGGTGAATTTACCAACTTTGGGACAAGTGAAATGAGAGGTGGTGAGATGAGAGCTGAAGTAAGAAATGAAATGAGAGGTGGAGAAAATATCTCCACATGTCTTTCAGTGTCTACTAGAGGAGTGCTTTCACATGAACAAGTTTATAGTCTATTTGATATCATCCCAGGACTGGAATATTGTGAAATTCAAAGAGATCCCTATATGGGTTATGGCAAAGGCAAGTACTATTGAACTTGTACAAAAATATAAAACAGGTAATTGGCTAGTACCCTTTAAACTGATTTCTTCATTCCATCCCCCAGTGCATGCGCAGATTCTTGGGATTATTTGCAGGCATTTTGAGTTGTCTAATTGCCCCAAGGCCTGCCACTGCTGTATTGCATTCGTACTTTCTCTCCTCCAGTGGAAAAATAGCCTTTATTCTATATCTTTCATGAATTAGGCACATGGCTGTTTCATGTGGCAGAATCCACATGTACCGTTGCATATTCATAACCATATTAATAAGTTAGCTTAAGTTTAAGATTATACTGAATCATAATCAAATCTTTTGCACTACAGAAGATATCTCTTATTCTCTCCATATCAACTTGTTTGAGTAGTAAGACAATTGTATCTATTTTATAACACTTAACTATGGGTTTATAAAGAGCTTGCTTAAGTGTAAATATTAATGGGATGAGGGTATTTTGTAAAAAATATTTTAATGGAAAAATGTTTTGATATGAGGAAGCAAAACTACTTTTTACTGTCCTAGTATTTTATCATATTGAAGATCATGTGTCTAAAGCCTGCTGCTGAATTAGACGTGGACTATTTCTAGCATGCCACAATTGAATTTTGGTTTAGGAAGTAATATTTTTGTTCCATCACATAGTTTGAACTTGGGCATGCAATGCTAATGATCATGATATTTTGACTTACTACACACCCGTTGGGTTGACAAACGTGATTTTGGCGAAAGATTTAAAGCTGTGAATGTGTACTATTATTCATGCTATAGATTATTAAGAGTTTTCTCAGACATAAAAAGAAAACATTCCCATAGTGGAATTCTGACCAGAAATAGGCAAGAGTGCGCAGCAGGTGAGTCTGAATCAGAAAAAGGATTAATGGGTCTGTTCAAGTTATGTTCATCAAATCAGGGGAGACTATCTACAGTTTCCCTCATTTGGATCCAAGAAAACATTTATGGAAAATGTTTGTATCTAATTTTTCAGTTGTCATCAACTTTAGTTGCTATCTAGAAAAATTGAAGGAACTGGTGAACTATGAATAATTTCCTATTAGAATTTTGGAGACCGCTCTTTAATGCTGTAATCTTAAATATAATCCCTATTAGAATATAATTTGTAGTAATCCGAAAGCAACTAAACCGGTTAAAAGATGAAACCTAATGCTGTTAAAACATTACAATTCTGATGTGCTTGTCTACATTCAGAGAGATCAGATTTCTAAGAGTGCATGTATCAAAAGATTTAGTTATGTTCTCATTGTATTTTCCCCATGTTAGAAATTGGGTACCAATTATGTAACTTATCCCAGTTATTATTTGCTGTTCGTAATTGAAGTCAAATGGTACAAGACAAGTCTTAATTGTTTCATCACATGGTAAACATAAAATTGAAAGCCTATTTTACCTGTAGATGGCACAGTTGTACAGGTTTTGACCATTTACACCAAAATAGAAAAAATATTAGTGCAACAGAATATATGTTGAAATATCAGATTTTCCATTTCATATTTAAAAACCTGATTTACTATTGGAATTACAATTCTACAGGTATTTCATATGTAAAAATTAAAGTCACACTTATGAAGTGTTGCTATAATGGTTTGAGGATCCAGAGTTTAAACAGATTACTGCTGTAATGAGGGCTTCTTTTTTGTGGAGAAGAAAATAACATCAGTTGGGCCTTTGCATGTATAAAAGAACTGCTATAACTCTTAAGTGTGCGATAACTACTCAATAGGGAAGCATTGAGTATTGATGTTTACAAGCAATTTTTTTTTTTTAGGATATGCTCTTGTTCGGTACAACAATGTGGCATCAGCAGTATATGCCAAAGAAAAGCTGCATGGATTTGAGTATCCACCTGGTAATCGACTGGGAGTCAATTACATTGAAGATGATGCTGGTGACAGGCGATCAAAGTAGGTATATTTCAGACTACTGTAGAAAATTGGCCAGAGTGCTTTTTTGTTTTTGACTCATCTTGTACTAATGTTCGTTGTAAAAATTATTTTAGTTATCGTTTTCCAATTCTGTTTTAGTCCAGTTGGAATGATGGCCTTACAACTTGTGGCAGCTCAGATGATGTCACTGGCCTGTAGCAGTCCTGTTGGCCAGCAAATAGTTCCAGCTTCACCTGTGAGTACTGCTTTCAAAGATGGTTCCTTTCTGAGTTTAACAAAATGTTTTTTTTTTTAATTTACTGGCACAGCCCTCTAGCCATAAAAATTACTGATCAACTAATCTACGTTCAGTATTCTGTCCAACACTGTACCTGTACTTATTGGCAGGCAAAATTATTTTACTGAAAACTCTAAACCTTATTAATATTCTGTCACAGAAGAGCTTTTTGAAGCTGGGAGGAGTTTAGTGTCGGATATCTGCTTATGTCAAAATATGATCTATACTCTGTCTTTGAAGTGTTTTGGGTTTTATTTTGTAATCACTTGGTGTGATTTTCTTTTAACTCTGTTATCTGATATGCTAGCCATTAGCGATGTATGGCTAATTGGGAATCCTGATGTGACAAATGGCATTTCATTAGTAAATAGAAAATGAGTGATAGACGCCATTATTGGGAAGATGATCTGTGTACTTATGTGTTTGTTGGTACAAGGGTAAAATGATAGTGATCATTCACTGCTTTACTTGGTTGCAGGATAGTGGTAGATGTTAAGTAAATATACACGTGAAGTACATTTGCCTGTATTGTATGAGTGTGTAGAAGGTGTTTTCTGCTAAAATTATTGCATGTAGCTAAAACAGTATCGGCCTGACCTGTGGATAGTCAGTGACTTTATGTATAGTGCAGAAGGTTATACCGGCACCACACGTTTGTTTGTTTGGAACAGATTATTTAAAAACCCCTTGTTCTGCAATGCACACATCATAGACCTGTATTCTGAAGTTCTCTGCAGTCCTGACAGCTTGCAGCAGGTGTGTTCAGGCAAACCCAATTTGCTCACTATATCTAATGGCCAGTATAACGTTTGTCAGACTTAACGGCAGATGAGCACCACATTACATATCTTGGAGAAAAAATCTTATTGAGGTATGTCAAGTGTCAGTAGGGAACATTTAGGGAACAGTGATTATAGTATAAGGTTTAGGTTAGTTATGAAAAAGGACAAGGAGCAATGGAGAATAAAAATACTTAATTGTTGGAAAGCCAATTTCAGTGGGGTGAGAATGGATCTGTCCCAGGTAAATTGGAATCAAAGATTGGCAGGAATATAAGAAATAGGAGTAGTAGGCCATGGCCCTTGAGCCTCCTCCAGCATTCAGCCAGATCGTGGCTGATCTACCTCAATGCCATTTTCCTGCACTATCCCCATATCCCTTGACATCTTCAATATCTAGTAATCTATGGATTTTGTTTTGAATATACTCAATGACTGAGCTCCACAGCCCGTGAGGTAGAGAATTCTAAAGAGTCACCACCCTCTTTGAAGAAATTCTTCCTAATCTCAGTCCAAAATGGCCTATCTCTTATCCTGAGGTAAAACTGTACCAGAACAATGCCTTTAAAGAGGAGATGGTTTGGGTACAAGCATAGAAGCATGGAAAATAGGAGTAGGCCATTCAGCCCTTCGAGCCTGCTCCGCTATTCATTATGATCATGGCTGATCCTTCAACTCAGTAACCTGTTCCCGTTCCCCCCATATCCTTTGATCCTTTTCGCCCCAAGAGCTATATCTAACTCCTTCTTGAAAACATACAATGTTTTGGCATCAACTGCTTTCTGTGGTAGTGAATTCCACAGGCTCACTACTCTCTGGGTGAAGAAATTTCTCCTCATCTCAGTCCTGAAAGGTTTACCCTGTATCCTTAGATTATGACCCCTGGTTCTGGACTCCCCCCACCATCAGGAACATCCTTCCTGCGTCTACCCTATCAAGTCCTGTTAGAATTTTGTAAGTTTCTAAGAGATCCCCCCTCACTGTTCTGAACTCCAGCAAATATAATCCTAACTGACTCAATCTCTCCTCATACGTCAGTCCCACCATCCCTGGAATCAGTCTGATTAGATTTTAGATTAGAGATACAGCACTGAAACAGGTCCTTCGGCCCACCGAGTCTGGTAAACCTTTGCTGCACTCCCTCTATAGCAAGAACATCCTTCCTCAGATAAGGAGACCAAAACTGCACTCAATATTCCAGGTGTGGCCTCACCAAGGCCCTGTATAATTGCAGCAAGACATCCCTGCTCCTGTACTCGAAATCTCTCGCTATGAAGGCCAACATATCATTTGCCCTTTTTACCGCCTGTTGCGCCTGCATGCTTACCTTCAGCGACTAGTGTACGAGAAAACCCAGGTCTCCCCTCTCTGGCTATAAACAGAGAGGGGAGTATGCATTCAGATAATAATCTGCCGCCTTGTTTTTGCTACCAAAGTGGATAACTTCACATTTATCCACATTATACTGCCTCTGCCAGCATTTGCCCACTCACTCAACTTATCCAAATCACCATGAAGCCTCTTTGCATCCTCTTCACAACTTGCCCTCCCACCCAGTGTTTTGTCATCTGCAAATTTGGGGATATTACATTTAGTTCCCTCATCTAAATCACTAATATATATTGTGAATAGCTGGGGTCCTAGCACTGATCCCTGCAGCAATCCACTAGTCACTGCCTGCCATTCGGAAAAAGACCCATTTATTCCTACCCTTTGTTTCCTGTCTGCCAACCAATTTTCTATGCATCGAAATACACTACCTCTAGTCCCATGCACTTTAATTTTACACGCTAATCTCTTATGTGGGACTTTGTCAAAAGCCTTCTGAAAGTCCAAATAAACCACATCCACTGGCTCCCCCTCATCAACTCTACTAGTTACATCCTCGAAGAATTCTAGTAAATTTGTCAAGCATTATTTCCCTTTCGTAAATCCATGCTGGCTCTCTGTCTGATTCTACCACTGTTCTCCAAGTGCTCTGCTATAAAATCTTTGATGATAGACTCTAGAATTTTCCCCACTACTGACGTCAGGCTGACTGGTCTATAATTCCCTGTTTTCTGTCTACCTTCCTTTTTAAATAGTGGGGTTACATTAGCTACCCTCCAATCTGTAGGAACTGTTCCAGAGTCTATAGAATCTTGAAAGATGTCCACCAATGCATCCACCATTTCTAGGGCCACTTCCTTAAGTATTCTGTACCTGGATGTAGATTATCAGGCCCTTGGGATTTATCGGCCTTCAATCCCATCTATTTCCCCAACACCGTTTCTGTACTAATACTGATTTCCTTCAGTTCCTCCCTCTCACTAAACGCTGTGTTCCCCAACATTTCTGGTATGTTGTTTGTGTCCTCCTTTGCGAAGACAGAACCAAAGTATGCATTTAGTTGGTCAGCCATTTCTTTGTTCCCCATAATAAATTCCCCTGTTTCTGACAGTAAGGGACCTACATTTGTCTTCACTAATCTTTTTCTCTTCACATACCTATAGAAACTTTACAGTCAGTTTTTATATTCCCCGCAAGCTTGCTCTCATACTCTATTTTCCCTTTCTTAATCAATCCCTTGGTCCTCCTTTGCTGAATTCTAAACTGCTCCCAATTCTCAGGTCTGTTTGTTTTTTTTCTGGTGAATTTATAGGCCTCTTCCTTGGATCTAATGCTATCTCTAATTTCCCTTGTAAACCATGGTTTGGCTACCTTTCCCGTTTTTACTTATGCGCCAGACAGGAATAAACAATTGTTGCAGTTCATCCATGTGCTCTTTGAATGTTTGCCATTGCCTATCCACCATCATCCCTTTAAGTAACGTTTCCCAATCCATCATAGCCAACTCGCACCTCATACCTCCATAGTTTCCTTTATTAAGATTCAGGACCCTAGTCTCAGAATCAACTATGTCACCCTCCATCTTGATGAAGAATTCTATCATATTATGGTCGCTCATCCCCAAGGGGTCTCGCACGACTAGATTGTCAATTATTCCTCTCTCATTACACAATACCCAGTCTAGGATGGCCTGTTCCCTAGTTGGTTTCTCAACGTATTGGTCCAGAAAACCATCCCGTATACACTCCAAGAATTCCTCCTCTATGGTATTGTGACTAATTTGATTTGCCCAATCTATATGTAGATTGAGGTCACCCATAGTTACAGATATTCCTTTATCATGTGCGTCTCTAATTTCCTGTTTAATGCCATTCCCAACATCGCCACTACAGTTTGGGGGTCTATGTACAAACCCCACTAACGTTTTTTGCCCCTTAGTGTTTCTCTGCTCTACCCATACAGATTCCACATTGTCAGAGCTAATATCCTTCCTCACTATTGCGTTAATTTCCTCTTTAACCAGCAATGCAACTCCACCGCCAGTGTGTGCCAGAACAGAGAGACATGAGCGTATACGTGCACAAATCGTTGAAGGTGTCAAGGCAGGTTGAGAAAGTGTTTAAAAAGGCATACGGGATCCTGAGCTTTATAATGAGAGGCATGGAGTACAAAAGCTAGGAAGTTACGGTGAACCTTATTAAACACTAGTTCAGTCTCAACTGGAGTGTTGTGTCCAATTCTGGGCATTGCACTATAGGAATATGTCCAGGTTTTAGAGTTGTTGCAGAAAAGATTTATGAGAATGCTTCCAGGGTGAGGATGTTCAGTTATATGGATAGATTGGAAAAGATGGGTTTGTTCTCCTTGGAGAAGAGAAGGTTGAGAGGAGATTTAATAGGTGTATTCAAAATCATGAGGGGTCCAGATAGCGTGGATAGGGAGAAACTGTTGCCATTGGCACAGGGTCAAGAACCAGAGGATACAATTTAAAATGATTGCCAAAAGAACCATTGGCGACATGAGGAGAAACTTTATCACTCAGCGAGTGGTTAGGATCTGGAATGCACTGCCTGACAGAAACGATTAACCAAATGGCGGCCTCCTGTGCTGTAACCATTCTAAGATTAAATGAAGCATTGTAAGTGAAATAAAAATGAAGATGCTGGAAATACTCAGTAGGTCAGGCAATATCTGTGTAGAGAGAAACAGAGTTAACTTTTCAGATCAGTGACCTTTCCTCTTTGTTTTCAATTTCCTCCATAGCCTCGCCCCTTCCTATCTCCATAACTTCCTTCAGCCCTAGAGGCCTTTTGAGGTCTCCGAGTTCCTCCATTTCTGGTCTCCTGTGCATCTCCGATTTTAATCGCTCCACCACTAGAGCTGTGCTTTCAGCTGCCTTGGCCCTGAACTGTAGAATTTCCTCTCTTAAACCCATCCGCCTCTATCTGTCTCTCTTTTAAGATGCTCCTTATAACTTACCTCTTGGATCAAGCTTTCGCTCATCTTTCCTGATTTTTTTTTCCTGAGAGCTTGGTGTTGCTAATGTTTCTACTGATATCGCTCTTGTAGTAGAACAGCTCAAGGTACGCACATTTAATGTTAAGCTGTTATAAAGCTTTAGCATAACTTCCTTGCTTTTGTACTCTATGCCTTTATTTATAAGACCAAGGATTCCATATGCCTTTTTAGCATTATCTCAACTTGTCCTGCCACCCTAAAAGACCTGTGTCTCTACACCCCAAGGTCTCACTGTTCCTGTACCCCCTTTTTAAAATTGTACCACTTAGAATGAGAAAAAGCAATATAAACTTTCTACCAAAACAAATCACTTCATACTTGTCTGCATTATCTTTCATCTGCCATATGTCTGCCCATTTCGCCAGTCTGTTTCTATGTTCTTCACTTTTCACTACATTTCCTAGTTTTGTGTCATAGGAGCATAGGAACAGGAGTAGGTCATTCAGCTTGTCAAGCCTGCTCTGCCATTCAATTTGATCATGGCTGATCATCTACCTCAATGCCACTTTCCCATGCTATCCCAATATCCCTTGATGTCAGTAGTGTCCAGATATCCATCGATTTCTGTCTTGAAGATGCTCAATAACAGCCCTCTGGAATAGAGAATTCCTAAGATTCATCACCCTCTGAGTGAAGAAATTCTTCCTCATCTCAGTCTTAAATGGCCTGCCCCTTATTCTGAGACTACGTCCCCTGGTTCGAGTCTCACCAGCCAGGGGAAACATCCTATCTACATCCACCCTGTCGTGCCCTGTAAGAATTTTGTAAGTTTCAATGAGACCACCTCTCATTCTTCAAAACTCTAGAGAATACTGGCCCAGTTTCTTCAATCTCTCCTCATGAGATAATCCTGCCGTCCCAGGGATTAGTTTGTTCAACCTCCATTGCACTCCCTCGAAGACAAGTATATCCTTCTTTAGATGAGACCAAAACTCTACACTGTACTCCAGGTGTGGTCTCACCAAGGCTCTATACAATTGCAGCAAGACTTCTTTACTCCTGTACTCAAAACCCCTTTCGATGAAGGTCTTCATATCATTTGCCTTCCTAATTGCTTGCTGCACCTGCATACTAGCTTTTAGTGACTCATGAACAAGGACACCCAGGTCCCTTTGGACATCAACACTTCCCAACATCTCACTATTTAAGAAATACTGTCTTTCTGGGTTTTTTTTCTACCAAAGTGAATCACTTCGCACTTATTCACATTATATTCCATCTGCCATGTTCTTGCCATTTCACTTAGCCTGTCCAAATCCGTTTGAACCCTCCTTACATCCTGCTCACAACTTGTATTCCCACCTAGTTTTGTGTCATCAGAAAATTTGGAAATATTATATTTGGTTCCCCACATCCAAATAATTTTATATAGATTGTGAACAGCTGTGGCCCCAGCACAGATCTTTGCGGTACCCCATTAATAACAACCTGCCATCCTGAGAATGACCCGTTTATTCCTACTCTGTGTTTTCTGTCTGTTAACCAATTCTCAATCCATACCAGTATCCATCCCAATCCGATGTGCTCTAATTTTGCTTACTAACCACCTGTGTGGGACCTTTTATCAAAAGCCTTCTGAAAATCCAAGTACACCACATCCACTGGTTCTCCTTTATGCTACAAGTAACATCCTCAAAAAAAAAAACTCCCAACAGGTTTGTCAAACATGATTTCCATCTCAAACACCCATGTTGACTCTGACCAATCATATCATTATTTTCTAAGTGAATAGTTATTACATCCTTTATAATGGATTCTAACATTTTCCCTACTACTGACGTCGAACTAACAGGTCTGTAGTCCCCTGTTTTCTCTCTCTCCTTTCTTAGATTTTGCTACTTTTGTTACATTTGCTACTTTCCAGTCTGCAGGAACCTTTTCAGAAGCTATAGAATTTTGAAAGATAACCACGAATGCATCCACTATCTCTATAGCCACTCCTTCAACGCTCTGGGATGTAGATTTATCAACCTTCATTCCAGTTAATTTTTCGCATACTACCTCTTTATTAATAACAATTTCTTTCAGTTCTTCATTTTCACATCTCTTGGGGTTCCCTAGTATTTCTGGGAGATTTTCTCTATCTTCCTCCATGAAGACAGACAGAAAGTAACTGTTCCGTTTCTCCTCCATTTCCCTATTCTCCATTATAAATTCTCCTGTCTCCGCCTGTAATGGGCGCAGATTTGTCTTTGCTAATCTTTTCCTTTCCACATTCCTAAAGAAGCTTTTACAGTCCACCTCTATGTTTCTTGCTAGCTTGCATTCATATCCTCTTTTCCCTTTATCAGTTTCTTGGTCATCCTTTGCTGGATTCTAAATTCCTTCCAATCTCAGGCTTACCACTTTTTCTAGCAACTTTATAAGCCGTTTCCTTTGATTCTATGCAATCTTTAACTTCTTTTGTTAACCACGGTTGATTCATCTTCTAAGACACAAAAACCCAACAGCAATGTATATTTATTGTAGACCATGTAATAATAATACTTTAAATGCTAACCATTAACTGTCTACTGTCAAATCTTTTAGTGTATTTTCCCCAATCCACCATAGCCACCATAGCCACCTTGCCTCTCATACCTTAATAGGTTCCTTTGTTCAGATTTAAGACCCTAGTTTCAGAATGAGCTATATCACTTTCAAACTTGATGTTAAATTCTATTATTATGGTCACTATTTCCCAAAAGCTCCTTTACAGCAAGGTTATTAATTAGCCCTTTCTCATTACATAATACTAGTTTAAAGTAGCCCGATCCCTCATTGGTTCTTCAATGTACTGCTCCAGAAACTCATCTCGCACGCAGTTCAGGAATTCATCCGCCACACCATTAGTTTTGATTAGGTTTACCCAGTTGAAGATGCCCGTTATTACTGTATTACCCATATTACATGCAACTCTAAATTCCTGATTTATACCGTGTCCAACATTATCACAACTGTTGGGGCTATAAACAGCTCCCTCCAATGTTTGCTGCGCTTGCTGTTTCTTAGCTCCATTACTCCATTACATCCTTTACTAAGATCCTCTCTCACTAATGTACTGAGCTTGTCCCTTATTAAGAGTCCTACCACACCTTTTCCTTTTGCCTTTCCTTCCACTTTTAAACAGGGGTATGCTAACACTCTGAGAGTAGCTGTAGCTAGTTAATTAGGTAGCCAGCTTAGACTGGTTTCTGAGCTCTAACAGAGCTGCCACAGCATTGTTTTCAGAGTATAAATTCATGGGACTCTCAGTGCTGTTTGTCTGCATTGAGTGTTGCTGGAGGGCACAGAGTGTTAAGGGAGTTTGGTAATTGAGGGAGTTCGGTAAGGAGAAAAACTATAAATTAAGTAAATAAATTTGAGTGCACAGAGTGTAAAGTGGGAGTTTGGTGAGGGAGGGGCTCCTTTCTTTCTTCTACCTTTTTTCAGCCTCCAGTAGCAGCCTCCCTCTGGTACAGGGCAAGACGTTGATTGGTGAGTAACTGGCAAGTTATTTCACTTATCATTGTTATAAGTTTTTAAAGTTACACTATGGCAGATCAGCTCGGCCAAGTGGAATGTATGTCCTGCGTTATGTGGGAATTCATGGTCGCGTCACGTGTCCTTGACAAACATATGCAGGAAATGTCACCAGTTGCAGAAGCTTGAGCTCCGGTTTTCAGAACTCTAGCAGCGACTGGAGTCACTGTTGTGCATCTGCGAGGCAGAGGACTATGTGGAAAGCACGTTTCGAGAGGCGGTCACACCGCAGATTAAGAGCGTGCAGGCAGAGAGGGAATGGGTAAGGGCCAAGCAGTCTAAGAGAACCAGGCAGGCAGTGCAGGAGTCCCCTGTGTCTATCTTGCTTGCTAATTGGTTTTCCATTTTGGATACTGGTGAGAGCAATGGTTCCATGGGCGAGTGCAGCCAGAGCAAAGTCTGTGGTAGCACAGGTGGCTCAGCTGCACAGGACGGGAGGAAGAAGCGTGGAAGAGCAATAGTGATAGGGGATTTGATAGGGGATCAGACAGGTGTTTCTGCGGCAGTAAACGTGACTGCAGGATGGTGTGTTGCCTCCCTGGTGCCAGGGTCAAGGATGTCATGGAGTGGCTGCAAGATATCCTCCTGGGGGAGGGTGAACAGCCAGAGGTCATGGTCAACATTGGTACCAGTGACATAGGTAGGAAGAGGGATCAGGTCCTGAAAGCAGGTTTTAGGGAGTTAGGAAGGAAATTAAAAAGCAGGATCTCCAAAGCAGTAATCTCAGGATTACTCCCAGTCCCACGTGCTAGTGAGCATAGGAATAGGAGAATTGATCGATTGAACATGTGGCTGGAGAATTGGTGTAGGAGGGAGACAATTCTGTGGCATTGGGACTGGTGCTGGGGCAGGTGGGACCTGTACAAGATGGATAGGCTACACCTTGACAGGACCGGAACTAACATCCTCGCTGGGACATTTGCTAGTGCTGTTGGGGAGGATTTAAGTTAGCTTGTCGGGGATGGGAACCTGAGTGGTAGCTCAAATTGGAAGGGAGTAAAGCTGGTAACAGGAGGTATAAAAGTAGCAAGTGACATTAGAAGGCAGGCGAAACAAAGGCGAGCATCAACTAGGCTTGGAATGCAGAAGTCAAGACGACAAGGTTAAGGACACTCTACCTGAATGCACACAGCATTCGCAACAAAGTAGATGATTTACAGGCCCAAATAGAGGTAAATGGGTATGATCTACTTGCCATAATGGAAACGTGGCTACAGGGTGACCAGGACTGGGAACTGAATATTCAAGGATATTCGACATTTAGGAAGGACAGGCATAAAGGAAAAGGAGGTGGTACTGTGCTGATAATGAGGGATGGGATCAGTACATTAATAAAGGAGGATTTCAGATCGGAAGAACAAAACGTGGAATCTGTTTGGGTGGAGCTAAGAAACAGCAAGGGGCAACAAACATTGGTAGGAGTTGTTTATAGGCCACCACACAGTAGTGGTTAGTGTGGGGCATGGCGTTAATCAGGAGATTAGAGAGGCATGTAGCATGGTTAATACAGTAATCATGGGTGACTTCAATCTGCACATAGACTGAGTATAACTAATGAGCACTAATGCTGTGGAGGACAAATTTCTGGAGTGTGTTCGGGATGGTTTTCTAGAACAGTATGTTGAGGAACCAACTAGAGAACAGGCTAGTTTAGATCTAGTATTATGTAATGAGAAAGGGCTATTTAATAATCTTGTTGTAAAAGACCCTTTCGAGATGAGTGACCATAATATGATAGAATTTTACATTATGTTTGAAAGTGAAGTAGGTCAATCTGAAACCAGGGTATCAAATTTGAACAAAGGAAATTATGAAGGTATGAGGGGCAAATTGGCTGAGGTGGATTGGGAAAATATATTAAAAGGTATGACAGTACATAGGCAATGGATAGTCTTTAAACAAATATTATGTAGTTTACAGCAACTATACATTCCTTCAAGGCACAAAAACCCCAAAAGTAAAGGCAGTCAACTGTGGCTAACAAAGGAAGTTAGGGATTGTATAAGATTAAAAGAAAAGATCTATAAAGTTGTCAGAAATAGCAGTAAACCTGAGGATTGGGAGGATTTTAGAATACAGCAAAGGACGACGAAGGAACTGATAAAGAAAGGGAGAATAGAATATGAATGTAAGCTAGCAAAAAATATAAAAACAGACTGTAAAAGCTCCTATAAGTATGTAAAAAGGAAATGCTTGGCTATGACAAATGTAGATCCATTACAGACAGTCAGGAGAATTTATAATGGGGAATAGAGAAATGGCAGAGAAGCTAAATGATTACTTTGTGTCTGCTCTGAGGAAGATACAAGAAATCTCCCTGAATTAGAGATCCAAAGGATTGGGGGGAATGAGGAATTGAAGGAAATTAATATTAGTAAGAAGGTTGTATTGGAGAAATTAATGGGGCTGAAGGTTGATAAGTTCCCAGAGCCTGATATTCTACATCCCAGAGTGTTGAAAGAGGTAGCTTGGGAGATGGTGGATGCATTGGTGATCATCTTCCAAAATTCTATAGATCCTGGAGCAGTTCCTGCAGATTGGAAGGTAGCAAATGTCATCCCGCTATTTAAGAAGGGAGGGAGAGAGAAAACTGGGAATTACAGACCTGTTAGCCTTGCATCAGTAGTTGGGAAAATGCTAGAATCTATTCTAAAGGATGTGATAATTGGACACTTGGATAATAATGATCTGATTGGGCATTGTCAACATGAATTTATGCATGGGGAATCATGTTTGATGAACCTGTTGGAGTTTTTTGAGGATGTTACTAACGGAAATGATAAAGGCAAGTTGGTGGACGTGGTATACCTGGATTTTCAGAAGGCTTTTGATAAAGTCCCCCACAGGAGGGTGGCTAGCAAAATTGAAGCACATGGGATTGGAGGTAATGTTCAGTTCAGTTCAGAGATACAGCACTGAAACAGGCCCTTCGGCCCACTGAGTCTGTGCCGACCATCAACCACCCATTTACACTAATCCTACACTAATTTCATATTCCTACCACATCCCCACCTGTCCCTATATTTCCCTACCACCGACCTATACTAGGGGCAATTTATAATGGCCAATTTGCCTACCAACCTGCAAGTCTTTGGCATGGATTAAGGATTGGTTAACAAAGAGAAAGCAGAGAGTAGGAATAAATGGGTCATTCTCGCATTGGGAGGCTGTGACTAGTGAGGTACTGCAGGGATCAGTGCTTGGGCCCCAGCTGTTCGCAATTTATATCAATGATTTGGATGTGGGGTCCAAATGTGGTATTTCCAAGTTCGCAGATGACACAAAACAAGGTGGGAATGCGTGTTGTGAGGAAGATGCAAAGTGGCTTCAAGGGAATTTGGACAGACTTAGTGAGTGGGCAAGAATATGGCAGATGGAATATAATGTGGAAAAATGTGAGGTTGTCCACTTTGGTAGGAGGGACAGATGCGCAGAGTATTTCTTAAATGGTAAGCGATTAGAAAGTGTAGATGTATAAATGGGCCTGCGTGTCCTTGTCAATAAGTCGCTGAAAGCTGACATGCAGGTGCAGCAAGCAATTAAGGCTAATGGTATGTTGGCCTTTATCGCAAGAGGATTTGAGTACAGGAGTAGTGCTTCAGTTGTATAGAACTTGGTTAGACAGCACCTGGAGTACTATGTGCAGGTTTGGCCTCCTTACCTTAGGAAGGATATTATTGCCATAGAGGGAGTGCAACGAAGGTTCACCAGACTTGTTCCCAGGATGGTGGGACTGTCCTTTTGAAGAGAGTTTGGGGAAACTGGGCCTGTATTCTCTAGAATTTCAAAGAATGAGAGGTGATCTCATTGAAACCTACAACGTACATAAAGGGATAGACAGGGTAGATGCAGCTAAGATGTTTCCGCTGGTTGGAGAGTCAGGAACCAGGGGGCACAATTTTAAAGTAAGGGGGAGCCACTTAGGACAGAGGTGAGGAGAAATTTCTTTACTCAGAGGGTTGTGAATCTTTGGAATTCTCTTCCCCAGAGGGCTCTGGAAGCTCAGTCATTGAGTATGTTTAAAGCAGAGATTGACAGATTTCTAAATACAAATGACATAAGGGGATATGATGATATTGTGGGGAAAAAGGCATTGAAGTGGATGATCAGCCATGATCATATTGAATGGTAGGGCAGGCTCGATGGCTGAATGGCCTATTCCTGCTCCTATGTTCCTAAATGATGCATATCCTGGAGTATTCATTTCCCAGTCTTGCTCCCCCTGTGACGATGTCTTGTGGTGGCATATAAATCATACCCATTTATCTCTCTTTGTGCTAATGCTGCATGCATTCAGATAGAGTGCCCTTAACTTTGTCTTTTGAATATTATTCCGCATTTTGGTCCTATTTGATGCTTGCCTGAGCTGTCTGTCTTCTAATTTGGCTTACAACAGTTTTGCTTCCCTCCAATCTTCCCTTCCTACCACACATTATCAGTTCCTTCGTTGCTACATTGTCATCTGCAGCTTTGAAAGTATGCCCTGTATACCCAAGTCCAGGCCATTAGTATACATCAAAAAGAGTAGTGGTCCCAGTCCTGATCTCTTTGGGGCCACAATTTCACACTTCCCTCTAGTCTGAAGACAACTGTTCATAACTTTTCTCTGATGTTTAACCAATTTTGTATCAATGCAGTACTGCCCATTTAATCCCATGTTTTGCTAACTAGTCTATTCTGTGGTATTTTATCAAACACCTTTCAGAAGTTCACATTCAAATCAACAGCACTACCTTCATTCACCCTATCCGTAACTTCGTCGAAGAACTCAAATCAATCAGTTTGTCAAACACGATTTGCCTTTATAAGACCTGTATAAAATTGTACTTTTTAATGAAGTTTTATATAGATCTTAGGATTATTATGAAGGAAAAACAGTAAAGCAGCAATACCATTATTTAAGACCATGAACTACTTCTGACGTGTGTAGATAAATACAAACATATTAGTAAAACTTTGGCTTGCTGGATCTCTAACACCTCTAACTTGATGCTGCCGGAGCTTTCGGCTTGACTTGAGAGACACTTTTACGTGCTTGTAGTAGACAACGTAATCAAACAGTACATGCTTGGCTGATTTTAGCATTGTGCAGACGTGAATTAACAAAGACTGAGCACCTGTTCTGTTGAAATAAATGAAGCACTTGAGACACTGTAACATGCAAGTTTAAAATTGGTATTAATGCAAATAAATAATGGGTATCACTTTTAAGCTGATATAAGCAACTGCCTTTTTTAAACATGTTTTAAGTAGTGTGGACTGGACAAGATTTTTTTATTTGAAAAATTTTGGTATGTAGAAATTTCTGGACACCAGTTTAGATGTTGCCAGTATCGTATATACTGCAGATTAAGTATAGATTAAATACTATGTAGGAGAACAGTAAGAAAATAAAACAAAAATATAACTTGTGACTAAAATTTGTTGCAGGGTTTTGGAGGAAGCAGTAATACACAGATGTCTCGGTTGCAGGTTGACTTTTCTATACCTGCAGCTCAAAACTTTGCTGCTTCTGATAGTACTGTCAGAGAGAGACTCTTTGTGGTATTCAATCCAACTGTTCTGCCCCTTGATGTATTGGAGGATCTGTTCTGGTAAGGAATTGTTTTAGACTTTTGAAGTGCCTTAAAATTGCTTAGATATGTTTTTTTTTTTGCTACTCAGTTCACTGTTAGTCTGAAAAGATCAATGTTCAGATTTCTTATTACTTTTCCCTTTGCAAATGGTATTGTTAGGAAATGTGAATTGTGAAGGAGAGCAGAAAAATGAAAAAAGGACATTAAGTGAGTGGGTAGAATGATGGTAGATGCACGTTAATGTAACAAAGTATGAGAGGATACAAGTATCAAATGTGATCTAATCGGGAAATGCTTGCGGAGCAGACGTGCAAAATGATTTAGGGCTTCAGGTGCATATGTCATTTAAAAGCTGACTCGCGTTTTGAGTACTGGTAAAGCATAATTTGGAATATTGTGCTGAACTCTTAATCTTAAGATTGTTCTGACCATGAAAGAAGTTGTCATGGTGATGTTTTGAATGGAAATAAGTTGAAGACAAGGTTAAAGGGTGATTTTAATTGTCGTGTTTAAACTAATGAAGAGCTAGGTAGGGCATGGCTCTTCCCTCCACTGGAGGAGTCCAGAGCAAGACATATCAATTAAAGAATGAAACCAGGAAAAATTTGTTCACAAAAAGGGTTGGGATTGTGGAACATTGCTCCAGAAGATCATGGATGCAAAGTTTTTTTTAAAACAGAGTTAGAGTAGTGACGGTTATGAGGTGGGGGGGGTAAGAATTTGAATTGATTAGAGCTGTTATGGGGAGTAAATTGTGGAGAGGCTTAATGAGCCAAATTATCGCGCTCTCCTGTTCGTATGTTTTCCTTACAGTTGTATATAGTTAAAATTACGACAATTTTTAAACCTTCATTAACCGTTGAACCAAGTCAATGATATGTGCATTTTCTATGTTACTTGTCACCATACTTCTGATGCCCAAATTAATCTCTCAAAAGCTTCACTGTTTTTAGGATTTTCCAGTTTTCACTTGTAATGAAGTACCTCTTGCTCTAAATGTTGTATTTGAACTTTGTAACATTTTAAATTACTAATAAATGCATGAAATTAGATTGGCAGTCAACTGATCTTGTATGCACACTTGTACATGATTTGTTTTTCTTAGAAATTGAAGTTTACTTTTTTTTTTCATATACTAATGTTTTTTCCTAGTCGTTTTGGGAACCTCATTGAAGTGTACTTGGTGCCAGGGCGTAACATTGGCTATGTTAAATATGCTGAAAGGCACAGTGCTACTAATGCCATGGAAGCCTTGCATGGGAAGGTTGTTAATGGTATCAAGCTCAAAGTAATGTTAGCTGATCCTCCAAGAGAAGAGTCGCACAAACGGCAGCGAACACACTAAGAATATCCACAAAAGATTGTCCAAAGGTAAGCTTTATTTTTAAACTTGATTTACAGAACTGAATGATACTGTGGGCCATAATTTGCTGTGACAGGGCATCTAACAGCGTCTGCCATTAGATTTGCCCGTGCGTGTTAAGGTTTTTAACTTTTGCATGGCAATTTGCTGAAAGTATGAGCTGATAATGGGGCAGCAAGCAACACCTGGCATCGGGGATGTGAGTGGACAGGATCAGTAACTGTGTATCTCCTTAACTAATCAGACTGAAGGTTTGTGAACTTAGCGCAAGGACTGAGAAGGAAATGTAAGTTAGAATGAGTGATTTCTTTGTCAAATCAAGTAAAACGAGGGAAAGAAAGACCAAGAAAAAGAATGGAAAAGTAAGAATTTAAAGTTTTTTTTTTACATTTTTAATACCTCCAACAATTAAAACTTGAAGGACTGAGGCTCCATATTTGTAATAGTTATTTTTCAGTGCCAGAGAGGTTGACAGGCTGCAATTAACAATTATCGTGTTGTTGAAAGGGTACTTAGACTGAAATGGACAAGAATTAACTTTTTGTTGTGAGTTTAGTTTGTATATAGCATGCAAGTACCACATCTTCACGCTGCACAACGATTAGGCAATCATTGAGATGCTGTTTCCATGAAGCTAATGGCAGAGTGGCACACCTTTTGGATTTCTGCATTTAACCATGCATTTATGCATAAATAACGCCGAGTGCTATTAGGCTCTCCATTATTTAAACAAATTATGGGCCAATATTTTGTGATTACATGTTGTATCTAGGTTGGCATTCAGCCCAGACAAATGGGATTAAAGAAAATAACACTCGTGGCTATGGAGTCCAAAGTGAAAATGGCCCAGGCATTCTTATTTTAGATCTAGTCAGACTTCTATGAACTGCCAGTCTCCGGTTTGATGCAAAAAGGCACCAAGTTTGTTCTGTGATTAAGATTGAAGAGAGTAGAATACTGGTATATGGTAGGGACGTTCCTCTGAAATTGGTCTTGGCACATTATTGGGATAATGCAACAAGATTTCTGCTCGATACATACCTGATTTTGGAAGTTCTCATTGCTGTAATTGGGTGCAAAACCAAAACTTTGTTTTGCCAGCATCTACCCTTGTGTTGCTGTCTGAAGTCTTCCATTAATTTGATTTAACATTTTTAATAGTGTCTCTTTTCAGTGTGGCAAATTCATGTCCTGCCAACAAAACTCTTCACTTCCAGTTAAGGATATAAATAAACATTGCAGTTTCTTTCATTTTTATTATATTGAAATATGAGTGTTTAGCTTATAGATTATACAGAATAATTTTTGGTATGCATTCACTGTACTGTAGATTCTTTTTGACAATCTGCCAATGACCTACTGAAATTTTGATGTCTTTGGGTAGCATTTTAAACTGGATGCTGTAAAGTTTACCACAATTTTTACATAGTATACCTAAAAGTGTGCTACTATTAAAGACATTCTGAAATTACTATTTGAAATTTATAATGGTGATGGGATTCTTCAATATTTAAGGATGAGTGTATGGGGCAATTGGTGCAATCTGTTGACCATCATTCTCTTTATTCGAGTTCTTCTAAAAACCCACCAACTGATTATTTTCCAATTACTGTAAGGCAAGGGGGAGATTTACGCTATATTTTCCGTCCACGCACATGCAAGATTTGTATAAGCTCAGTAAGCATCTTTGCTGCCTGATAGTTTAATTAGAAAGCTGAACTATTTTGCAACTTTTTGTTTAAAATATAAATCTTGAAGGAATGCTTAGTTTTTTTTCTAGCATCTAAAACTCGTATTTATTTGACTAATTCCACAAATTAGTCTTGTTTTTACATGTTGCACTGCATTACAAAATGTTTTAGTGACTTTTTTTTAATAAACACATCAATGGTGTAAAAATGTACAATAAAATTTACCATATTCTTAAGACAGAGTCCTTTTCCTTTAGTGTCAATTAACTCTTATTTTGTATACAGGTATAAAACTGGCAACTCAACTGCCAATGCACTAATGAATATTCCCAGAACTAAATTGCCAAAAAGACTTTTTTGCTTTCAGCATTTTTTTCCTCCAGGGTAAAGGATTGGCAAAACAACCTGGAGCCTTATAGGGAAGCCTGGTATTAATAGTAGACACATTTTAAATGTCTTGAGTATATAATTTATAGAAAAAGTTAAATCATCTAATTTTCATCAGGGGATTTCCTGGAACATAATTTGTACTGTACCTGTAGACTTTTATTCCTTGTTAACCGATGCTTTTTACATTTTCACAGCACTCTTTTATAAATGTTTTTGTTTCTGCAGAGTGGGGACAAATGACATGACACATCAGCTGACTGACTGGCTACTTGACAGTACACAGTGACTTCCACTCGTGACCTTTGCTAGTAACTGAGCAGTTAACTTTTTTATTTTCTGGGAATGGGCAGCGAGTGAAGACTTTGACAGATATTGATTAGAGTGTTTAAGATAGGAATTTTAATAGCTTGAAGAAACTTACTCTAATCCATGTAACCTTTGTGTTACCAGCCATTATAATTTGAATTGTACCTGTTAGCTATGTAGTCTTACATAACTTGTACGGAACATAATAAAACTTGTTTGTGAAACATTCTGGTTTTGTATACTTTCTGAATGGCTTTATTTCACAATATGGTGACTGAAGTACAGAGTAAATTAAACCCATTGCTTAGTATGTAAACTGCGATTGAGTAGTACCTGTAAGCATGCTGGATGAAACAAAATGGTTTGTCAGTATCCACATTAAGATATATATATATATATATATATTCTTTTTGCTCTGGGTGCACAATACATTTGTAGAGGATCAATAAAATTAATTTTAGTAAAAGTTATCTTTATTTGGCTTGTGTCCTTTTGCGAGAGCACTGCTAAGTACTTGATTGTATATGTTGAGGCATTTCATGTTAAACATCTTACTTTTACATTGACAAATACAGGTAGATTTTAATGAGTAGAGTTCAATTTTTATAAGTTAGCATTTTTGCAAATAGTATAAATTAAAATAACTGAGAATTAGATTCCTGATGGACACAGTCCTTCATTGGTAAAAAGGAGGTCATAGTAGTGCATTAGTGATTTAAATATTTGAAGTTCTCCACCCCTCCCTGATCCAACACTGCTGACTATTAAGTAGCCTATTGCAGCATATTCTGAAAAAGCTCACGGAATCAAAGATAAATAGAAACTGATTTTTTTAGGTTGAGAAACACTGCATTCACCTCTAGTGAGTATGTTTAAAAAAAAACTACTGCAAGCATTCAAATAAAAATGGAAAGATGGTAATTTAGTATTTTAATTCAGATGTAGGGTAACTTTTTCACTCTAAATTCGTAATAATCAGGTGAGCTCTTAAGTGTTTCTCTAGTGCCAAGCTTGCATCAAAAATTGTGATTTTGTATGAATCAAAATGTAAACAGTTACCACGCTAGTCTTTGATTTTGCTCAAGTAAAGCTGGAATGGAAACAGTTCAGAAAAAGCTGGATTAATATGTGACAAAATTCACTACCTTGAAATGGGTATAGTAATAAAGAACATCTGTCAGGTTAATGAGTAAATTGTGTGGTTATGAAAGTACTTCAGGTACCTTATCAAATTTCTGTCTGTTGATAAAGCATTAACCTTAGATGTGTTTATCCATATATACATCATCTCAATTAAAATCTTGATTTAAAGTTTAGCACACATTTAATACAATCGTCACAGCAGCTAAATTAATTGGATTATCAATTTTTAAAAACTATTTGCATGAAATGTAGATTGAGTGCAAATTAAATTTGCAGCACTATCCTTCAGTCTTGAATTTAAATCAAAATTAAAGCTCCCTTTACCTGGTGCTATTGGATAGCTGTCTCTCTGCTTGCAAAGTTTCGTATGGTTAATTGTTGGTTAATGCTTTATTTTGTAAGCTACTGAGAATTGTGTATCTTGGATAATGCTTAAATTTGGTTCTTTTCTATTTAAACAGGTTGAAAATTGGTTGTGACCCATAACAGGGACGTGCTGTTAGCACGCACCTAAACCGGGAGGACAGAATTGGGCTTTGATCTCACTGATATTATTTGGGCTGGCTTTAATAAGGGAGGGACTGATCATGAATGCTGTGGGATAAAGGGAGCACTCCTGCTTTTCCTGGTTCAAAAGCAACGTGTTTTGAAAGAATCCTGAACTGAGCAGACCCCATGCTACTCCACTCATTATAATCCCATTTCTGCAAGATGGCTCCATCTTCAGTAGATCCTTTGTTGACAGATTAGCCTCCATTGCCTTCCTGGCCCTCTTCTGTACCCTTGCTGATGCCTGGGGTTCTGCCCTTCATCACTGGGCCCAAAATCTGACAGTTGTACCCCCATTGCCAGCTAGAATCTTCCTTCTGGGCAGGTGGCTGCCCAGTTATCCTTGGCAGCCTTGGCCCCCTGCTCCTCTACCCCTGTAATGCCGGGGGTGGGGGGGTGGTGCTACCCCATTCAAGACCCGAGCGCTGAGTGCCCAATCTCCCTTCAATCTGTGCAGCACCAAGGGCACTCCCTTACCAAGTGCTGAGTCCCCCATTGCCCTGTGGACCCTCTTGTTGGGCCCGGGTGATGCCCTGGAGCTGTCCTGACTGGCTCCCAACTCTTTGCCCACTTCCCTTCAGCTGATCTGTTGCTGAAGATGCAGGTAGCCCATGCGCCCCTTTAAAAATTTCAATTTCAAATCTTGACAAGCTCTTGGTGAGCTTTTACACAGTTTTAATTGGCCTCAGTTGAGTGGGATTTCTGTCTCGCCCTCCCTCTGCCCCGGTGATTATTGCTGGTGCCAGGAACGGTGTCTTGAAACTGACATGCCTTGACAATTCAGCCCCTGGTCTCTGCTTTAATTCCTAAGAGTGTACTTCACAGCAACCTATCAGTGCTGCTTTTAGTGATTGACTGCTATCAATGGAATAGTTAGACTTTAAAAAAAAAAAAATTTGAATGGCACTGGATACAGTTTTAATATGCATAAATCTTTATAATTCAATTTCCTGTGCTGCTGCTTATGATTAACTGGCTGATAGATTTGAAATTTTCAGGTGTTAAATAGAGGCATGATAGTACTCATACATGCACAGAAAAAATGATCTTTTGCAACTAAATTTCCAATGGCCTTTATCAGTATAAATTCAGGAGAACAGCTCGTGGAGGTTCCTTGAGTGCTGCCTTTCTGAAATCTGAACGATATCAACAAAATGCCTTTACAGATATTGTCTTGTATATTAATTCGTTGTACAAGCAATATTACTGAATTGAAGAAAGACATTTTACTTGGTTCTCCCACAATTGGTTAGTTGCGCCTGCAAAAAGCCTGTAGTCATGAAGAAATTGAGAGATCTAAGATCGTTTAAGTGGTCTGAATGCTTGACTTCCAAAGAGAAGCTGATTTTCCTTTTAGATATTTACTTTAACTTGTACTTTGTATCTGAGAAATGTTTCTGTAAGTGTAACCATTATTGGGCAGTTTACATATACAGAATGGCATGATTCATAGAAAATAAATTATGTATATTAAATATGCAGTTAAATATACCATGTATACAAATCTTTGTTTTCCCCTTCAATTTCTTCCTATAACAGTTTCTCTTTAATGTAAGATTTTGTTTGCATGAACTAGGCAGGATGAAATTAGAGTCATGACGCATACAGTAAAGATTCACTAATATATCAAGAATTAGAGATAACAGCTATGAAGAAAGGCATGAAGATTTTTTTTCTTCACTGGATCAGAAAAGTTTTGGGGGGGGGTGGGGTGGTGGTGGTCAGGAGATCCAGAATGTTGCAAAATTGTGAAAGATTTTGAAGGCAAACATTGAAAGATTTTATACATGGGACGATGTAAGCTGACTTTTGAAGTATGGACCCTTAGTTCTCTGTTCCCTCTATAGATGCTGCCTAACCTGAGTATGTTTTAGCCATTCTATGATATTTTCAGATTTCCAGCACCTACAGATTATTTTGTCTTGTTCAGAGTGGGCATTGACTGAGGATTATTAGAAGAATGAAGAAGGAAGTTAGACATTTTTCAGAGGGTTATTAGAATGTGCAATGTTTTGCCATCAGTAGCTATTAAGGTAGAGTATCATATTTAAAAGCAAATTGGAAAATTATTTGAAAATGATGAATATGAAAAGAGAAAGAGCAGGGAAATGGAAGTGGAATAAATGGGGCCATTATTTTCTCCCTACATTTCCTGACTTTACAACCAGGGGTATGCCCATTTCCTGGGTTCAATAGGCAGGCAGAAACTCATTTCGCCAGCTTTCTGGTCACTTTATATTGTCCTGGCATTTCTAAACCTTTCAAGGATGGGGTGAAATTACTGATCCAAATGTAAAGGAGAGGAGGGGGTGGATTCCCAGCCTCCGGCCTCATTTTTATGTTCTCTGGTGTTGGGTACTAACAGTGGATGGGCCTCTGCACCATGTTAATGGCTAGGGCTAGGGAATACCAAGTGCTCTTTTCCTTGTACTGGTGCAGTGTAGTTTAGGTTCAGTGCCAGGGTAGAGGGCATCAGGAAAAATGGCCCCAGTAGCTCTGTTTGAAGAACCAGTAACTGCACAAGAGCACTGGAAAGAATGGCTTCCAGCTATGCTGTAATTTCTCATTTTGATTCTGTGATGAGTATTTTTTGTTAATTTTCTCCTTCAACTTTATTATAATTCGTTCCCTTTGCTTTGTAGCTGTGCATTTAGTTTCCTAGAAACTTAGTTCTTATCCAAATGATCTGGTTTCAAAGTCGATGATTACACAAACCAAAGAAGAAGGATGCTTAGTTTGATATTGATTTATCTGTGCTTTTTTGCAATCTAGCAACAACATTGGCTTGCATTTATATAATGCCTTTAATGTTGTAATGTGTCCCAGGGTGCTTCACAGGAGCATTAACAAACAATATCTGGCACCGAGCCACATGAGATACTGGACAGATAACCAAAAGTTTGACTGAAGAGGTAGGTTTTAAGGAATGCCTGAAGGAGTAGAGGGGCAGAGAGGTTTTGGGAGGGAATTTGAGTTTAGGTGTAAGGCAGAGCCACTGATAGTGGGCGGAGTAAAATAGACGAATGACAATTGGCCAGAATTGGAGTACATAGATCTGGGAAGGTTGCGGGACTGGAGGCTATTTTATGCCCTGAGGCAGTGATGTAGCCCTACATGCATAGCTGCTAGTCATGAAGTAGCACTAGGCCAGTTGCAGATATTTGTTGTCCTGAAGTGGAAATTCTCTTTCCCTTATGCACCAGATGACTTACTGGAGGCTTGGTAGAAAAATCCAGATGTATGGTATAAGAAGACATGTAACATCAGAGATGGAAAATTTGTTGATGGGCTGCAGACAAAGAACAAAGAAAATTACAACACAGGAACAGGCCCTTCGGCCCTCCAAGCCTGCGCCGATCCAGATCCTCTATCTAAACATGTCGCCTATTTTCTAAGGGTCTGTATCTCTTTGCTTCCTGCCCATTCATGTATCTGTCTAGATACATCTTAAAAGACGCTATCGTGCCCGCGTCTACCACCTCCGCTGGCAACGCGTTCCAGGCACCCACCACCCTCTGCGTAAAGAACTTTCCACGCATATACCCCCTAAACTTTTCCCCTCTCACTTTGAACTCGTGACCCCTAGTAATTGAATCCCCCACTCTGGGAAAAAGCTTCTTGCTATCCACCCTGTCTATACCTCTCATGATTTTGTACACCTCAATCAGGTCCCCCCTCAACCTCCGTTTTTCTAATGAAAATAATCCTAATCTACTCAACCTCTCTTCATAGCTAGCGCCCTCCATACCAGGCAACATCCTGGTGAACCTCCTCTGCACCCTCTCCAAAGTATCTACATCCTTTTGGTAATGTGGCGACCAGAACTGCACGCAGTATTCCAAATGTGGCCGAACCAAAGTCTTATACAACTGTAACATGACCTGCCAACCCTTGTACTCAATACCCCGTCCGATGAAGGAAAGCATGCCGTATGCCTTCTTGACCACTCTATTGACCTGCGTTGCCACCTTCAGGGAACAATGGACCTGAACATCCAAATCTCTCTGTACATCAATTTTCCCCAGGACTTTTCCATTTACTGTATAGTTCACTCTTGAATTGGATCTTCCAAAATGCATCACCTCACATTTGCCCTGATTGAACTCCATCTGCCATTTCTCTGTCCAACTCTCCAATCTATCTATATTCTGCTGTATTCTCTGACAGTCCCCTTCACTATCTGCTACTCCACCAATCTTAGTGTCGTCTGCAAACTTGCTAATCAGACCACCTATACTTTCCTTCAAATCATTTATGTATATCACAAACAACAGTGGTCCCAGCACGGATCCCTGTGGAACACCACTGGTCACACGTCTCCATTTTGAGAAACTCCCTTCCACTGCTACTCTCTGTCTCCTGTTGCCCAGCCAGTTCTTTATCCATCTAGCTAGTACACCCTGGACCCCATGCGACTTCACTTTCTCCATCAACCTACCATGGGGAACCTTATCAAACGCCTTACTGAAGTCCATGTATATGACATCTACAGCCCTTCCCTCATCAATCAACTTTGTCACTTCCTCAAAGAATTCTATTAAGTTGGTAAGACATGACCTTCCCTGCACAAAACCATGTTGCCTATCACTGATAAGCCCATTTTCTTCCAAATGGGAATAGATCCTATCCCTCAGTATCTTCTCCAGCAGCTTCCCTACCACTGACGTCAGGCTCACCGGTCTATAATTACCTGGATTTGCCCTGCTACCCTTCTTAAACAAGGGGACAACATTAGCAATTCTCCAGTCCTCCGGGACCTCACCCGTGTTTAAGGATGCTGCAAAGATATCTGTTAAGGCCCCAGCTATTTCCTCTCGCTTCCCTCAGTAACCTGGGATAGATCCCATCCGGACCTGGGGACTTGTCCACCTTAATGCCTTTTAGAATACCCAACACTTCCTCCCTCCTTATGCCGACTTGACCTAGAGTAATCAAACATCTTTCCCTAACCTCAACATCCGTCATGTCCCTCTCCTCGGTGAATACCGATGCAAAGTACTCGTTTAGAATCTCACCCATTTTCTCTGACTCCACGCATAACTTTCCTCCTTTATCCTTGAGTGGGCCAATCCTTTCTCTAGTTACCCTCTTGCTCCTTTATATATGAATTAAAGGCTTTGGGATTTTCCTTAACCCTGTTTGCTAAAGATATTTCATGACCCCTTTTAGCCCTCTTAATTCCTCGTTTCAGATTGGTCCTACATTCCCGATATTCTTTCAAAGCTTCGTCTTTCTTCAGCCTCCTAGACCTTATGTATGCTTCCTTTTTCCTCTTAGCTAGTCTCACAATTTCACCTGTCATCCATGGTTCCCTAATCTTGCCATTTCTATCCCTCATTTTTACAGGAACATGTCTCTCCTGAACGCTAATCAACCTCTCTTTAAAAGCCTCCCACATATCAAATGTGGATTTACCTTCAAACAGCTGCTCCCAATCTACATTCCCCCACCTCCTGCCGAATTTTGGTATAGTTGGCCTTCCCCCAATTTAGCACTCTTCCTTTAGGACCACTCTCGTCTTTGTCCATGAGTATTCTAAAACTTACGGAATTGTGATCACTATTCCCAAAGTAGTCCCCTACTGAAACTTCAACCACCTGGCCGGGCTCATTCCCCAACACCAGGTCCAGTATGGCCCCTTCCCGAGTTGGACAATTTACAAACTGCTCTAGAAAACCCTCCTGGATGCTCCTTACAAATTCTGCTCTAAAGGATTAGAGTTAGTGTATGTCACTTGAATTGGAGTAATGTACCCAAGTTGTTTGTCTATTATCTCTCTGTCCATTCCATGTGTTAATTATTCTCTGAAGAAAAACTCACTATTAATCTTTAAATTTGCTTTTTACCAAATTGAACCTGTGGTCTGTTGTCCTAGTCTTGCAACTTAATTTAAAATATTTGATTTACTTTTTCAATTTCATTTATAATCTTGTGTACCTCGTGTAAGGCCACCTTTCAGATGACTCTTTTACAAGGCAATAAAGTTTCTCCAGTGCAAAAGCAAAATACTGCAGATTCTAGAAATCTGAAATTAAACAGAAAATGTTGGAAATATCCAGCAGGGCAGGCAGCATGTGCGGAAAGAAAGAATTAGTATTTCAGGTTGATGACCATTCTGATCAAAGTTTGTCGATCTGAAATGTTGACTCTGTTTCTCTCCACAGATGCTGCCAGACCTGCTGAGTATTTCCAGCATTTTCTGTTTTTATTTCAAAGTTTCTTCAGTTTTTCCTCAAAATCCAGAGTTCAAGATTAGTGATCAGCTTTGTGGCTCTTTGTCCTGTCTCCAGTGTCTGTATCTTGGTACTTAATGGTTGGTATTATGAGCGTAGTATGCAGTTTGATCATGACTTCTGTTGATTTGTATGTTTTGCCTATTATAGTTCTGCATTTTATTAGCTATGTTGATAGCTACATTGGGCATATTGAGCATTGAGTCAAAAGCTTTTTTCAACTTAATCCATACTTGTGCTCCCATGAATGCTGTTGAAACAAGATTAAGCCATTTTATTCTTCCGGTGTGCAGTAATGTACATCTGTCTGTGTTAAATTAGATCCACCATTGTCTGCCCACTTATTTTGTTCAATTCATTGTGTAAGTTGCAACTTCTAATATCACGGTACTTCCTACTTGGGTATAGACTGCAGTTTTGCATTTAAGTTTGCTTTGGATCCAAATTATTGATGTAACTTGGAAACTAGTGATCTTAAAAATCAATTGTAAGGCAACCACTCAGTACCCCTCCCGCAATATAACTTTAATAAATAACTTGTAGCTTTAAATGGTCATCAACCTGAAATACTAACCACAGATGCTGCCTGCCCTGCTATGTATTATTTCGCCAATTTCTTAGCCATACCCAAGATTTACCCTAAATCCCCACATCTTTAAGCTTAACTAAACCTTTTGTGTGGAACTTTGTCAAATGCTTTCTGGAAATTTAGGCAATATACTCGGGATTATCGCAATTTACTTGGGATGTCACTTCCTCAACAAGTCTAAGATTGGTCAGGCAGGATTTTCCCCTTCTGTTAGCTTAAGTTTTTATTGTGCATATAATCTTCAAGTTTGGACTTGATGATTAATGCCATTGTAATGCAGACACATGGTATGTGAGAACATGAAAGTTATGTTAATAGCTGACTTAAAATCAACCCAAAATATATTGGGAAAATCCAAGTGGTTTAAAGTCAAAACTAATAAATATTATGTAAAACATAACATTGACTGCTTCATGATGGTGTTGGGGAAGGCATCAGATTTCTTTTATGTTTCTTATTCCAAACTGATATTTGTAAAAGTCCAAGGCAACATTAAAAAAAATGGTAGTGGTACCTTGAGGGCAGCCGCCACCGAATGATTGATTGGTATGATTGGGGATTTAGAAATTCCCAAGACCAGGAGGGTGAGTGTTTAACTTTAAAATGGCTAATTCCACCCAGGACAACTTAAATTGTTTAGGCAAGCTTGTTCATCAACACCTCAGCAGTATACTGAGAATCTTTGGAACAATTAAGGTTGATGTTCGGCTTGCAGGATAAATACACGGTTTAAAGCTTAAACTCAGATTAAACACAACCCTAAATAGACCAATTAGCAAACCAAAAGTAAAACAGAGGGAAAAAATACCTCTACAAATCCTACAGGAGCAAAGAGATAGAGTTCACTGGGATGAATAAACAGAAATATAAAAAGGATGACCAATGGGGCAAAGCAAGCTCAGAAAAAAGAATAGCAGCAGGTACAAAGCACAAGTTCTTTCAGTATTTCAACCGTCAGCGGGCTGTCAGATCAGAGGAAAAACCATAACGTGCAGTTGGGCTTGAAAAAGGAAGAGCATAGATTTCAAACATTCTGAATGACTTCCAAGTATTCACAAGTGAAAATATTAGCATTTCCCTCCTCAAAGTTAACCCAGGCAAACGTAAGGACATAAATGAGATTGAAGTTCTATATGGTCTATAAGGGCTTAAAGACAATAACTCCAGACGTAATGGACAGTATTTATCAGTGCAAAAGGAAACCAGGGAAAAGATTTGAGGCATTACTTATAAGGGAGTCACCAAACACTGGAAAGGTACCAGTAGATTAGAAACAGGCTAAAGTGGCGTTCACATTCAAAAAATGTGATGCATGAAACAGATTTACACTAACTTGGTAGTTTTTGTGCTCTGCACTTCTATTTATAAAGCCAAGAATCCAGTGTGTTTTTTTTTTAAAACAGCCTTCGCAACTTGTCCTGCTGTCTTCAAAGATATGTGTATGTGTATTCTTGGATGTCTCTATTCCTGCATCCCCTTAAAATTTATAATGTTTAGTTTGCATTGCCTCTTCTCAATCTTCCAAAATGCATTACACTTCTTGGCATTAAATTTAATTTGCTACATTTTCAAAATTTGCAGTCATCTGCAAATTTTTAAATTATCCCTCTAAACCCAATTCCAGGTGTGTGGATGTTGGAGATGAAGGAGGAGGCTGTGTGCTTGTATATGGAAGTGAATGAATGGAGACTATCTACATTATCTACTGTTGTACACAATCCTTCATTTCTTGAAAGAGCAGCTTCTATGTACAAAGTTCTCTGGCTTTCTGTCATTTCTTTGTAGCCTGCTATTGCTTGAAACTTTTTAATCTATTATATTTCAATGCATTTAATAATGTCTGAGCAAAAAACTGAAAGAACGCTCCTACGACAAGATCTTGTATGCAATGAGTGGCAAAGATTAGTTATCTCCTCAGGCACAAACTTGTTAAAAGTTGCCAGTGTCCAATGATTGCCCTGTGGTATGATGGCCATTTCAATTTGTGTGTGAATGTTAAACTTTAAGTATGATGCTGTCAATAGGTAATCCTTTGAAAAAACTGGAGTCCAAGAGGTAGTTCATTTTGTTCCTAGTAACTTTTAGAACAAAGAACAAAGAAAATTACAGCACAGGAACAGGCCCTTTGGCCTGTTAAATCTCCACAACAATTTACAGAACTAATTTAGAATAAACAATGATATCTAATAACAAAGTTACTTGGAAGGATGGATGACTAAAATTCTCTAGTAATATATTAGCTAGGGCAGTGATGACGACCGAAGTTAAGGAATTAATTTAATGACTTTAATGTAATTTGTGTGTATCTGGGAAAATGCTGCACTAATGCAGTGGAAACTTAGGGCAGAGTTTTCTGGCCCATTGGGGTCAGGCTGGGAGGTGGGAGGGCTTGCAATATGGTGGGGTGGGGGATGCGCAGATACATTGGGAGGGGAGCCTGCCATCTTCCCCCTGCCATAACATACTGGGTGGCCAGTTAAGGGCCACTTCCTGCACCCTGGTGGCCTTCCACCAGGTTCCGGAGGAGAGGAGCCTCCTTTATGGGCACTTTATTGCCTTTTTTTTTTTAGATTCTTGATGAGACGGGAATGTGGAATTGAGGTTACAATCCGATCAACCGTGATCTTATGCCAGCCCAGTATCGATGGGTCGAGAGGCCTACTCCTGCTCCTAGTTCGTATGTTCTAGTACTTTTGGGATAATTCAAAATGATACTTAAATGTTACCATAGTTACAATCTGAGTGAATTATAATCTTATTTGGCCTCCTTGTCTCGAGAGACAATGGGTAAGCATCTAGAGGTGGCCGCTGGTTTGTGGAGCAGCGCCTGGAGTGGCTATAAAGGCCAATTCTAGAGTGACAGACTCTTCCACAAGTGCTGCAGATAAAATTGGTTTTCGGGGCTGTTACACAGTTGCCTCTCTCCTTGCACTTCTGTCTTTTTTTTCCTGCCAACTGCTAAGTCTCTTCGACTCGCCACTCTTTAGCCCCGCTTTTATGGCTGTCCGCCAGCTCTGGCTATCACTGGCAACTGACTCCTACGACTTGTGGTCAATGTCACAGGACTTCATGTCGCGTTTGCAGACGTCTTTAAAGCGGAGACATGGACGGTCGGTGGGTCTGATACCAGTGGCGAGCTCGCTGTACAATGTGTCTTTGGGGATCCTGACATCTTCCATGTGGCTCACATGGCCAAGCCATCTCAAGCGCCGCTGGCTCAGTAGGGTGTATATGCTGGGGATGTTGGCCACCTCGAGGACTTCTGCGTTGGAGATACAGTCCTGCTGCCTGATGCCAACGATTCTCCAGAGGCAGTGAAGATGGAATGAGTTGAGGCGTCGCTCTTGGCAGACATACGTTGTCCAGGCCTCGCTGCCGTAGAGCACGGTACTGAAGACACAGGCTTGAAACACTCGGACTTTTGTGTTCCCTGCCAGTGCGCCATTTTCCCACACCCTCTTGGCCAGTCTGGACATAGCAGCAGACGCCTTTCTCATGCACTTGTTGATTTCTGCATCGAGAGACAGATTACTGGTAATAGTTGAGCTCTTGAACCACTTCCAGAGCATGGTTACCGATAATGATGGATGGAGCATTTCTGACGTCCTGTCCCATGATGATCATATTCTTGAGGCTGATGGTTAGGGCAAATTCGTTGCATGCAGCCACAATCCTGTCGATGAGTCTCTGCAAGCACTCTTCAGTGTGGGATGTTAATGCAGCATCGTCAGCAAAGAGGAGTTCCCTGATGAGGACTTTCCGTACTTTGGTCTTCGCTCTAAGGCGGGCAAGGTTGAACAACCTGCTATCTGATCTTGTGTGGAGGAAAATTCCTTCTGAAGACTTGATCGCATGTGAGACCAGCAGTGAGAAGATCCCAAACCGTGTAGGTGTGAGAACACAGCCCTGTTTCACGCCACTCAGGATAGGAAAGGGGTCTGATGAGGCACTGCTTTGCTGAATTGTGCCTTTCATATGGAATGAGGTGATGATACTTAGTAGCTTTGGTGGACATCTGATCTTTGCTAGTAGTCTGAAGAGACTGCGTCTGCTGACGAGGTCAAAGGCTTTGGTGCAATCTATGAAAGCAAGATCTGTTGTTCGAGGCATTTTTTCTGTAGCTCGCGAATGGAGAACAGCATGTCAATGGTGGATCTCTCTGCTCGAAAGCAGCACTGCGCCTCAGGGTAGACACGCTCAGCCAGTTTCCGGAGTCTGTTTAAAATGACTCGAGTGAAGACTTTCCCCACTGTTGAGCAGGGAGATTCCACGGTAGTTGTCCACGGTAGTTGTTGCAGTCACCCTTGTTCTTATAGAAGGTGATGATATTGGCATCGCGCATGTCCTGTGGTCCTGTTCCCTCATTCCAGCACAGGCAAAGCAGTTCATGGAGTACTGAGAGTATAGCAGGCTTGGCACTTTTGATTATTTCAGGGGTAATGCCGTCCTTTCCAGGGGTTTTTCCACTGGCTAGAGAATCAGTGGCATCACTGAGTTCTGATTTTGTTGGCTGTTCGTCCAGCTCATCCATGACTGGCGGAGACTGAATAAACTTTAGAAATTAATAAAAATGGACTTGATGAATGCTCTGTTACTGTGAAGGACTCTACATAAAATTAGGAAAATAAATTGTTTGACTTACAAATTTTTATTCATTTGTGGGATTTGGGCATTGCTGGCTAAGCCAGCATTTATTGCCCATCCCTAATTGCCCTTGAGAAGGCGGTGGTGAGCTGCCTTCTTGAATTGCTGCAGTCCTTGGGATTTGGTACACCCACTGAGCTGTTAGGAAGGGAGTTCCAGGAGTTTGATCTAGTGACAGTGAAGGAATGGCGATATAGTTCCAAGTCAGGATGGTGTGTGGCTTGGAGGGGAACTTGCAGGTGATGGCATTCCCATGCATCTGCTGCCCTTGTCTTTCTAGATGGTAGAGGTTGCAGGATTGGAAGGTGCTGTCGAAGGAGTCTTGGTGAGTTGCTGCCGTACATCTTGTAGATGGTACATATTGTTGCCACTGTGCGTCAGTGGTGGATGGGGTGCCAATCAAGTGAGCTGCTTTCGTCCTGGATAGTGACCAGCTTCGAGTGTAGTTGCAGCTGCACTCATCCAGGCAAGTGGAGAGTTTTCCATCACAATCCTGACTTGTGCCTTGTAGATGGACAGGTGTTGAGGAGACAGGAGGTGAGTTACCGCAAAATTCCAAGCCTCTGACCTCCTCTTGTAGTCAGAGTATTTATGTGGCTGGTCTAGTTCAGTTTCTGGTCATTGGTAACCCTCAGGATGTTGATAGTCGGGGATTCAGCAATGGTAATGCCATTGAACATCAAGGCGCGATGGTTAGATTCTCTTTTCTCATTGCCCACTACATGTGTGGTGCAAATGTAATTTGCCACTTATCAGCCCAAGCCTGAATGTCGTCCAGGCTTTGCTGCTTCCGGACAGACTGCTTTAGTATCTGAGGAGTCGCGAATGGTGCTGAACATGGTGCAATCATAAGCGAATATCCCCACTTCTGACCTAATGCTGGAGGGAAGGTCATTGTTGAAGGAGTTGAAGATGAGTGGGCCTAGGACACTACCCTGAGGAACTCCTGCAGTGATGTCCTGGGACTGAGCTGATTGACTTCCAACAGCCACAGCCATCTTTCTTTGTGCTAGGTATGACTCCAACTAGCGGACAGTTATCCCCCGATATTCATTGACTCCAGTTTTGCTAGGGCTCCTTGATGCCATACTCGGTCAAATGCTGCTTTGATGTCAAGGGCAGTCACTCTCACCTCACCTCACCTCTGGAGTTTAGCTCTTTTGTCCATGTTTGGACCAAGAGTGTAATGAGGTCAGGAACTGAGTGGCCCTGGCGGAACCCAAACTGTCTGCTGATGATCGAGAGTAGACTGATGGGGAGTAATTGGCTGTGTGGGATTTGTCCTCCTTTTTGTGTACAGGACATACCTGGACAATTTTCCACATTGCTGGGTAGATGTCAGCGTAGTAGCTGTACTGGAAGAGCTTGGCTAGGAGCGCGGCAAGTCCTGGAGAACAAATCTTCAGTACTATTGCCGGAATGTTGTTAGGGCTCATAGCCTTTGCAGTATCCAGTGCCATCAGTCGTTTCTTGATATCACGTGGAATGAATCTGATTGGCTGAAGACGGCCGTCCGTCATGCTGGGGACCTCAGGAGGAGGCCAAGATGGACCATCCACTCGGCACTTCTGGCTGAAAATGGATACAAATGCTTCAGCCTTGTCTTTTGCACTGAAGTGCTGGACTCCCCCATCTTTGTGGATGGGGATATTTGTGGAGCCTCTTCCTCCTGTTAATTGTTTAATTGTCCATCACCATTCACAACTGGATGTGGGATTGCTTAGCCCTGTTTATTGCATTCTGCAGTTTGGCATGCAAGTAGTCCTGTGCTGTAGCTTCACCAGGCTGACATCTCATTTTTGGATATGCCTGGTGCTACTCCTGGCCTGCCCACCTGCACTCTTCATTGAACCAGGGTTGATCCCCCAGCTTTATGGTAAAGGTGGAGTGGGGGATATGCCGGGCCCTGAGGTTACAGATTGTGGTAGAACACAGTTCTGCTGCTGCTGATAGCCCATGGTGCCTCATGGATACCCAGTTTTAAGTTGCTAGATCTGTTCGAAATCTATCCTATTTTGCATGAGGGTAGTGTCGCACAACACGATGGAGGGTATCCTCAATGTAAAAATGGGACGTCCTCTCCACAAGGACGATGCATGTTCACTCCTACCAATGCTGTCATGGACAGATGCTTTGTGACAGGTAAATTGGTGAGGACGAGGTCAAGTAGGTTTTTTTTCCCTCTTGTTGGTTCCCTTGCCACCTGCCGCAGACCCAGTCTAGCAGTTATGTCCTTTAGGACTCGGCCAGCTCGGTCTGTAGTGGTGCTTCCTAGCCACTCTTGGTGATGGGCATTGAAGTCCCCTACCCAGAGTACGTTCTGTGCCCTTACAACCCTCAGTGCTTCTTCCAGTTGGTGTTCAACATGGAAAAACACTGATTCATCAGCTGAGGAGGGATGGTAGGTGGTAATCAGCAGGAGGTTTCCTTGTCCATGTTTGATCTGATGCCATTAGACTTCATGGGCTCCGGAATCAATATATTCCACTAAAAAATAAGAACTAGCTAAAAATGAATGACCACATGATCCAGCTGAATGAAGCTAGCAGCCGGAAGCCTGAAAATGAAAATACTTCTGGCCTGGTTTAAATGTATCTAGCTAACTACTGGCATCAGATGAGCTGGTTGTGGGAGAGCAGGAGATTGTCTGGCTCCCACACTGAGTTGAATGGCAGGTTGGGACAGAGGGAGGGAGGAACGCTATGTTGCAAGTAGTTGAACATGATGTAGCAGCAAGCAAGCTTTCTTTTTCATTGAACTAGGGGGAGGACTCTTGCTACCTGCCCCCAGTTTTATAGCTTATTATTTTCTTCTCTTAAGCCTCTGCTCACTTGAGCCTGCTGCTAGGTGGTGCAGAAGAATAGCGATTCACCTGTAATCTGAATTTTATACTGGCAGTTGCTCACCATTAGAGAGACAGTTCACAAGGTCTGTTGAAGCTTATTACAGTTTATTGCTTGTGGAAGAAAGTTGATTGAAAATTTTAGAATGTGGAATAAATTCTGAGAGCTTAATAAGTCAGTCATGGCTTTGTCACTGATTAATTAGAAGACCATCTTTGCGGAATAGATTCTATTCCCCGATTCCCTATTCCATATCCCCTATTTATTTTTAAACAAGATGCTGTTCCATGAATATTTACTGAAGGTTTCTACATTGTCAGATTTCCTATCTGATAAACATTGGGGTAGTGGAGCCTGTAACTTGCTGTCAGTGCAAGTGAATCTTTCACTCAATTTTAACAGTAGTAGAGATGATGGGAAAGGCACCACACTGCAGATCTTCTCTAAAGCTTACTGTTCAGGCAGCTGATAGGTTTGTGTTTCTACTGAGACAAAACTCTAACTGGTTATTAAGGAAGTTAAGAGCTACTCAAAGTTAATGGTAAATATCTTAAAACCTTAATGAAGAACATAGTGTGTTTTTCATCGTATAGAATGCATTTCAAAGATTGTACTGCTCATGGCATCACATAAACATCACGTTATGTTACCAGGAAAAAAAA